>NW_026067893.1:3609601-3826375 GCF_014885135.2 Alexandromys fortis | reverse complement strand
GGGGGGGAGACGTCCACTGTGTCTTCCCACAGCTCCACCTTAACACTAACACAGACGTTTATGTTGGAGGCTAAAGAAGGGTGACATTAACCCACTGAAAAGAAGCGGTGCGGCTGGGGAGAATACTCCGTTAGTAAACTCCCTGCCACACAAGCCCAAAGAACTGAGTCCAGCCCCAAAGACCCTAGGTAAGGAAGCTGAGGGGGTACCAGGGAGGTGGAGACACTTGGATCCCTGGGTTCACCAGCCTGCCTAGCCAGCTTGGAGAGTTCAAGGCCAAGTGATGAAATCTGTCTCAAAAAGTCAGGTGGGTGAAACCTGAGCATGACCTCTACCCTCCAGGAGGAGCACGCACACACACACACACACACACACACACACACACGTGCATGTGCACACATATGGACATACACTTATAAATGCACAAATAAAAATGGTCCTGCTTAGCATATTTTTACTTTCTTGGCTATGTTATCAGAAAATGATCAGATCTATCCAGCTTGTACTAAGGACAGACAAAACCCTTTTAAAGGGTATCATTTATTGTTTTCGTCTTAAAACTCAGATTCTCTCTATACCGCTTATATCCACGTTTTGACAAGGTCTTATTGCACGAGATCCCAGGGAAAGCATTTTTACTGAGGTGGCTCTACAGAATTCTCATACATGACAGATGTCATCACAGCAAGTGTCAGCTTCCCAAGGCAACATGTCACTAGACACAGGGACAATTCTCTAGACAGGTGTCAGGTCACGTTAGTGTCATGGTCCAAAAGCAAGTCTGACCAAAACAGGACCCTTCATTCACGGCTCAGCAAAGAATCTTCCTGCACCTCAGAATGATCAAATATGCTCTGCGGTTATGCCATTTTTATCAGTCACTGTGAGAGCATTTCTTCTGAACTAACTGTGCAGCGTGGAAGGGCTGAGAAAGAGAAGCGGCTGCTTCCTGCTCCCAACCCCGTGTGAAGCCTCAGCAGGAAGTCAGGGGCTTGGCCTGACTCCTGTCTCACATCCTCTTGCAGAAACTACAGACGCCCTTGTCGGCCGCTTTGAGAAGGTGGGAAGCTACTCAAGACGCTCAACCAGAAAAAAGAAAACACTAGAGGCATCTAAAAATAGAAGGTGGACAGGAAATTCATCAATGGCATCTGCCAGAAAAATCCCAGAACTGGTGAGCGTGGAGTCTACTATTTCTTATTAGTTTAAAAATCCAAATTCTATTTGGGGGAGGATTGTAGGGCCGGGCTGCAAGTGGCAAGAGAAAATAAGATGGAGGACATAAAGCAGCTCTTGCGCTTAGCACCTACAAAGTCAGGTGTGAGCACAGGGAAGGAGAAGGCTTTCACTGGGCTCCTAAGCCAGGCTGGGACGTCAACGCAAAGGGTCAAAGTTCATCTGGATGATCTCTGGGTCCTCAGGGCAGGGAAGGGTTAATGAGTCCTTGGCCGGAATCTGCTGTCATCTGTGGTAAAACAGTCTCAATGAACTAGGGACACAGAGGATTACTCCAGGGGGAAATAAAGTTGGTTTGCCTTCTCCAGTAAGGCATATAAGAAAATTCTAATTAGGCCCAGGAATAAGACAAAGAGACACACTTACCAATATATCCTAAAGGTTTGCGGCCCAGGCCATGTAAGAAGTCAAGAAAAATAGTAAGTATGAAAAGGTGGCCGGTAAAAGAATTGTGTCAAGTAAGTAGAAACACACACACACCATTTCTTATTCATAAAAAAAAACATGCAGCTGGGCAGTGGTGGCACACGCCTTTAATTCCAGTACTTGGGAGGCAGAGACAGGTGGATCTCTGTGAGTTCGAGGCCAGCCTGGGCTACAAGAGCTAGTTCCAAAACTGGCTCCAAAGCCACAGAGAAACCCTTGTCTCAAAAAACAAAAAGCAAAAACAAACAACAATTAAAAAAAAAACATGCAAAGCAAGATGTGTGTAAAGACATGTATATAACTAAAGACCTGAATAGAAGTAACTCAAAATTTTACTAAATATTGCCAAAGTGCTGATTTATCTACAATCAACCTGTTAATCTAATATCTGCTTAATAAAAAAGCCCCACAGGCGTTTCCTTTATCGTCACGGACTGTGCTTCCACGCATTCATATAAAAGAAAACATAAAAACAAATATATTTTCAAAAAGCATCAGCAAGGAGAGGGGCGTTTCCCTTCTTGATTTAAATTCTAAAGCTAAGATAATTAAGGTGCATTTAACGACACAACGGCAAATCAGAGCATGGTGAGGGGAGGCAGCTGCGTGTGAACGCACGAGAAACTTCACTTGGTCATCAAAATAAATTCCCCAAAAATTGGAATAGTAGGGTTTTCAATAAATGATGAGCACAACTGGTTGTCCATTTAGAGAAGCATGGATTTTGATTCTTTACACAGCCAATTAAAAAAATTATGGAGTTTACAAAGACCAAAATGGAAAAAAATAGAATTATAGGGATACATACTTTAAAAAAATTGTTTATTAAAAAATAAACAGGGTAGAAAGGCAAAATTTAGAAACAGTAAAGAGAAATCCTGCTGGTCTATGTGCAAAAATACAGCTCTCTAGACAGGGAGAGAAATACAAAAAACCTGCCGCAGGCCTCTGGCAAAGGGCACTCGGAATGTATGACGAGAGCCAGCGCCCAGACACTGATGCCAGCGTGGGCGAAGGGCAAAAAAATGCGGTGAGTCCCAAAAAAATCAACCATAGGGTGGGGGAGGGGAGGAGGGAAGGAGGGAGGTCATGTTAGTACATTAGCTAGTCCACAAGTTAGTAAGCAAGCTAATTAGTTGGTTCATCCCTAGCAGTAATAACGAGGAAAACATGGATTCGATTTTTTTCACCAACCTGGTAAGGTTGGGAGGAAGTAGCTAGGAGTTCCCTACACCGCTGGTGACTAAAGAGGAGTGGGCGCTGTGCATGGACCTCCAGGGACGGTGGCCACGGCGGTCAGCACACATACTGCTAAGACACAAAGCCGCCACACCGAGAAGGCTGCACATCCTCCCGTGTGTTTACCCGAGAGACCAAACATGTTAACAGATTCCCGTCATGCCAAGACTCCTAGAAACAGAGAGCAGCCTCGAGCCCTGGAGACTCTTTCTGTCTCTGGGTGCAGGCCTGAGGGCAGAGGACAGAGGTTCTGCTCCCTGCGGGTGAGCCACCGAGAACCCTGTTTCCTCTCTCTTTATACGGACACTCACGCAGTTCACAGACAAGCCCTGTGTAACGAGCCATGAAAGGAATTAGAGCTGAACACCTATGCAGGGTCCTATGCAAAGCGGGCGCAACTCAGAGGCAGCGGAACCAAAAGTCATTTAATTGGAGTAATTTTCAGAAGAAAAAGTTTTTCAGTTTATGAGCAATAAGTAGCAAATGGAGAGCAAGCATGACTTGTCACAGAGACTGCTACCTCTTAAGGCACAGCAGGACTCTGGCGGCAGGTGGCTGTCTGCGTGACAGTGGCCTGGTACCAGCCCCAGGCACCCAGTTCGCAACTCTAGCCGCGCCTAAGCCTGGGAGACTAGCCTGTCAGTACATGCCAGCACTCTGGCAATTCCAGTCCTTCTCCGTCTGAAAATCTGCCAGGCATGTGCACACCTGTAATCCAAGCACTTGGGAGGCCAAGGCCAGAGGATTGCCAGTCATCTAGGCTGACGGTAAATTACAAACCCTTACAACCACATACCAGCCCTTTAGCTACTTAAAATACACATTAAAACGGCACGCAGGAGGCAGAGGCATGCAGGTCTCTGTAGTTAGACACTGGCCTGGTCTACGCTGCATGTTTTAGGCCAACCAAGGCTTCATAGTGAGACCCTGCCTCAAAACTAAACAAACAAACAACAAAAACAAAAAATTAAAATATTTTAGAAATATTTCTTCTAATTCATATTAGAAGACTACGCTCTAGCTGGCATTAGATACCACACAAAATGCACAATTTGATTACTTAGCTGGATTCTCGAAGTGCCTTCCTACACTTCCAAAATGCTGAACATACAAAACCAAACCCAAACCAAACAAGCCACTGGCCCTTAGCCGTGTCGATCACTTCCATGGGTATTATATCATCTGACCAATCCCTGACACATAAGCTAGAATTCTGAAAAAATTCTGTTGTAAGATTTAATATGAGATACCAAGTTTTCAGCAGGCCCGTGGCTGTCTAGAAGAGAGTTTCCAATCCCTTATGGACATGGAGCAGCTCCAAGGCTTGGGACTCAGTTCTCTGCACCCACAGAGCCTCCATTCTGTTACCTTCCCAAGCCCTGGGACATCTTCTGAGAAAGTGTGGAGGAGTGTCAACAACACAGTTTCATCCCCACTCAGATGTAAACTCCTGCTTGTGTGTGAAATCCCGTAATTACTATACACTCCGGGACAGGGCTGGGGAAAGACACTTAAGTAGGGAGGGATACTCTTGGTGGTGGGAACAGAACTTTGCCAGATACTCCGCAGTGCCTGGTACCCAGGAGGGATTCTGAGGCCCTGACTTGCCCTGGGCTGACTAAACAGGCTACAGGAAATGGGGAAAGGAAACTCTAATTATGAAGCCCTTCCAGGGACCACAATCTTCTAGATTCCAGGCTGCCAACTGTCCCTGTTAGTGTCTCTTTATCCTCTTCTTGGAGTGCACAACTCAGACCCGAGCCCTGGAGGTTGACCTTTGACAATTTAACACTTCAGTCTTGCAGATGCTGCTGGAGTGGAGATCGGGTGTTAAAACAATGGATCAAAGGACTCAAAGGGGCCAGCTGTGATCTGAGCCCTTTGATAGAAGCGGCCAAGAACAGGTCACAAAAGTCTCAATTCTTAAAGAAACAATCACATACGAGAATCGGTGAAGAGACCCAGGCGTGACTAATCGGAGGTGTGTTGGGTTGGCCTCCCATAATGCCCCGTCTGCGCCAGGTACTGCTGTGGAATATTAGTTTAAGATGTGTTGTATTTGTTTATGCTATGGAATATTTATTAAATGATGCAAAGGTGTCTTGCATTCTTTTATGTTACATTTGTTTAACTCTGTAAAGCCGTGTTATTTTGCCTGTCTAAAACACCTGATCGATCTAATAAAGAGCTGAATGACCAATAACTAGGCAGGAGAGGGATAGGCGGGGTTGCCAGATAGAGAGAATAAATACGGGGAGAAATCTAGGCTCAAGAGAAGAACAAGGAGAAGGAGGAGTAAGAAAAGGAGGAGAGGCTGATAGCAGGGGCCAGCTGCACCGCCACACAGGTACACAGCCATACAGCCAGCTGCACCGCCACACAGGTACACAGCCATACAGCCAGCTGCACCGCCACACAGGTACACAGCCATACAGCCAGCTGCACCGCCACACAGGTACACAGCCATACAGCCAGCTGCACCGCCACACAGGTACACAGCCATACAACCAGCTGCAGGGTAACAGGAAAGAAAGACATACAGAATAAAGAAAAGTAGGAAGCCCTGAAGTAAAATGTAGTTAAAGAGGAACGAGATAATTTAAGTTTAAAAAAAAAAAAACTGGTTAAAAGCAAGCCAAACTAAGGCCGGGCATTCATAAGAAACCTAAGTCTCCATGTATTTATCTGGGAGCTGGTAGTGGGCCCCAAAGAGTTAAAAACAAAACAAAACAAAAAACTACAAGGTACCACACAAGAGCTTTTCCATAGCTTGTCTCACAGTACCCCAAAGAAGTAGGGACTTTGTAAGTTTATTCAGCAAGAAGGCCCTAAAGCTGAAATGAACAATTTACTCAGAGCCAGTAGGCAGAGCTGACTTTTAAACCCAGATACACCAAATTGACTCCTAAAAGTACTAAGAGCATTCTCCTACAGGGATCTCTGGTTGTGAGGCAGAGGGATGCCTTCCAGTACTTTCCTGGAGGTCGGAACATGGTCACATTCTTTCTCAGGCAGACTCTTGAGAAACGTGGAGGCCCCCCACCCCGCCACGATCATTTGTGAAATAGTTTCCATAGGAGTTACGAGCAAGTCAGAGGTAGTAGGTTTGTAAAATCCAAGTTGATTCAGAGATGGAGCTTAAAGGCTCCAAAGGAATCAGAAAGTTGCTTCCCACTCCCCAGACCTCTGGCAAACAGAGGTCTGGCTGGCGGAGACTTTGGAGTAAGGGCACGTATCATCAGAGGCTGGTGTGGACCAGGGGCATTTCAAATCCACTGTGCACCAGCAACAGTCAAGGGCTTTTATTTCTATCTTTATAAACATTCTGTTTGTGTTGGTGTTCGCGAGTGTGTGTATGCGTTGCACAGGTATGCACACACATTGGGGAATTGTTCTCCACGCTATTGTTTGATGCAGGGTCTCTCACTGAACCTAAAGATCGCTGATGTGGGCAGACCCTGCTGCCGCAGCTTCCCAGTCAGGATCACAGGGGTATACCACTACACCCAGGTTTTATGTGGGCTCTGAGATCCAAACTCAAATCCATACGGTTGCTCGTCGGGCACTTTGCCACCCATTTTAGAGATGTGTTCAGTAACCCCGGAGTGGAGCTCAGAAATGAGCCCCCTTTAAAAAATATATAAACACTAAAATTAGTCAATATAGGTCACTGCTCACCAGGGAGACATCAGCCTGGGTGGCATCAAAGCCCCACACCTGACAACAGAGGAGGCCAAGGACCTGAGGCGAGATTGCCCAGCTGGAAACGAGTGGGGCGGGAGAGCCCCGCTTAGCCTCTGTGGGAAGGCCTGCCGGTGCTGACTCAGCACCTTCGCTGTTGCCCTTTTCCCCCTGAAGTGGGAGAGGTTTCCACCCTGACTGGACAGGCCTGATCTCAGGAATGCAGACTCATCGGATCTGGGAGGCCTTTTCCTGATACACTGTCATCAACGGGCAGACTGATGAGGGCGGGCCTCGGCCCCAGGTTTGTGTGCTGGCACAGGTGAATGAATCGGTCCACCCAGGCGGCTTCCACCAAGCCCAGAAAGTACTACAAGTCTGTGCAAAGCCAGCCTGAATGGGTGAGAACGCCGGAACTCTGTCCCAGACGACATCACCATGTCACAAAGAGGACAGCAATTTGCTGTCGAAAGAAAGGAGACACAAAAGTAACTCCTGTGTGCTTCAGTCGCCTGTTTAAAACCAGAGGGGGCTGGACAACTCCCTCCTTGAGCATGTAGGTATATCTTGCAGAAATGCATATTGTATTTTGCAGACTGAATTGCTACTGCTTTCTGGTCTCCTTCTGTAGGGCCCAGGGCAGTTTGGTACATAGCTGCCAGGACAGACTCAATAGAGACCAACCAGAAAGTAGGCCTAAGCCTCAGTTTACCCTAAGGCAACACCTGACTCCAGAAAAGACCACAAACCAGGACCACCAGGCAACACCCAATCAGCATCCAAAGTGGAAAGTACCTATCATCCCAAAGGAAATACCTAAGGTTCCAATCCTGTAGATAAGATCACCTTAGCCCAGCACGTACCTATCCCCTTTCACCAGGATACCCTTAGACAAATGTCAATCAAGGATCCCGAACCTTAGAAATCCCTCACTGCCCCTCCCACCTCTGCTATGATAAAAACCCCACCCTGACTGAGCTCAAGACTCTCTTATGGTGCCAATGTGTTGGACACACGGAGAGTCCACGTTTGAACTTGAATAAAGGCTCTTTGATTTGACATATGAGACTTGGTCTCCATGGTGGTCTTTTGGGGGTCCCAGTGATCTGGCGGATTAAAAGCTGTGAAGCCATCTCTGTTATTTCGTGGTACTAAATAAATATTACCTGCAAATACGCGCATCCCCAAAAGCCCAGGTGACTTTGAACTCCTGATCCTCTCACCGCTACCTCCCCAGCTCTGGGGCTCCAGGTATATGCTAGAGCTACAGCCCAAACAGTTCTCTATTGAGTTTCAGCAGGACTGAACTTGGAAACTGAGGGGCTGTTAAAACGCCAAGGGCCCAGCCCAGGAAATGTTCTAGCAATCTAGGACAGAGACAATTTAACCTACTTTGTTGTAAAACTTATTATTGTTTCTGTGTCACACAATCAACACAGTGCTGTCATTTGTGGAATGACAAGACAGAAGAGGGAGTCTGGAAATGTGCCCACGTATTCATGATCAGCTGATCTCCAGCAACTGCCAAGGTGATTGGTGGGAAAGGGAAACTCTCTGTAACAAGTAATTCTGGGAAAACTGGACAGCCCCACCCAATGAGAGTCCTGCTCAATACACGTATTAGCTAACTCAGCATGGGCGGTTAATACACATACACAAATAAAAGTTAAGTCTGATATTTCTTTTAAGGTCATAAGGTAAAAAAAAAATCCTATGATCTTGTGTTGGGAGCAGTGAGACCCCAGATCCTGAATTTCTTGTAATCCCCTGATCTGAGTACCTACAGCTGCTCTGAGCAGGAGACCTTCAGGATGGCAGGAGAGTGGTTTCTGGTGGGTTTGGCTGGGATGTGGCTATCTCTATATAATCTGTCCCTGAACACAATAAGGGGGGCATTCTTGGGGAATTCAAGGATGACCCGTGTCGCTGTCTCTCTGTCTGTGTGTGACTGTATATTTTAACCTCCAGCCCCCTTGCCCAAAGCTCGCAAACTGGGTGCCAGCGCACAGAGCGCAGACATGGGGGCACGGTGCACGGCAATTGGAGGTCTCCACGGAGATATCGGCAATCTTGTTTTGAGCAGAGATTTCTTAACTGTTATACCCAGGGCATGATCTATAGAAGAATCAGTTTGATTGTCATCATTAAATCCCTTCTCCCTTAAAAGGGAAGATCTGGCAGAGACAAAGAGAAACATTTGTAGATCACACATATGAAAAGTGATTTGTATCCAGAGTGTAGATATAAGTCTGACAATGCATTAACAGTTAGACAATCAAGCCTGTGACACGGGGCAAAACGGGAAGGACAAGCTCAGTAGGCCCTGCCCTGCACTCATGAGGGCTCCTGTCACCACCAGAAAGGATGGGAAAACCAAGCCAAAAGAAAGAACCACCAACCAAGATGACAACGACGACAGAGGAGTCAAACCCAAGGCCTGTGTGCTGGTCAAGCACTGGGCTGCTGAGTGTACCCCAGTCCCCTGCCCCTCAGAGCCTTAGACAGATACTTCAACAAAGAGACAGATGGATATCTAATAAGCAAACAGAAGTGTTTGGAACATTGTTTAGTCATAGTAAATGAAAGGAAAAATCATAATCACATGTTAGCATCGGTAATAGCTACATCTCTGAGAAGATGACTGTACCAGGGGTTGAGGATATGAGAACAGTGGGGTCTTTGCAATCCCTAATGGCAGTTATGGATTTGAAACCTCTTTGGTAGTTTTTCAAAAAGCTAAAAATGAGCATGCCATTGAGGTGGTATCTCAATGACTCCACCTTTTTTCTCCAGCACCCAGTTCAGTTTTTCTACCTACCTCTATTCTGCCCTGTCACAGGCCAAAGCAGCCTCTTTATTCATTAACCGATTAAAGCAACACATACATAGAAGGACTTCCCACACCACCATGCAATCAAATACTTCTCACTACTACATGTTGACATAGAATAAAGACTGAGTCCACAGAAAGATGTATGTGAGAGTCTGTAGTGACTCTAGTCCCGAAGCATTGGAGTTCAAATGACCCCAACTAGTAAAACGCTAAGTGAGAGCTGGAATGTTAGAATAAAAAGAAGGGGGGCTCCTCAGCAATAAGCATACACCCAGTGACCTGGATGGACTGGAACTACTTTCTGTTAAGTGAAAGGAGCCAGACATTTAAGAGAAATTCTAAAGAAAGAGAAGGTAGATCTAAGGTTGCCGAGAACAGGGAGGGGTCAGGATTGCAGCAACCGAGCTGCCAATCTGGGGCAATGGGAAAGCCCTGAGCCCTCACTGTCCTACACTGTGGGATCATTACACAACTGTACACTCATCATAATCAAGAGCTATACTTGCGGTGATTTATGATATGTTCTTTCTTTCTCAATAAAGGCACATGAACAAAGAGGGTGGGGAGGGACAGTGTTAAACTATCCCATTCATAGTCAAAGGGAGGCTTATGCACATCCAGTCCTGCTTAGAGGCCCAGATTATCCTGGAAAACTGTATGAAAAGATTCTACTCCACAATAAAATAACCCGTGTACACAGGTGGACAGATAGATGCACAGGTGCAGCCCAGAATAAAGTACACCCGTGTACACAGGTAGACAGATGCACAGGTGCAGCCCAGAATAAAGTACACCCATGTACACAGGTAGACAGATGCACAGGTGTAGCCCAGAATAAAGTACACCTGTGTGCACAGGTGCAACACTGTGCAGTAAGCAGATATATAAAATTTTTCAATATTTTAAAAGCTTAGTTGTGCGATTATTATTCTTTGCCTTTGCTTTCCTTTTGTATGAAAGGAGAAAGTCAGCTGTAGACAGAGTAAGTACCTTGGCGCTGTCTATGAAAGGAACCTGGATTACTACTTCAAATGAGTTAAAAGGAACAGGTTGACAGGTGGCAAATGGTCACAGTTCTTCTGGGAGCAAACAGAATTTTACTGCACAAAGTGCAGCCTTCCTGTACCTTAAGTTTGCCGACAGAGTTTGCTAAAGCTGAAGACAAATGAGGTCATCTTTAAAAGTTTTCATTTTGTCCTTCTATTGGAAGGACTTTACCACATAGTGAAAACGGAGGTTGATCATTCATTTCCTGGCCGCCCAAACCCGAATAATCACATGGAAACTATATTAATTACAACACTGCTTAGTCTATTAGCTCAGTCTTCTTATTAACTCTTACATCTTAAATTCACCCATTTCTATTAATCTGTGTATCACAATGAGGCTGTGGCCTACTGGTAAGGTTTCAGGGCATCTGTCTCCTTCTGCAGTTACATGGCGTCTTCCTGACTCTACCTACTCTCTCTATATCCCTTCCAGCCTGGCTCTATTCTGCCCTGCCATAAGCCAAAGCAGCTTCTTTATTCATTAACCAATAAGAACAGCACATATACAGAAGGACCTCCCACATCAACGTAGCACACACAACAAAACACCACTGTAAATACCGCCAAATCTTTTAAATCTACAACCCCAATTGTGTTTTCTTCTTTTTTTTCAAGCAGACGTTAGACTGTTTCACATTCTTAGTTAAGTGAGTAGAAAGGAGAACTCCCATAAGCCCACACCCATTACCCTGACCCTGTCCAGTTTGCCTATCAGCAGTGCCTGCTCTACCGCTGTGTTTGCCTGCTTTGACATGAGTATAACCTGAGCCCACAGTTCACAACGGGGGTCACTCTTGGTGCCTGTACACTCTACAGGTCTGGACAGTTTCTAACAAGGTGTGGCCCTCATGGCAGTCTCATTTAGAATAGTCCCTCTGCCTTAAAAGCCTGTGTGTTGTGCCCAGTTACCCTAAGTGTTATTTCTTGCCATAGGTGGTTTTCGCAGTATGGGATGCTATGATCCTAAATCTCTGTCAGTATCCCCCACTGTTCAATTTGCCCATCATTTCAAATCCATCTCTTTCAGAAGGTATCCTCCAGATCCGGAGCAGATAACATGGGTTAAATAAAATCCTCACATCTCTCTCCTCCTGTAAATTAAGGAAAACAAGGTTGGGACATGACCAGGGACCAGAGGATGAGGTTCTGCATGCTCCAGGGTGGTAACTTCACCTGGCGTACCCAGGAAAGGCTTCTCGTAGAGAAGCTGCTGCTGCTGCTATACCTTGTTTGATCCTTTTTACTTCTCATCAGAACAATGTCATGCATTTCATACGCCAGGTTGCTCTTCCTTATAAAGGAGAAAGAGAACTTGGAAAATCCTTTCCCACACTCATTTTAGAAAGAGTTACGTTTTTTTCTTCTTCTAGTAAAATCCTTTATTGACGTTGCGCACATTCTGAGAACTGGGCACAAATCAGAAGTGTATATGAAGTTTCACACACACAGTGCACCCTGCACCCATCACTCAACCAGGAAAAAAACACAGTCTGTACCCAGAAATGCTTCCCGCATCTTCCTGGGGCTCCTTCTATCAGCATGAGGACTTTAGCCCCATGTGCCGGCTCAGCTTGCAGAGTTTGTACCAATCGAAGCAAATCCCTCGTGTTTCATGAAATCTCATGATTGCATCTTATTTCTTTGTGCATATCTATGATATTGTAATTATCCTTTCTACTCCTGATGGACATTTGGGTAACTTAAAACTTCGGCCTTTTCTGAAGAGTGCTGTCACGGGCTCCTGGGTCCATCTTCTTGTGAATTCTAGCCACGTTTTAATTGTACGCTTACAAAGCGGAAGGAAGAAGCCGTGTGCAAAGCCATGGGGTGACACGGTCAAACACTTGCCCAAAGTGCGTTTGCTTTCTCTTACCATTTTAATCTGAGAGGAATTTGGGAGAATTAAGGACGAAGAATCATATTAAGAGTACTTTGCTAAATTGATCCCCAAAGTGTTTTTCTAACCCCTATGGATTGAGTGATCTTTTATGAAATGGACTCTCAGTAAAATCACTGGTTTAATCCCATAAGGTATCCATTATCCTGGGACCTCCAGCCCACTACCATGCCAGTCTTTACCCTCCTTCTGTGACTAGCATCCTTTGAACTGGATGAAATGCAAATAATCCCATCTTTCATTCCTAAACTGCCTTGAAATCAGCATGCAATGGCAGCGCTGGCTGGATCACGTGTTATTAGTGTTTGCCACAGAGCCTCAAAAGTGTGTTCCAATTCAGGACATGGCATACTGGATGAAAATGTGCCCCCCCTCTGTGTGTGTGTGTGTGTGTGTGTGTGTGTGTGTGTGTGTGAGAGAGAGAGAGAGAGAGAGAGAGAGAGAGAGAGAGAGAGAGAGAGAGAGAGGGAGAGGGCGGGGAGTATCTGAGGACTCCAGCAGCTTCTAACAGCTCCAGTTTTGCCTATTCTTGATCTTCAGCAGCATTTCCAGTGTCTATTTTATCTGTTTGTTTATCTACTATTTCTTTATCAGGACACAGTCTCATTACTTAACTCTGGCTGGCTTACAGCTTGCTATGTGGGTCAGGCTGGCCTGGAACTCACAGAGATACTTGCCTCTGCTTCCTGAGTGCTGGAATTAAAAGTGCGATTAAACAACACGGAGGATACTTTCACTGTTAACAACATTCTTTGCACTTGTTCTGTGGAAGAGTTTTAGAAAGCATGTTCATATCTCTGCTATGGGCTAGAAGAAATCTCCAAAGTTCTACAAAAAGCCCTCTGTCCCTCCATGCTAAAAGGTTTTAAAAGTATTCATTCCTCCTAGCTTGCTAGGTTAGTGCAGCCATCAAATGAATGCTAATTATTTATTAATAAGTTACAAGTTCATCTTCGAACAATATGAAACAAGGAAACTAGGCTGCAAAACACCTGGTGACCTGTGGATATTTTTCTTCTAAACACTCAACCTCTGAGATTAATTTTATTGATTGATTTATGTTGACACAGGGTCTTACTGTGTAACCCTAGATGGCCTGGCAGTTATTATGTGGACTAGGCTGGCCTTGAACTCACAGAGATCCGCCTGCCTCTGCCTCCCAATGGCTGGGATTAAAGGCGTGTGAAATGAAGGCAACAGGGCCTTTTATGAAGGGGCCTCTTCAAAGGGGACGTTGCTAAGCACGCTGTGCAGGAGACCAAACGGCTCCTGGGGTTCTGCTTGTGGCGAATATCAATCACTCGGGTTCCCCGGGAAGGGACCATGGAAACCCCAAGAGGCTTCTTTTCTAACTCAGACACCACCCTACGTTCAAGGCCAGGTTTCACCTGCAGAAGGTAGACTTTTAAAATGGAAAATATTTAAACTTGCCAGTACGACGTGTAGTAAATGGGCGGCTCTGATTCAGTCTAACGACTGGGTGTAGGCCTGTTTGCCAAGCTGCTAGCTCAAGAGCACATTCCAGTTCTGTGACGTCTGCGCTGCACACTCCCCCAGCGGTCACAAACGTCTCCGTCCACCCTGTTCGTCTTCCTCTCTGTTTCCCTTCTACTCAGCCTGTTCAATTCATAGCAACCGCATTCTCCACAGTACAGCCGGGGCTCTGGAGCTGTCTGAGGCCTTCCCAGTTATTTCCATTAAACCCTTCCACCGAGCTATCCGGATTGTGTGGCAGATGGTTCAGCTCTTGGCGAGCTACAGAATACAATCAGACTAAAAATATTTTGTCTTCGTCCCCAGGGCTGGAGGAGCCTTCAAGGGCGGGGAACCAAGACTGGAGAGTCACAAAAACAGCTTGCTTTTAAAAACATCCTCCCCTGACATCCTCTCCCATTGTGACTGGACCTCATCCCCTGTCACAAACAACCCGACTGCACGCACTGCAGATTCCAGGCTTCACTGGGAGCAGGAGGGGGCTCCCAGCAGCCACTGGGTATCAGAGGGAAGAAATAACAGTGGGGAAATGGATCTGAAGAAGCAAGGGGGTGGGTGATAGGCTTCGGGACCCCTGGAGCTTCTTGGTGGTTCCCACATAACAGCACACATAAAACTAAGCAAGGCACCTTCGATGACAAGAGAAGCACCTGTGTCCTACAGGGACAGACCCACAACACACCCCAACTCTGAATGCTGGGTGGGTGCTGTCCAGCCCCAGGTCGTCTGAATTCCTCTGCTAGGGCAGGCCAAGGGGATGAAGCCAGGACAAGCAGGGAGGGCTGTGTGAGTGACTTAACCCACCCTTCACCTGCTACAACAGACTCCACTCAATGTCAGGAGATGGAACTTTCCAGAGGTGGAACAGGGGGATGCTGAGATGCATAAGACAGCCCAAACCACAGCACGGACCAGTGTGTCTGAGAGCTCTGGCTTCCATCTTGTGTGGTGAAACAGCACTGTGCCTACCCAGCTTCTGAGATAAATGCATCTTACCATTTCGTGGTGAAGTCAGAGGCACTCAGTCAATCGCTCTATGATGCCAGCAAAGGAGCTGCCCCACAGGAATTACAGCTGAGGCCTTGGGGCAGATCCCCCACCACTCAGCAGTCTTTGAATTCTGACCTCTGCTGCACCTCACGATGCTAAAATGCTTGTTCCACTTGTGTGGGAAGAACATGTCACTAGTACAGCCTGTTGCGGGAGACGGTCACAATCATGAAGGAAGAGAACACAGACTCAGCAGGCTGGGTTGACAAGAGAGAGCTGGGCTTGGCACTCACTCTGTCTGTTTCTTAGGCTTTTGATAGTTTGTAGCATTTGATAGTTGAATTAGAAACCCAAGAAAACCTCCTAGCTCGCACTTCTATGTCTGTGAGAAACAAGGAAGTTAATAAAGGATATGAACAGTAAGCCTATGGCCTGGGTGGTCCTGAGCCAGTGGCTGCATGGTCTAATGGAAAATCTCACATACCATGTGCCTATGCCAGGAGCAACTGCTGATGTTTGATCCTGCTCCTCCATCTGAGAAGAATTTTCAAGTGTGTCGCCTTATTGTGGTGTGAATAGAAAGGTCCCCCATAGGCTCGTGCGTTTGAAAATCGATCCCCAGTTGGTGACGTCGTTTGGGAAGGTTATGAAACTTGAAAGGAGGTGGAGCCATGCTGGAGGAAGTATGTCACTGGGGGTGGGCTTTGAGGTTGAATAGCCTGGCCCCACTTCCTTTCTCTCTCTGTGTAGATGAA
The DNA here is from genome assembly GCF_014885135.2 of Alexandromys fortis. Taxonomy (NCBI): domain Eukaryota; kingdom Metazoa; phylum Chordata; class Mammalia; order Rodentia; family Cricetidae; genus Alexandromys; species Alexandromys fortis. The sequence continues at coordinate 3,810,775 of NW_026067893.1, read as the reverse complement.
ACAAGGCAGTCAGCTTCCTGCTTCTGCCACTATGCCTTTGCTGCTTTTCCTGTGCGCCATGATGGACTCTGTTCTCTAGAACTGTAAACCAAATAAGCCCTTTCTCACTGAAGTTGCTTTTTGTTGGGGGTATTGCAGTCACAACCAAAAAGAAAGTAATACACGCCTCATTGGAGGCTCATGGGAACTCCACTAGCTAAGAACAGCAGGTACCCACCACTCCCCTGTTTTCTTGATGGGTAAGGGGAGGCTCTGAGATTGCCGTCTTTCGTGATGGTGGAGTTCATCATGAAAATCAGTGCTGAGAGAGAATACCCAGAGGAACTCAGGAAACAGCTATAAACCTTACTTACAACCCAGAGACACTAAAGGGGTAAAAACCAGGACCACAGAATCATATTTAGGAAGTGTGGCATGGGCACAATGTGGAGGGGCCATGCAATACGGGCATGGCAAAGCCCTGGCAGTCACCAAGGTACTGGGTGCTATTCTTGTGAGCCTCGTGTCCCCAAGCAGCAAGGGTTCATTCTCTGTTGAGGTGTTGGGGGCATGGGTCCTTTGTTGAACAAATCTGCTCCCAGATTCCACCATTTCCTCCTTTTCACACACTCTCTGTCAAGTCCTTAGGCCCGCAGACGTGCCTAGTCAAGACCCCACTCACATTACTATTCTATCCACATAGCGTATTGAGCTTACATGGCCCTTTGGTGACTTATGCTAAACTGAGGCAGAAATCGTGCCTTTTAGTAGCGAGCAGTGATAACGACGCAGACAGCAGCATAGGACAATTGCCAGAGTCTACGTCTAAGCTAGAGAACGACCGTGCGTCCCACTAGCACACCAGCAGCCTATAACTTCATCACTGAGAAAATCTTCCATCTAAGCACAGAGCAACGGCACCCTTCCTACCGAGTCAGCGTGGGGCCTTGTTCTGTGCCGCACTTTCCTGTTTAAAATTCTTTACATACCAGCCTTAACTCTTTCTAGAATAGCCTTGTTTTGGAATTTCGCTCCTAGCGTGTTTCTTGGCAGAGGGCAATTCTAACTCTTCTCACCTGTAATATGCAGGTCACCTCTAGAGAACACTCCCCACTCCCAACGTCAGTGTGCATCAGAAATCAGTGCTCCTTCCTGGGGACCCACAGGCCTCTCTCTGCTATGCTCCAAGACTTGACACCCGTCTCACAATCAAATCATCTGGAGTGGACAGATGCTCTCCCAGCATCCTCCGGAGCACAAAGGTCTGGACACGCCCCATCGCAGAGAAGTCCGTTTCCTTCTGTCTAATTAGAACACAAAAGCTGTCACTGCTTCCTTGCTGCAGGCCGGCCACGCTGAGTTCAGGATGACTCCTGAGCCTTGCTGGAGGCAAGCGCCTCTTTCTAAAAGTAACGAGTCTGTTACAGGCAGAGGCCTGAATGAAAGGATCTGCTGACGTTAGCTGAAGACGAAGAGGGCCAGAACCAGCGACCTAAAGAAAAAAACTATGCAAGCATCTAAAGCAATGTGTGTACTATGAATAAGCTAGTCACATGCTGTATAGGCAGCAGTCTGCTGGGTACATCCTCTGGGGACCAGGGCTGCTCAGCCTGCCTGCCTGCCTGCCTGCCTGCCTGCATGCATGCATGCATGCATGCATGCCTCCTTGCCTGCTGCCTGCCGCCCTGACTGCCTGGCTTCCTGCCTCCCTGCACATAAGCTGGGGTCCTCAGGCAGGAATCTCACTCACCTTTGCTTCCCCCATATGCAGAACAGTAGATGTGCAGGAAGCTCTGGGTGAACGGAAGAGTTGGTCCTGAGTCCAGGGATGGGACAAGGGGCAGGGAGATGGCTCAGCAGGCACTCTGGCCTCTGACATCCCCACGAAGTATGTGTCCTGCACCTTGGCAAGAGGCAGGAACGGTGGCTACCACGACTCGGGAGTCAGGAGGCTCTGCAGAGATGGGTCCTATAACATGAGGTCTTAAGAGCAGAATTCTGCTTCTCCGAAGGTACATGCCAGAATTTCCCCGTTACCCACAGCTCTCCACCTACACACCCCCTTTTCTCAGCAAACCAGACCAAACCCCAAATCCCAACATTTGAGGGCCCTATCAGATACTTCTATAACTAAAGTTACTTTTCTATATCACTTTTTTCTTTTTTAGACCTGACTTATAAATAATGATACATTTCGCTAGAAAAAAAACTTAAAAAGGAACAGAAAGAGAAGAATGAATATTGCTCTTCTATTGAAAAAAAGACATAAAAAGCAGCTATCTTCAGAGACAAGTGTGATGTCCCCAACACAGACTCTCAAGGCTCCCAATAGGAAGAAATTAAATTTATTTCAGAGTAGGCCAGTATTCTATCCCCTCTTAAGTCAAGCAAAACCAATGATCATTTAAAAAGAGAAAAGAATCCTTTGAGCTGACAACATCCGGACTTAGTCTTTCACACTGTGTCTATTTCAGCTGGTTTACACCGACCAAGGCAATTTCAAGTCAACGCACCTCAGTTCCCCCTTCCTACAGCAAATGACCAGCAGTTACAGGGCGGCTTGGTCTGCATGCTGGACTGCTCGGGATAACATGTCCTCAAAGGCCCTCTCTAATGGTGGTGGCTGGCGAGAGCAAAGGGTAGCCCAGGCTAGCCAGTGGCTGGCAAGAGCAAAAGGTAGCCCAGGCTAGCCAGTGGCTGGCAAGAGCAAAGGGCAGCCCAGGCTAGCCAGGGGTGAGAGAACTGTTCAATGAAGACTTAGTAGTTCCTCCATAGTACAGAGTATCAACACTGGCAACTGACTTTCCATGAACAATGAGGAACCCAGAGCTACCAAGAAATGTATCCTTTGGGGAGGGAAAGGGACAGGGAGACACATGCCTTGGTAGATGCTAGTTAGCCATTAGATGATGTTTTCAAATGTGTGAGAGTCATATTTGGAGAGGGCCTCCTACAATATGCCCCTAAGACTAGCTGGGTTCCCGAGTGCTCACATCCTGCAGGTTAGCTTCTCAGCTGGCTTTCCTAAGGCTTCTCACAGCTGACTGCATGAATAAAGATATTTTATGATATTGGTTAAAGGCAAATGTAACTAATAAATGAAATAAGTACATAGAATTTTGAACTGGTCATTTTTGATGCTTTTGTTTTTAATTATGTATATGTGTGCGTGTGTGCACACAAGTGCAGGAGCCCACAGAGGCCGGAAGAGGGTTTCAGATGTCCTCAAGTTGTAGTTTGAGCAGTTATAAGCCATCTGATGGGTGCTAGGAGCTGCTGAAGCCTCAGAAGGAACAGCATGTCCCTTCTCATAACCACTGAGCCTCTCCAGCCCCTGAATGAACTTTGAAAGATCAAAGAGAGTCTTTATGGACAGAAAGCACACTCTAAGTATCTGAAAACAGGCTTCCACTGGCCGCTTAGCAGCATTTAAGACTAAGTCTACACTAAGGCTCTCCTGCAGAGACATCTAGAAGGGCTTGCCACTGAGGTCTGCCACCCTTGTCTCTGAGGTCTGTCTGTCATCTCTACCACTGAGGTCTGCCCATCACCCCGTCACTGAGGTCTGCCCATCACCCCATCACTGAGGTCTGTCCGTCACCCCATCACTGAGGTCTGTCCGTACCCCATCACTGAGGTCTGTCCGTCACCCCATCACTGAGGTCTGTCGCCCCTGTTACTGAGGTCTGTCGCCCCTGTTACTGAGGTCTGTCCGTCACCCCATCACTGAGGTCTGTCCGTACCCCATCATTGAGGTCTGTCCGTCATCCCGTCACTGAGGTCTGTCGTCCCTGCTACTGAGATCTGTCTATCACCCCATCACCGAGGTCTGTGGGCCATGGCATCACAAGAACTGAAGATCACCACTTGCCTCTGTATGGAGGCAAATAGGCCAAGCCAGCAGAGAATGAAACTACTGGAAACATCCCCATAACCAGAAAGCGGCTTAGTCTGGTTCATACAGCAGGGGTGGAGGAGAAGATTCCTCGCACAAACTCATATGAAAGGCAGGTAGGGACGAGGGCTTCAGAAGGGGCGAGAATGTTCCGCCCTCATGTGCAGTAGACCAGGTAAGCATCATCCTAAGTCCCCCAGTAGCATGTCATGAAGGAGTCCATCTTCTCCCACCCCAGACCCAGAAGCTGCCACTGTCCTCTGCAGCCTATCCCTGACGAGTGCTGGGCAAATGACATTTCAAGGAATCATCCCATGACATTCGGCCGTGACCTGGGGTGGGGTGCAGCTCCAGTGTGGTAGAGGGCTCTGGGCTCTAGAGCTCTGACGGACAGCTGTAGCATGAATGACAGATAGAGCGAGTCCACCAGCGCAGAGAGAGAAAGCCCGCTGATGGCAGCTGGACCCTCAGCCGTGTGGTGTTTTCTGCTAATGTAACAACTGCACTCAGTCCTGACCCCAGGACCTCCCAAGTGACCTTCTCTGGAGTCAAAGCTGATAGAGAGGCGTTGTAATGAGCTCAAATTGGGAAGCCAGCATGACCAGCGCGTCCTTACAAGAGCCAGAGGAAAGCGCAGAGGAGAGAACTGTATAAAAGGAAGACAGAGGCTAGGATTGCCGTGCCACACGCCAGGGAACATGTGAGATCACCAGCAGCTGCAGGAGGGCGGGAAGGAAAACTTGGAAACTCAGAAAAGCTGATGCTAGTTACTACAAAAGAAAAGTGTTTCCCGGTAGGTTTCCCGGTCGGCTTCCCTTCAGGTCAGCCACGGGGTATGCAAACACTCTCTCGTTAGCAGCTCATTCTGCAGAACTGGGGAGACATTCCTAGAAGCTTCACAGTTCCAGTTGGTGGTTTCTGTGGTTGAAGTCAGCCTCAGGAATGACTAGAAGCAGATGTCAGGCCTAGAGCTTGGTTTTACCTCAAAGAGAGATCTGCCTGTTTGGATAAGAGGCAGCCCGGCCCCTTTCTCTCTCAGGGGACCAGAAACCTGAGAAGGGAAGAGCCCTGGGATTTTAAGTAGAGGGTGTTCACTGGGTAGAACTGTGTCCCTCAAAGTATGCTCAGCCTTCTTAGCAGGCGAGACACAGCAATGATCTGGAGCCAAGGCTCTCCTTGACAGGAAAGAGTCTAACTGCAATAACTCCTTCTGGAACAAAGCAAGAGGAGCTCAGATCCCAGAAAGGAGGCTGGGCCTGTGCAAACACAGAGACAAAGATTATACTGATGGATGCCAAGACAGAAACATCCGAGGCTGGGAGACAGGAGTAGAGTGGGCTTTCCTGAGAGCCCCCGGAAGACACCTACTCAGACCACAAGCTCCTACCTTCCAAAACTATGACAGGTCACATTGCTGCCATGTTTAGCCACTAATTCATGGCAATTATTCATGACAGGCCCAGGAAACTTCAACCAGGCTTGAATAACACCACAAGCTACCAGGGCAGACACAGCATGGGTGGCGGATTTCCTTATTCACCATGATCTGTGTTCTGTGGCAACACAAGAAATAGGAGGAATTTTCCAGATGTCACAGAAATTACTCCATGATCAGTCGTGATGCTAAACTTAACTCTGGCCTGAAGCCTTCGTCTGCAGCTGCAGAATGGGGTTCTGGGTCGGCAGAAAGACAGGCTGCAACAATCCTACAGACACAGGATAACGCCAGGCAGATTAACAGGGACCAATCACCCAGGCATGTGGACAGCACCTCTGGCTGCCTGTCAGGACTTAGCTACATGTATGCTTAGTCTTTTGTATTTGTTGATGGAAAATTGAAACTGATGCCGCTCTGTGACAGCTGAAAGGAATGCCATGAATCTGTACTTAGTCATGGTCCACATGAATAAAGGTATTATCCGAGTGTGGTAGTTTGTGCCAATCATCCACAGAGGGGACTGGAGAAGAGGATCGTTGTGGGATATTATTTAAGATGTGCTACATCTGGTTAAGCTGTGGGATATTTGTTTAATGATGCAAGGATGTGTTGCATTCTTTCTTGTTGCATTTGTTTAACTCTGTGAAGCTGTGTTACTTTGCCTGCCTAAAACACCTGATTGGTCAAAGAAAGAGCTCAATGGCCAAGAGCAAGGCAGGAGAAAGGATAGGCGGGGCTGGCAGGGAGAATAAATAGGAGGAGAAATCTGGGAAGAGAGGATCAAGGAGTGAGAGAAGGAGGAGGACATCAGGGCTAGCCACCCAACCACCCAACCACCCAGCTACATGGTTAGAAATGGAGTAAGAAGTAAAGAAATGTACACAGAAATAGAGAAAGGTAAAAGCCCAGAGGCAAAAGATAGGCAGGATGATTTAAGAAAAGCTGGCTAGAAACAAGCCAAGCTAAGGCTGGGCATTCATAAGAAAGAATAAGCCCGTGTCTTGATTTGGTAGCTGGGTAGCAGGCCCCCCAAAGAATAAAGAGCTAAAAGAGTGGAGAGTAAAAACAGCCAACTACAGAGGGTTTCTATGAGTTCAAGGCCAGCCTGGACACGGGAGTAAGACAAGACCCTGCCTCAAAGAAACAAAAGCAAGGGGCTAAAGAGATGGTTCAGCGCTCAGAGTGAACAGAGGACCTGGTTCAGGCCCGGGTACCCATGCTGGGCAGCTTACAACTAACTGCCTATAACTCCAGTTCCAGAGAAATCTGATGCCACTGCCCCCAAGGGCTCCTGCACCCTCATGCATATACCCGCACAGACACACATAATTAAAAAATGAACAGAAACAAAACATCCTTCTACATGTGTGTCTATGCAGAGTGGACAGGAGAAAGTCAAGGGAGACAGTAACACATTCTGCATGTATGTGGCTGAGCTCCATATCTGCTCAACATGCCACCAAGGACCAAACTCCCCACAGGCAGCCCTGGGGACCGGGCTGTGCAGCGGCTAGGAAACCGCTACTGCAGCTCTCACTGGGCTGGTAGATCGCTGTGCGAGCTCTGGCTGACCCTGTCCTGTTGGTAAAGCTCTACCTAGTGTAGCCATATCCAGTTGTTACAGGGTACACGGCAGCTGTGGTCTTAATGCAGTAGTTATGACGGGTGAGACAGGGTAAGGGTCAAAGGCTGGAGGGTTTGCTAATGGCCTGTCTCACAAGGACCATGCCGCCAGTCTCGGGATTCTGTGCTATGCCCTTATTTGCTTATTTTACATCAGACATGGTCTCCCTGTGCAAGCCAGACTGGCCTCAGGCTCACATTCCTGCATTGCCCTAGAGTGCTGGGATTATAGACTTCTTCTTTTCCTTATTTTTAGCTTCAATTTTTTTGAGATTATAATTTAATTACAACATTTCTCCCTTACCTTTTCTTCCTCGCCTAATAGCACCCCACCAATCCATGGTCTCTGTTTAAATTACTTGTTTAATATATTTGTATGCACATGTATATATCCCTAACATAACCTGTTCTGTCCGTATGTTAGCTGTATGTATGGTTTCAGGGCTGATCATTCGGCACTGGAAGACCAGTTGGTGTGTTCTTCCTTCTGGGGAGATCACCTTTCCAGTTCCCGGATTTCCTCGGTTGCCTATAGTTCCCTGTAAGGGTGAGGCTGTGCGGGCTCCTCCCGGTACACTTTGGCGTGTCCGCTGGTGTTACTTTTATTTGGCTCATGTTTGGGCAGTCATGTGGGTGAGACTTTATGGGTGTAGCTTCTGATGTCAGCAGGAGACACAGTCTCACAGCAAGCTTGCTGATCCCCCAGAAGGTTTTTGTTTTGTTTTTGTTTTTCGAGACAGGGTTTCTCTGTATAACCGCTCTGACCTTCCTGGAATTCACTTTGTAGACCAGGATGGCAGGGGAACTCACATATCCACCCACCTCTGCCTCCAGAGTACTGGGATTAAAGATGTGCTTCACCACCAAATGGCTGCACAAGACTTTTTTAAAAAGGCAGAGGCAGGCGGATCTCTGTGAGTTCGAGATCAGCCTGGTCTACAAGAGATAGTTCCAGGACAGGCTCCAAAACTACAGAGAAACCCTGTCTCGAAAAACCAAAAAAAAAAAACTTTAGAAGCTGATTGATTGGTTGGCAGCCAGGGATACTTGGACCATCACAGGAGTCTCCCAGGAAGCATGTAAGGACTCAGATAGCTTTAAGAAGGCAGAGGAAGAGAAATGATGGCTTGAGAAATAGAAGGGTTCTCAAGTGACGATAATCGGAAATCAAGGTTTGAACAAAAACTCAAACATCCACTAGATGTTCTGCAGTGAGCTCCTCTCAACAGCCCGCATTCTGAACACATCATGGCTTGGATTCTGAGGGGCTTTGGTGAGTGTTGTGTTTAGCTGTACAGTAAGTAGACAGGTCATTAAAGTGGGCAGTTTGGGGAGGGGAACCAGAGAAAGCCCTGAAGTGTTCTGAAGCCAACTTTCCTAGCCGGTTCTTCGGTGAATCACTTGTATTTCCTGGGTCTTGGTGTTCTTGGCTCTCAGGCTAGACCGCAGTAAATCAGCAGAACTTCCCTGCCCTGATATTTCTACAGGTCCTGAGCAAGAGTCACCTTGGCCACAGAGACACAGGTAAGGAAGTCAGCATTCAGGCTAGTGCAAGGCTAGGTCTGGATAGAGAGAAGCCATGACCTTTTAACCTCTGAGAGCCCAACTTGGCATAAATGAGCTGGCCACACAGGACCTCAGGTATCAGATGTCTCTGACTGGGGTGACATCACAGTCAGTTCAAGCGCAGCTCATAAAGTATATTTATTAGTTGAGTACGTGCAAGCTAAAAAAAAAATCTCACTTTTAAACTTTTGTTTTTATGGTACTAGGACCTCAGACACGCTAGGAAGGTGCTCTGCCAGTGAGCTATACTCTTAAGCCTGACTGTAACTTTCTACGACAGCTTAGGTAGCATTTGGGTGGTCTGCATGTCCTCATAAATCCGTGTCTGACCCAGACATGGTGAAAGGCTAATTGGTTCATTTCTTTGTGAAGGACAGAGAAGTTGGATCAGATGAGACATCAGGTTTGCCTATGGATCCCTTGACACAAGCCAAAGCTACTGCTCCTTCCTTTCTCTCTGGTCCCGCAGAGGCTGGCGGACCTTCTGAGTCTTAGACTTCCATGAACAGCCCCACCACCCTGACGATCAGATCTCCCACACAGGCCAACCAGCGAGGTTAGTCCCAAACCTGGTGACACTTGGTTAGGTGCCAAGGAAAGCACCTTGATGCCAAGGACCTGCCTGACAAGGCAGCCGCCTGCCCTCTATTCATGTGCTGGGAAACCCTGCTATCAGGCTAGAGACCTGTACCCACAAACCACCAAGGCTGCCATCTCAAGCCTGAGAACCCACTGGGCAGGCCCACAACACAAATTTCTGCCTCGACTCAACCTGAAGTTAGAGCCCTAAGAGAGCTCGGAACATGAAACCCACAGGTTGGCTACAGCTTCTGCCCGAGTCCACCTGAATGACGGAACATGCCTGGCCACACAGATCACAAAGACTGGTCCGGGAGAGGCTGGACATGACAGTCCTGCATGTTAGACATGAGAAGAACGCCACTGTGGTAATATTTTCAGGCTTCTGTCTCTTCTACACAAACTTCCTATCTATAGCCACCATGGAGTCTGCTTGGCACAAGATTTATGTTAGAGGGAGAGTTGGTGCAAAGTTAGGAGTGAACAAAAGCCTTTTTAGCAGCAGCAGAACATTTACTGAAAATTTTGTCACATTAGAAAACGAAGAGGGGCTGGAGAAAGTCAGTGGAACGCTCGCTTATCCCACCAGCTAATCTCACGAAGAGACGAGTCTGTAGTGGTGTGCACACACAATCTCAGCACTGGTGTGGGGTTGGGAGCGAGATAGGAGCCAGCTGGCCGGACAGTCTAGCCTGCTCAGTGGGCCCCAAGTCCCAATGGGAGGCTGTGCCTCAAAAATAAAGTGAAATGAAGCTGAGGTCGGACTCTGAAAAATACACACAGATACAGACACACACACCACACACATTCACACACGCACCACACACATTCACACACATACCACACAATACACCACACATTCACACACACACTACACACATTCACACACACTAAACACATTCACACACACATACCACACACATTCACACACACACTACATACATTCACACACAATACATACATTCACACACAAAATACACATATTCACATATACACTACACGCATTCACACACACAATACACACTCACATATGCATTCACACACATAATATACACATTTATACACACATATATGATACATACATTCACACATACATAGAATGCACATATTCACACATACATAGAATATACATATTCACACACATATACATACACACATTCACACATGCGTGCACACACAGGAGATTTGGGTCATCAGTGAAGTCCTGTTAGTGTAAGAGGGATGACTTAGACTAATTATCCATAAAAATGCCATTGATTATGCAATCTATAGAAAGCTTCATATTTACATTTATAATGCTGTAAATAAATAGTATAAAATAGTGCTTATTAGCTCAAATAAGAAATAAGAAATAGGGCCCGGCACAGGGGTGCACACCTTTAATCCCAGCACTCAGGAGGCACAGACAGGCAGGTCTCTGTGAGCTCAAGGCCAACCTGGTCTACAGAGTGAGTTCCAGGACAGTCAGGGCTACATAGAGAAACCCTATATCAAAAAACAAAACAAACAAACAAAAAAGCTAAAACTAAAATAAATAAATAAAAAAGGAAGAAAGTTTTAGGTTTCATTTACTTGTCAGATGCCTGTCAACCTGTAAGTTAAGCACGGCCCCTGAAGATGGCCATGGAAGCCTGTAAAGTACGGGCTTTGAAGACAATGCCATTCAAACCCTGGCCTTGCCAAAATGATCTGTAAGCTCTCACACAAGCTGCCCTTGGTCCTTAGATTACTCTTCTGTTTTTAGATATCTATTTATTTCATGTGCCGTGGTACACATTGGAAGTCAGCAACTTGAGAAGGTTTCTTATCTTCTTCCATGTGTTCAGGGCTGTCCTCAGGCTCGGGGGCAGCTACCTTAACAGCTCAACCATCTTGCCAGCCCTAACTTACTTATTTGTGGCAACAGAGTTGGTAAAATGGATTTTAAAGAGGCATACCTACAAAGTACGACGGCAATAACAGTGAATTAATGATTACAGCCGTTTCCACTCTTAATTAGATATCCCTGACCTCAGGAACTTGATGGATAGGAAGACTGGTGTGTGAACTAGTGCCAGCAACAGGATCATGTGATTGTCATAATGTACAAGGTGAGGTTGCCACAGGAAAAAAAGCACCCAAAGACACATGTTCTGCCATATTAAAAGAGGTGAGCATTGATGGGACTGAAGTGGGGGAGGAGTTTACAAGGGAGCCAGCATTCTCTCCTCCCTTTCCATTCTTCTTGCCTCCTTCTCATCCATCCATCCATCCATCCATCCATCTAAACACCCACTTATCCATCCATCCATCCATCCATCCATCCATTCATTCATCCATCTATCCATTCATCCATCTACCCATCCATCATCTGCTCATCCATCTATCCATCCATCCATCCATCCATCCATCCATCCACTCATCCATCCATCCACCCATCCATCCATCCACCCACCCATCCATCCATCCATCCATCCATCTACCCACCTATTCATCTATCCATCCATCCATCCATCCATCTATCCATACATCCGTCCATCCATCCACCCACCTATCCATCCATCCACCCACCTATCCATCCATCCATCCATCCACCCACCTATCCATCCATCCACCCACCTATCCATCCACCCATCCACCCATCCATCCATCTAAACACCCATTTATCCATCCAACTGTCCACTCCCCCATTTGCCCACCTCTATACTTCAGCTCCCTGTTACATTTTTCAACAGGTGGTTGACAGTACACATGACACAAGCACATAAGAACTTCAGATAATGGGAGGAAATGGTTCCAGGGAGAGAGAAAACATTGCCAGGCACATAAGATGGTCTGGGGTCAGGGTTGGGCTAGATGCCCAAGGAGGATGCTCTAGGAGCTAACAGGCAGTTGACGAATGAGAAGAATGCTGACATCTGGTGAGAGATGCTCCATGCAGAATGAAGAGAGTGCAAAAGACTCACTATGGGAAAGCACAGGCTTGTGGGACACAGAGAAGCCGGGCAGGGAAGGAATGAAAAGGAGGGGGATACAAAGTTGCCTGTGAAAACCAAGATAAGGGAAACTGATAGGGCTACACAGTTCTGCAGTGCAGGGGTCAAACAAACCCAGTCGAGCAAACTTTTCCCCTTACGTTTTAAAATTCTTTGCAAAACACAAAGGAAACCTGGATATCTCCACCCTGCCCCCTTTGCGATTTAAACTTTGTTATGTAAGAGCCTGTGTCTTTCATCAGGCGCCAGACTCGATACATTTGGCATCCTTAACCCGCTGCCCAAACAAAGCAAACGCTGTCTTGAATTCTGTTAGAGGATGTTCTGAGCCCCACCAAGCACAGTTCTCTGTATTTTCAAGTGTGTTTATTTGGACAAGGTACACGGACATAAGTGGGGGTGCAAGGAGCCAGCTGCACAGAACCAAGACAATTGTAGAAAATTCCTATTTGGCCGTGAGGGAAGATAAAAGAGGCCTTGAGCATAGGCAAGTACTTCTGCTTCAGCTAATCTTTATGAGCAAAGCATGGCTGTGACACGAATCAGCAACATGGAGAGGCCACAGCCATGGATTTGCCAAAATCTCTGCAGTGCGGAGAATGATAAAGGCATCAGGGTGGGTGCCCTTTCACCTCATCCCTTCTCCTGGGGCTACTCCTAGCCTCTCTGGCTTCAGGGACAGGCAGAGCTGATCATCTAGGTTCACTAGTCTCCAACTAGTTTGGCTTTAATGTTGCTTTTGTTAAAAATATTATGTATATGTTTCTCTGTGTGTGTGTGTGTGTGTATGTGTGTGAAGGCCAGAAGAGAGCATTCTCAGGAGCTGAGTTATAGGGAGTTGTGAGCCACCTTTTGTGGGCACTAGGAACTAAATTCAGGTTCCCTGGAGGAGTAGCAAATGCTATTGACCATCAAGCCAGCACTCCAGCCCCGTAAGACGGCTCTAAAGCCCCCAGTTCTGGAGCCCACGTAACTGCGTGCATTACCATGTTACATGTCTCCCACTATCTTTGCTTTCTCGGGTAAAGATGACAACAGCTGCCTCTGTTTCTTCTCAGGGGCTTGGAGATAATTTTTGTCAAAACTACTAACTCTTCATCTTGGTTTCTTCAGACCCGAAGGGTGACCCTTTCAGGTCAGGAACAAAAAATACTCTATGCCCTGACCATGGTGACACCTGCCTTTTCTGAACATGCCTTTGGCGGAGAGCTATGAGGATTGACTGTATGTCTACAGATGACTAATAACGCCTCCCAAAACACACACACACACACACACACACACACACAGACACTCTGTACGTCCCACCCATATCCCCAGGTCTTTGCTTTACTCTAGACTATCCTGGGAATAAAATCTCTGTGACCGGCTCACTGCAGTGAATGGCAGGCTGTCTGTGAGTGACAGGGGTTGCTCTGAGGACTCACTTACGCAGAGCCTGGGCTCAGGCCGTGAACTGAAGCATGAGCCTAGGACGACCCCTGACTTCCTTATTTCTCACTAACACTTCGTTACTTCATCCCGGTCATCGGCACACCCCATGTCTCAGTACCTGCCTCAGAAGACGAGGAACCTGCAGTGAGACCACCTGACCCTGCAGTGTGTCTCAGTTCTGAGCCTCCACACCAGGTCTGTTCACTTCTAACAGCAAGCTTCCGCAGGCTGACGGTGTCTAAGGGGATGTGAAGATTTGCCTTTGGGGTTCATAGGCTTTTCATCTTACTGAAGCCAGAGGCAGCGTTAGTCTATGGGGCTTTCGGTGCCAGCAGAAATTCAATTTCTGGGCCTCATGAATAAGAATTTATAAGCTTTCTTTCCTTCCAAATCCTATAACCCACAGACCCATGTCTTCTGCATTCTTCAAAGTGCCTGTCAGCCTCTGAAACAGAACACCTGCCCACAGTGGAACCAGACAGGTCCTTCTGAAGAAATACACAGACCAGACCCATAGGCACACCTAGTGGGTGAGTGTTCTGGAACAATCTCTCAAAACACAATGCTTTTGGTGTGGCGAACGTTAAAATCAAAGAGCTGGAATACCTGGGGCAGTCTGGCCGGCCTTTCCTACCCTCCTGTCTTACCCGTTCTGCTCTCCTCTCACAGGGCAAACTCGGCTTTCTTCTCTGCCAAACCCCACCATAAAAGTTTGAGCCATAGCTCTGACCTCCCCCTTCTGTCTGTGTGGGAGCTGGCCATAAAGTCATTCTAGGGGTAATCACACTGGGTTCAGAAGAGTCGGGAGGAAAGGATGCTCCAAGCCCAGAAACATCTGGAAAGCCAGGTCTGACCAGATTCCTTCCCGGAGACAGATGTGGACAGATGTGTTTGCCCTGCCCTGCTGTGCACAGTGGCCCATTCTCCACCACAACAAAGCATAAAGGCGGAGTTTCTTTCCCTCGGGTCTCTGGCCATTCCTTTAAAATAGCCTGTGTCGTATAAAACTGGAAATAAATTTGTTGTGGGTTTGTTATTGGAGTGTTGGCTGTGACTTCCACTCCTGCCTTTCCAGCCCCACGGACAGACAGCCAGGCATCCTGCAGGCCAAGCTCCTGGGTGGTCTCTCCCAGGGCCATCACTGCTGAGCACAACTGTGCTACAGCCTAAGGGCAAATGACCTGAACTATTAAAGTTCTCTGTGCTTGAGGACCTGAGGCTTAGTGAGTGGGGGTGAATTTTACCAAAGAGGAAGTGTTTTAGGAGCACATATGACACTCCGGTACACATGACACACAGGCCTCCAGGTGGAGGTCAGCACACTTATTTTTCAGTCAAAAGCAGAACTCTGATAGTAAGACTGTGGCCTAGTCTAGTTCTATGGCTAGAATGGATTCCAGCAAACCAAGGGGGCCCAGCTGCTATGGAGCAGTATATGCTATCCTGCCTGGCCAGCTGCTCATGGAGATCACAACCACACCTTGTTCCTTGGAGAAACACCATAAACTGTGGCAAACACAGCTTCTAAGAGACCGCTATTTCACGAGACTGAGTATACAGCTAGGAAATCTCCAGCTACTTCTGGGGCATGGGGCCAGATGTTTGGACTTGCGTTTGTAATTTGTAATCTTTGGGAGTAAACAGATAGTAAACTTCTACCTTGGGAGTGCTCAAGGTAGAAGAAACAAATTAATGGCCAAAAAATGTCCAGCCACTGACTCTTTGTTACCAGTGAAGTAGAATAATAAAAGGCTGTGAGCGGTAGAATTTCATTGACAAAACACTAAGAGCCCATTCTAGTTAGAGACCTCCTGAGATGGGGGTGCGGAATCTGGGGGACTGGGAGATGGAAACATTCATTTGCACGGCCCAGAAGTTAAAAACAACCAACCACCCCAAACCAGACAAATGGAAGCCTCAGGTTTGCCTAGACACACCCAACCCCCACATATCAAAACACCTTTATCTGCAGAGTGAATAAACTGCGGTTCCTCCTTTGCTCTGTAGGATGGCTCACAGTGTGAGTTTCTTTTTCTTGTTAAATAGTAGTTCCCAGGATGCCTGACTTCTACACAACACAACACTGACAAAATACCAGAGGGCTTTGAAGGGAAAGGAAAAGGAGATGCGCGTGAGCACACACACATACACACACGCGTGTGCGCGCACACACGCACACACCCCTGCAAATACAAGCCAGACAAACCCAAACCAAAATGATCAGGCTAAAATGTCTGTCCAGTTACTCTCCTTGGATTCTGCAGAACTCCTTCAGGTTGGTCACCACCCCGCCCCCAACCAGGGACATGCAGCAGGAGGCCTCAGAGAATTCTCCAGAGCAGAGGTTCACAACGGGGTGCTGGAGCCCCACTGGGAGTCTCTGGCGCTGTCTGGAGACATCTGAGGCTGTGACTGCAGAGGGACTACTGTCACCTGGCAAGCACAGACCAAGCCTGATGAGAAACATCTTTCAGGACAGTCCCCAGCCACAAAGAATGACTCCAACCAAAATATCAGCGATGTAAAGGCTGAAGAACCCTGGTCCGAAGGGCTCTGCAGACCCGAGGCAGATCACAGGACCCAGGAGGTTGATTGCCCTGTGTTTCAGATAAGCTACAGCTAGCCGGAGGGGAAAGCCCTCTGAGGCCCTGGTGCAACTTTCCCTGTGGCTGTTAGGATGAACCAGAGACACTAAACTCACTGACCCGTGAAAATGTTGAAGCCACCCACTTAAAACATCTGCTCACCAGTCCATTCCCAGGTCTACAGGAGGCCTGGCGCAGAAACCTTCTCAGAAGTAATTCATACCTCCGAGTCTGGCCACATCATCGGCTGGAAGCACCTCGCAACCCAACCAGCCTTTTGATCCACTACCGAATGGCAACAATTACATTTTAATTAGTTATTTTTCATCTACTTGTCAGAACCTGTTTGGGTCATCCAAACGACTTCATATCCTCCTAACATTCCTCTGCAGCCTCAGGGAGCAGCTCAGATTTCTAAGCCTCTCCCCCTCCCTCCGCGGGAGCCCTCATCCATTTCCAGCACAGTTGGGGTAACTTTCTCGCCTCATTTCCTCCTCAGAGCCAGCACTCCACACTTTAAACCGTTCCCCTCCCCGCACACATTATAATACCTTTTGAATGCAACTGTCCCAACAGCTAGGTTTTTAGGAAAACTATTTTTATTAGGAATACTATTTTTACTATACAGACCAGACTCCTCTCCCTGTGAGAGGTGGTGAGAGGTTACACACCGAGGGCTCTTTCAGACAAGAACGCTCTCCAAACACACTGATCTTCATCCACAGTCCCGGGAGGGGGTGTACTAAAGAAAAGCACTCACAGCACAGCAGCGAGGACAGTAGGTTCCCAAGTCACCTTCACCACCAAATGCCCTCAACCATGGCTCGAAAGTACTTTCTTTTTCTCAAAGCAAATTCCTCAGAGCTCTGCAGCCCAAAAGTACACACACAACCAAGCCAAAAGCCTAAAAACACTTCTTTTTTTTAAAATTCATGGGAGTAATTGCACCAAACACAGCTCTTGTTTTTAAACCCCCAACAGCCTCTGGCAGGACCTGCCTAGTCTCTTTAGATCTCTATCTGAGAGATAGATGGTCCATGGCTCAACTATGTTGCAACAGAAAAAAAAAAAAACAAGAAATAAAGGCTTTCGGGATAATAGAATAATAGAAGCCTCTGTTGTTACCAAGCAACCCAAAATATGTGGAGCTTCCCAGTGGCACCCAAGCCTGCCCAGGAAGCCAGAGATTTAACAACTGCCTCCCAAGGTGAAGGACACCTTTGCAATGCCCGCTTTACCTTGCGCCAGGGTACCTTTGGGTTTGATCCTGTTCCTCAGCTCTCCTGGGCAGGACTCCTTTGGGCTGCCAGCTCAGAACACTCTGGAAATGCCAGACCTCAGTCAGGTAGACTGAGGCCGCTGCCTGTCTGCCTGCCGGCCCGCGGGCTTACACACCAGGCTTCTCTGAGAAGCTAGGCTGCAGCCACGCGCATCTCTCCAGAGACTCACACAGGAAACCAGAGCAGCTGTGGCAGGCTCCTCGTCCGCTCACCGCCTCCTCTGCTTGCTTCACTGACTAAACACACCAGCCGCCACGACGGGCCAGTCCATGTTCCAGAAAAGGAGGGGGGTAGACATTCTTTCTTTCATTAAAGGCAGGTGAGGAAAGTACCATTTCCTCACAGCCACTCACGATTAACTACATTGTTAATCTGACAGTCCCGCTCCCCAGGACAGTCCTGAAATGAGACTAGGGCTTTTAAGCACCGTGTTTTAGGTTAGAGACAGGGAAAGGTGTGTGGCAAGCATGGCTCACACACCAGCTTTCTCGTCCAAGTCGCTGCTTTGGAGACACGTTAGGAAGCTTTGTGCAAAAGTGAAATAAAACTGAGTTCAACTTTGAACGTGCATTCCAAACTGCAGAACTCTGCAGCGGGGCCGAGTGGAAACGCCATCAAAGGAGGACTTATTTGTCAGCATGGCTCCAACTTCTACTTTACATTTATTTATTTGTTGTGTGTGTAGAAGGGTGTCATGGAGCAAGGGTGGAGGTCAGAGGACAAGTGGCAGGGGCCAGTCCCATCCCCCTTCCATCATCATCAGCTTTGGCAGCAAGTACCTTTACCTCGCCAGCCCTATACTGTGTTTTTAGTGCGTGCGTGTGTGTGTGTGTTGGGGAGGTGGTAAATGACTACCATGCTCTGGGAACTTTATACATATTATCTCATTTTCAATTAAAACGTTCTTCAGGAATCTCAGCTGAACCCGTGACAGAGAGATCACCGGCTTACATGAACACACAACTAACCAGAACCAGACAGGTCTACCAGGATGAGGCACCTCCCTTTGAGGGACCCTTCCTTAGTATGGAGGCAAGATTCTGTATTAACTCTGGTCACCTTCGACAAGACAAAGATGATTTAGGGAAAACCATAGAAATTACTGGACGATAGTGATCAACAAAGCAGAAGACCCTTCTCTATCCAGCGGGATCTCCCTGAGCTGGTTGGAAGCAGTCCCAAGCAGTGCTGGGGAAATGTAAAAGTTTTGGCAGCATAGCTGAGCCTATGAGACGGAGATAAAGCTATTAGTTGCACATTCTGATAATTACAGGTGTTCACCAGAGCACTGGTGTGTTTGCTTCTAAAGAGTCAAAAGCCTCCATTATGGGGACAAATCCTCAGAGTGGCACCTGTGGGTGACTTACCCCAGAATTACAGCAGCTCTGAGCCATTAGCCCACACTCCCCCAGGCCTCTCTGCTTGAACCCCCTACCCAGGCTCTCTGGGGTGGAATCTGAGGACCGACAGAGGGGCTGAAGTGATGGCTACAGATAAAACTCTCTCAGAAGATGCCAGCTTGGATTCCAACACCCGTGTCAGTAGCTGACAACCACCTGAGACTCCAGTGTCCCCTGCTAGCCCCAGAGGCACCATTATAGCATACACGGGCGCACGTGCGCGTGCACACACAGACACAGACACACATACAGTTTGTGTTGTGGTGACAGCACTGAGCATGAGTTTGGCCCATTGCATCACAAGTGCACCTGTGCTAGAGCTGGTAATGGACATGAGCCACACACTGACCTGGAAACTCACTCTGTACATGTGACATCCAGGTCATTCCTTATCTGCAGAACTAGAGTCTGGGACTTGGTGTCACTCAGCAGTGAGGCAGGAGGAGGGAGGTTGTGTGACACACCAGAGTCCATTTGTTTGGCTGCACTTGGAGCTGTTCAGGTTGTTTGCCAGCATGACAGAGGACAGCCCAGCAGAGCAGCAAGAAGTCTGCGGGGGTTGGCACTAAACAAACTGGACCAAAGTGAAGCAGGGGTGGGGGCGTTAGTGGGCGGGGAGGCAGCTAAAGAACCATTTGTTTTACATGTTGGGTGCTGAGGAAGTTGCGGGCATGTGATCTTTCATGTTTTTGGTTGAAGGCCATGGGGAAATTTGTAATGAGAAAATGAACCATCCATGATCTTATTGCTAACTGCTAGATACCGGTGACGACCATCAGAGCACACTCTGCGGAGCCACGAGACACTGAGCTGAGCTCATGGCCATAAATGCACGTGGAACCTAAAGTCAGTTCTAAGCATCATTCCGGCTCAGAACTGAATTTAAAACAGTGACCTATTTTATATGCACGTGTATTTGCCTGTGTGTGTTTCTGTGCACCACAAGCATGGAGGAGCCCAAAAAGAGGGTGTTAATCCCTCAGAACTAGAGCAACGAGCAGTTGTGAGTCACCATGGGTGCTGGGAACAGAACTTAGGTCCTCTGGAAAAGCAGTGAGTGCTCTTAACCAGTGAGCCCTGGCTCCACCTTCTTAACCGTGCAATGTAAATCATCTCACCTCAGAAGTACATGGAGTGGGGTAGGAGAAGCAGCCTCCTTCCGGCACACAGGCTTATTAAAGCTATTGGCCTTTACAGAATCTGTTCCTTCCTTTGTATGTCCAAGAAATGAAAACAATCGATCAACAAACAACCAAATCATTCCTTGAGGTCCATCGTGCCAGATACTGCCTTGGGCAGCTCATTCCTTATCTGATTAATGCCTATCAAAGCAATTCTCACCATCCCCGTTTTACAGCTGAGGGTGCTGAGGCAGAGCCGAAACTGAACAGCTCCAAGTGCAGCCAAACGAATGGACTCTGGTGTGTGTCACACAACCTCCCTCCTCCTGCCTCACTGCTGAGTGACACCAAGTCCCAGACTCTAGTTCTGCTACCAAGACACATACAGTCTTACATTTGGTTACAATGTGCATCGAGACCCCTTTGGGGGTCCAGTGACCCTTTCACAAGGGTTGCCTAAGGCCATCAGAAAACACAGATATGTACATAATGATTCATAATAGTAGCAAAATTACAGTTATAAAGTAGCGATGAAAGTAATTTTATGATTGGGGGTCACCACAGCCTGAGGACCTGTGATAAAGGGACACTGCATTAGGAAGGTTGAGAACCACTGGGTCACAGAGCGTATGGATGGTCTGTAAGCTGGTTCCAATGTCTGCTTTGAGGGGGAGAAATCCCTGCACCTGTTCATTGCCGCCAGGCTGGATGGGCTATGGTCTAACTCCTCCCCTCCTGGCTAGCTGGCAGCCAACGACCAGGTCCATCTGCTGGAGCTGGCACAACAAAGTCAGGAAGCTGCAGTGTCCTGGAAGCCATCACAATGAGGTGTAACAGGGTGGGAGGATCCTGCTTCTAGTGCAAGAGAGACTAGAGAGGAGGCTGGAATTCCATTCGTCTGGTCCAGGGGACCAAATGCTCCCTCCATCACCCCTGCAGCCCAGGGCACCTTCCTGGTGGGCTTTGGACAACTGGCACAAACTTAACACACTTGTGCAAAGAGGTGAAGTGGACAAATGCACAAGGTCAAGATACCATGGGGGTCACGGGGAGGTCAACCGGAGGAGACACCTTTTGTGTCACAAGTTCTTAAGAAGGGGAGGGGATTGCACAGACAAAATGCCCAGCAGAAGAGGCAGGCCGGTAGTGACTGGGTGTGGGTAGCTGCTCTGCTCAGGTCTCCAGCCATCCTTGACCTGCTTGGCAGATCCAAGTCATTCGTGGGAATACTCTTTCTCAAAGAGAATGGTTCCTGCTGAACCCCAAAATTCAGCTCACCTTATCAAATCCAAATAGTGTTAGTCTCTGTCTTAGGGTTTCTAGTGCTGTGAAGAAACACCATGACCATGGCACCCTTAAAAGGAAATCATTTGACTGGGGTGGCTCACGGTTCAGCGGTTCAGTCCATTATCATCACGGTACAACATGATGGTGTGCAGGCAGACACAGTGCTGGAGAAATGGCTGGATGACCTACATCTTCACTTGCAGGCAACAGGAAGTGGTCTGAGACACTGTGTGTAGTTTGAGCATATCTGAGACCTCAAAGCCCATGGCGACACGCTTCCTCCATCCAGGTCACACTGCTCCAGCAAAGCCACGCCTCCTAACAGTGCCACTCCTTTTGGAGTCCATTTCCTTCCAAACCATCACAGTCTCTAATGAAAAAAATGTGTGTTTAATTTTTAAATTTTTATTTTATGTCTGTGGGTGTTTTGCCCGCATATATATCTGTGTATTACTGTCTTAGTTAGGGTTCCTATTGCTGTGAAGAGACAGTGTGATCACGACAACTCTTATAAAGGAAAATATTTAATTGGTCCATTATCATCATAGCAGGAAACATGGTGGCAGGCAGGCAGACATAGTCCTGGAGAAGGAGCTGAGGGCACCATATCTTGATCCACAGTCAACAGGAAGTGAACTGCATTCTATACTGAGCATAGCTTGAGCAAAGGAGACCTCAAAGTTCACCCCCACAGTGACACACTTCCTCCAACAAGGTCACACCTTCTAATAGTGCCCCTCCTTCTGGGGACATTTTCTTTCAAACCACCACAACCACGTGTATGTAATGGCTGCAGAAGCCAGAAGAGGAAGCAGTATCTACCTGGAACTGGGGTTATGGACTCTTAGGAGACATTATAAGAATGTGAATTTTTCCTGGGGTCCTCTGGAGGAGCAGCCAGTGCTCTTAACTGCAGGGCCATCTCTCTAGTCTCCCCTCCCTTCCTATTTTGAGACAATCTTCTATTTAACCCTGGCTCCTGAACTCTTTCTGTAGACCAGGTTGGCCTTGAACTCAGAGATCTGCCTGCCTCTCTATCCAAAGCACTAGGCTTAAAAGTAGGCACCAGCATGCTGGCATGGAAAATGATTTTAAATAATAGTTCTTAAGCTTGAAACCTGATTGAGTCAGAAGAAAATAGCGCATTGTTTTCTAACGTTTTATATGCGACTTAAATTAAGCAGTAAAATAAAATCATATGTTTAAAATCAAAGAGCGGTAAGGAAAATGTCCAGTTGACTTAGCTCTCTGAAGTCAGAAATCCCTCTCAAAAACAAAACATCTTTTCAACTCAAGATAAATACAAATTTTTTTTCAAACTGCCATTTCCGGATAAGGAAGCTCCTCCATTTGTTCTGACAGGAAACGGGGTAATTTTTCCATAAATATCGAATCTTTACTGCTGTGAACAGTCTTTGGTTCCCTTGGCAACACATTTCCGCCAGTGTAAATGCAGGAGAGAAGTGAGTGGCTGGAGGGGGTGGGGGGGCGTTTATCATGTTAAGTGATTTGCTCCAAGTGGGGTGATTCCCCCGCTGTTAGAACAAAAGGGGTGAAGTTATTCTTTGCAAACAGCGTCACAGCTGACACTCACTCAGGCCCTGTGTGGAATCTAAACTCAAGGTCACTTTCCGTTCAACACTCTATACCAATCAATTCATCCTCTAGGGTCAGCACCAGCTGCAAGTGGTGGCAACCCGCGGTTCCAGGAAGAATCAAGTTCAGTTTCCCACAGTGAGAAAGAACCCAGTACCAACCGATCCACAGTAAGTTCAAGCCAGCGTGGCTACAGACAAAGATGATACCAACAAACACGCTATCAGTTGGACCTCTCACTTTTGTGCCTTTCTCTCTCTCAGGCCTACCCAGTTAAACTAAGAGAGAGAAGGATAGAACACAGGCAGGTAGGTACGAAGGCTACTTACTGATCCTGCCAGGGTGCATGCGTGCATGCATGTGTGTGTGTGTTTGGGTAGTGTGTGTGTGTAGTGTGTGTTTCTTTTTGTTCTTTTAAAACTCCAGAGGCATTTATAGACACAGAGTAACAGTATCCCAGCTGTCATCTTAGGGCTTTGCAAAATGAGCAGATATGTTTGTTTATACACATGCATATGTATGTATGTATACATTCGAGCCAAGATGCAAATTAGGTATCATAAAATTCACATTATTAAAATTCACACTTCAGCATTTTTAAATATATTGACGAAATTGGGCAACTATCGCTGCTGTCTAATCCTAAGATGTTTTTAGCACTTGTCCCCAAACCAAAAGCCCATCACCAGGTACTGTCCCCTTCCTTCTCCTAGTCCCAGTATGTCTCTGCATATTTGCCTATTCCATACAGTTCACAAAAACAGAATCATGTGACCCATGATCTTTTATGCCTTGCTTCTTTTGTTTACTTTTGAGTGTCTTCAAGTTTTTCCATGGTGTAACATGAATCAGTATTTCGCTCTTTTCCAAAGCCAGGTAATATTCCATTATGTAGACATACTGTTATTTGCTTAACCCATTTACAATGAAACCATTTCAAGCTGGGCAGGGCGGTATCATGGCCCCTAAAGTCCTACCAGCTCCACTTGTGCCCATCAGTTCAAGACCATCTTGGGCAAACATAGCAAGAACCCATCTCCAAAACAGAACAAAAAAGAGGAAGCCATTTCTCTCGTCCTAGCCATCCATCAATAGCCTGGAATGAGGGGACGAGGATGACCAGTGTCCCTATTGTCACTGAGCCTCAGGAGAATTTCTAGAACATCTGTGACTCTGGGAAGAGTCCCAGGCTAGAGCTCTGTGAAGAAAATGAGCCCTCGGATTGGAGAGAGCATTTCCTATCTCCAATATTCTCGGACAGCCGTGCCAGGTGTCCTGGTAGCCCGCATCTGATTAACGAAGATGAAGCACCACAGAAACACCACAGTCCGCGAGCAGGCTCTTCGGGGCCATCACATACTAGCAAAAATAAAGCCATGGAGAAGAAGTGTTCCGCTCCAGCCCAGGTGTAACGGGACGACTAATAAGACAGGCCGCTCGCTCCTCCAGGAGCAGTAAATTTAGGTTCTTCAGCAAGCTGTACTTCAAGGCTAATTATCTGACTGTGGTGGTGGCGCGCCGAAGTGCACACGCTCCCACGTGTCCCTCCTTCTGAGAACCGAGAGACCTGTTTTCTAATTTCAGTCTGGCTAATTAGTTCCAGATTCCCAGCACGAGAGAGCGTCTCTATAAATGGAGGTCAGTAGTGATGGCCTTGACCACTTCGCAGGCCCCCGCTGTGAGAATTAAACATGTATGAGGAGGCTTGCAAATGTTAAAAAATATAAAAGTCAGGACACTGTGGTGGCTCACTATCCCCTGGGCACAAAACCTCAACAGAGGGACTCGATCCTTTTCCCTTCCCCAATCCTCAAAAATCTTTGTGCCCATAAAAAAGTTACAAAAAAAAAAAAAAAAAAAAAAAAAGCCCACACTGGTCTGAGGACAGAACAGGCAGGACACTATTTGCTTCCAACCAGGCGAGGCGAGGCCGGGATCTCACCCCTGCTGCGCCTGTACTGAAGCACAGGACGAGAAGGCAAGGGTTTGGAGTGTCACGCTGTTTTCCGCGAAGCGTGTCTTTGAAGGTGA
Source organism: Alexandromys fortis (assembly GCF_014885135.2). NCBI lineage: Eukaryota > Metazoa > Chordata > Mammalia > Rodentia > Cricetidae > Alexandromys > Alexandromys fortis. The sequence goes on along the minus strand of NW_026067893.1, from coordinate 3,785,986 downwards.
CAGCCAGACCTGTTGTGTGAACGGCATAGGATAAACTATGTTGCTCTCCCTAGGTAACAGGCTAGTCCAAGACAAGACCAATTCAGGCATGGCGTGACCAAAAACTTGCCTAAAACACCCCCACCAAAAAGCACGGGAGAGGTCTCTAATGTGACTTAAGCATTGACCCCCACCCTATGTGAAAAAGCAATTTTTTTTTAACCAGTTAAAAAGCCAGATAAAACAAAACCACTGGCTTTCAATCCTTTGGAAAAATCCAGGGAAAGGATTTGACTGAATCCTGTTAGGGCTCCATTTCCCACCTGCTGGGAGTCGAGCAGGGAGGGTTTAAGAGCAAGCCTGAAGCCTAAATCCCATCCAAATGAACCCAGCAAGACAGGATGGGCCCTGCTTGTCTACATGAAGAGGCCTGGGGGGGGGGGGGGGGGGGGGGATCCAGTGGAGTCTCACTAGGGCCGGGTTCTTCAGCTGCTGTTCAGACAGTAGCACACAGGCCCCAACAGTGCCCCAGGAAAGCAGGCATCACCGCTCATTCTGGAAAGACCAGATTCTACCAGCAGGTGCTGACTGATGAGAGAGGCCCTGCAACGGGAAGTCAGGGTGACCTAAGCAAGGGTAACAGAGACTGTTTCCCACCCCTGTCTGAGAACCAGAAGGGACAGAAGAATGTCCCTGGGGACATCAGGCTGCAGGTGTCTCCTTAGGGAAGGAACTTGGGCAGAGGGAACAAAGGCTGGGGCCTCTTGTTTTAAATGGACCAAGACAGTGAGCTGTGACACAGAGTCTCCCTGGAGTGGAAGGGTTGCCAAGATGGCTTCAGAGAGAAGGAGGAGACATGGGACAAGCCCTTCCCCTTGGCTCTTAGAGCTTTGTTTACAGTTTGCAGTGGCTTCTTCACAATGAAGATGATGCTCAGCATCCGGAAAAGGGGTCTCCGGGAGGCATCTGCCAAAGAGGAGGGGGATTTGTAGCAAAGGGAAGCCCTGTGCCTATTGGCACCCATGACTGACCTGAGCCACCTTGCAGCTTCCAGAGTGGGGGTGGGGACGGACAGGGAAACGGGGAGAAGAGACAGGCAAGGCTGAGTCCAAGGAGAGTTCAAAGAAGGGACAGGAGGAGGGAGGTGATCAACAAACCCTAGTACCTCACTCTAATTTGCTCCTGGACTTCTTAATAAAGAAGCAGACCATAGCCATCTTCAGAATGCCCTTTGGATGCATAGGTCAGTCCGTAAGCACTTTAAGAAAGCTTAGATTTTTATTCACGTATCTTTTGTGTCAGAGGGGCATGCCAATGGAAGTCTCTCCTTCCACCACAGGTCTCAGAGACCTGACTCTGCCATTAGGCACAGCAGCAGGCTTCCTTCCCGCTGAGCCATCTCACAGGCCTCCTGGCAAACACTTCAAAGACACACCATTTACGACAAGATTGCACCCAAAGACAAAGTCACTGTTGAAAAGTCACAGGAAGTAAGGGACAATAAAAAGAGGTATGACTTAAGCATGCCTGCCTGGACACACAGGCCAGTCTCCCGACAAAATGAGCCACAGGCTCGGAACCCTTGGAGAATTCACATACTGGAAAGCACAGGGAATTTGGGAGTCAAGCGCCCACCCTGATCTCCATTAATGACAGGAGAGATGAAGATATTGAGAGACTGGTTCAAGGTCCCCCAGTGGGTGAGTTCCAGAGTCAAGAGTAGATCCCGAGGCTCCCTGTACCTTTCTCATTAAACCACCTGGTCTCCACTCACCCTCTCCCCCCAGGCTGAAGAAAGGTGGGGGTGGGGCGGGGCTGGGGCAGGGATGGGGTTCAGCTGGTACAGCGCTTGTCTAGCATGTATAACCTGAGTTCAAGCCTCCAGCACTACACACCCCAGGCATGCTGATCCACTCCCACAGTCCCAGCACTCAGGGGAAGGAAGTGGAGCATCAACAAACAGTTCAAGGCCATCCTCAGCTACTAGCGAGTCTGAGGTTAGCCTGGAATATGTGAGTCCCTGTCCCAAAATAATTCTTAAAAAACTCAAAAAGAAATGACAGACATGAGGGTAGGATGTCGTTCTGAAGGCTCCATGCATGCTCTGCTCCCGTGAGAAGAAGACAGCCCTGAAGATCTCCAGGAGAATCAGAGACAGAACTGTGCCTGGACAGACTGTATTGCAGCCCTTGGTTGCTTGGTGGTTCCTTAAGGGAACCACATGCATGGGCCTTCACTCCCCTCCAATATTTATCGTCTTTCCACAGTGATGCTTGGGTCAACTCTTGGTTTTCTAGAAAGGGATGAGCAAATGATACCTGCACAGTGAGTCTCTGGGGCTGGGGTGTTAACTTCTTTAGAAAAGGTCTTGAGAGCTGTAACTAAGGCCTTGAGGAGACTATCTGAGTGATAGACATGACCTTATATGAAACAATGAGAAAGGCAGGAGGGCAACTGGCAGAGAGAGTGATGCTGAGAAGGCCTGCAGGGCAGGTGGGGTACCGGGAGGGATGCAGACACAAGCCAAGGCACACCAGGAGCACTAGAGGCTGGAGATCAGGAAGGACCATTCCTCCAGTGTTTGAGAGAACAATGGCCCTGACGATACATTGTTATAAATGTCTAGATTCTAAAACCCAGAGGATAAATTGTCTTAAGCCACTACTGTTTCAGCCCATACTGAAAAGAAACTCATTGATATATGGACAAAATGAATGTAAAATGAAAAGAACAGGCTTATAGTATTCAAGACAAACCCACGCGTACAATGTTTCATCAGCAGTGCCAGGGAATGAGGTTGGTCCGGCTTTCTCTTGGTGACCAAGCCCAGCTGAGTCACCAGCAGTCACATGTCTTGCGCAAACCCCTGCAGGACATTCTTCTGGGTCACACACCCATCTGCAGAGGACAGAGCCTGCTGGGCGGACCCCAAATCTAAGCTGAATGTGCAGCTACTCCCAGGCTGATGGATGCTGGGGGTTTAACAAGGTGCATCCCCAAGCCTGCTCTTCAGGCTTTCCCTGACACCTGAAGACAGTTCGGGACATGGCCCCTGCAGTCTCTGTGACTCCAAGCTGAGAGGGAAAACACGGAGGGACCAGCATGTCTTTAAAATGGCACGTTCTGGGATGTGATTGTATTTTATAGATTCCTTCCTATAGCTGTCGAGGTAAGTGTGAGGTACTCACACATAACCACACAGGCCTTTTCTTCCCAACTCCTTTGGGGAACACACTTCCACATGGGGACTGTAAAAACTGTTGATTCTAGAACACAAGATCTTAAACTTGGATTCTTAGTGGAAACTGTATCTAGGAAGCGGTCACTATCCTTTTCCCCCAAGTCCCTGGCAAACTCCCGTCTGCTTTCTGTTGCTAAGCGTTAGGTACAGCACAGTCGTGGCCTTTCGTAAGGAGCTCCTTGTCTGGGAGGTCTGGTCAAACTCCCTGCCTGTCGTCTGCCTTCTTTCCCTCAGGGTTTGCCTACAGGGTAGCAGGTACCGCCGCTTTTCTTAAGGCCACAGAATAACCCGTTTTGTTCATGCAAGCCTCTCCTGGGGCACAAGCGAGCTGTTTCCGGCTCCCTCTACTGTCAACAGTGGGGTGGGAATGTGTGTACACATGTGTTTGAATACTCCCATTTACTCTTCCCACGGCACCATGACCCCATTCTATGAGTGTGGCTACACCACTTACATGCCTTCCCCGACGAAGCCCAGACAGCTGCCTGTGACCCTGGAGGGAGCCTGCCCATCCCCACCCCACCCCCACCTCCTCCAGGGCCGTGCCCACAGCATGCTCACTTTCTGGTCTTGTGTGTCCTGTCTCCTTGCCAACGAGGCCCTGCATGTGGTTCTCTTCATTACAGAGTTTTCTTCCTCAGAATACTGGGAAACTTCTCATGGCAAGAGTCACTCTCTTATCTCCTCTGGACAAAGAGAGTCCACAGTGACCCCTCTCTGTTTGGGGAGGCTCTTCTTAGCCTTTGTTGTGATAGTCCCCAGAATGGCTCAGAAACACCTTAAAGACTTGCAGGATAAACACCCTGTGTCCCTAAAATGGACTCTACTGGCTATATGGCATCAGCACCCAAGGGAACCAGGGTTTTCTCCGAACTTTGATCCCAAAGTTCGATGTATCAGTCTCTCTCTCTCTCTCTCTCTCTCTCTCTCTCTCTCTCTCTCTCTCTCTCTCTCTCTCTCTCTCACCCAAGAGGAGTTGGTTAGGCCCAGAGACAGGTGCTGACAGGGCAGTTGCTGAGAAAGTTCTGGCTGGAAGCAGTCACACCTGAGTTTGACAGGCTACCTTCAGCTCGGTCACAGGGCTCTCTGAGTCACAGGGGATGTGGCTTTCTCAGGTCAGGGAAGTCAATCCCTTCACCTTGTATCTTCCCTTCTCTCAGTTCTGAGCTTCTGGGGTCCACACAGGCAAACACACAGAGATAAATGGAGGATCTACTGCCCTCTCCTTCTAAGAAAACGTCTGCTTAACTCCCAGTGAAGTTTATCCTCTTTTCCCTTTGAATTCTCCATCATTCCAAGTTCCCCATGGCATTTGGTCGTGAGGGCAGCCTAGCACCTGATCCTCTGAGACAGTCACTGTGGCCACCTGCTTTCCACCTCAGGAGGAGACAGGAGGCTTGAAGGCCTGCGGGGAGAATGGCAGCCACCTGAGTGGGCCTCTATCACTTACCTCCAGGACTTTTCCTGTGATAAACTGGTGACAGGCTTCACACTTCACCCCAAAGAGCCCCTGGTAGTCCTTTTCACAGTATGGGGAACCGTCCCTGAAAGACAAAGGTGCATTCAGGCCTTAGGAGGACACCGAAGTCACATCTCTGAGGTCCTTCCCACAGAACAAGAATATAATCTCATCTTCACACAGGCCCAGCAACCTGACCAGACAAAGCCACAGGCCGGAGAGAGCAAGTGGCAGGTCTCCAGGCCAGACAGAGACAAAACCCCAATAAATCGTCACATGGTTACCATGGCCACTTTCTTGGCTGTCACAGAACCAAGGAGCAGAAACCCCAGTATTGTTCCTCTCTTGGCAGCCCAGATAATCCCCAGAGGAGCCCAGTGCTCAACGGTGCCTGAGAGGCCCAGGGCACCTTACCTCCCTTCCCAAGTCATCTTCTCAGACCTCCAGGCCCAGCAGGGCCTTCCCACAGCCTTCAGACATGATCTCCTCAGCTCAGTTCTCCCTGGCTGCGAGAGCTGGAACACGGTTCATCTCAGCAGTTGAGGGGCCACTGTACTTATTACCTATGGTCTTGAGTGTTTTTTTTTTAAAGCCGGTCACTTTTCTGGTTTGGGCTGTCAGTCACAACCGTCTGGGGAGGTCTTCAGTCTCCTACCTGAGTTCCAGTTTGACCCCAGACCTACTATGAAACTGTATTGTTGGGCTGTGAAAGCCAAGCTCCCTTCTCGATTGTTTCAGAGATTTATAAAGTCAAATTCATGAACTACACTTGAATGAGTTATTTAATATAATTGGATAGGCTTTGTGTTTCTTGTCTTTGACCTTTGAGACAGGGTCATGTGTGGCCAGGCTGGTCTCCAGCTCTCTAAGAAGCCAGGGTCATCAGAGTGCTGTGGCTACAGCTTCTGCTGCCTCATCCAGTTTCTAGTTAGATCAAACCCAGGGTACTGTGTGCTGGGCAACTGCTCTACCCACTGAACGCATCCCAGGCCAGGCCTGCACTCTCTGGGGCCTCAGCTCTCCCACCCAGCTATATGCTCACCCCCTGGTTGGGGAGATTTACAAAAGGCATAAAAAGATAGAGTGGTGGATTCTTCCTCTTTATCAGAGTATATTAAAAATAACAACAACAACAACAAAACCAAAACAAACAAACAAAAAACCAAACAACTGAAAAACACACCCAAATGTCACAGATTGCTTAACTCTAGCTAACCCATCACCATTGTTCTCAGATTCCACACGGCCCCTCACCCCGACAGGCTAGTGTGTGCTACCCTCTTGCCAGGCTCAGGGCACAGACCACATGTGTTTGGGGGGAATGTCTAAAGCCCTGGAGAAGAAGACTTTATTAGTTTCACACAGAAAGCAAAAAAAAGCAAAAGAGAAGTAGCTAGGAGCTTAGTTGATTACAAGGCAGGGTACACCATTATGCGAGCTTTGTTAATTATTAAATTGGGCCACAATTAATAGTCCATTAAGTTTACAGCAGCCACAGCATGGCAAAAAGCAGAATAATGAAGCTATTTCAACAAATTTTCTAGCAAAAGTTCCTACGGATGCAAAATGGGGGTGTCCTTCAGCACGCTGGAGGGAGAAGGCGGCCCCTGGAAGCAGTCAGTCCCGAGCCCTCTGGTCCAGACTTACTTGCTGATGTACTCGCCAGTGAGCACCTTCCCGCAGGACTTGCACTTGAAGCAGCCCAAATGCCACTGCTTGTCCAGCGCCAGCAGCGCCTGCCCGTTCTTAATGTCCCTTCCACAGCCAGCACAGTCTGGAAGAGAACAGCAACCCACGGTTACCGCCATTCCCCTTGCAAATCCCAGGGACGGTAACTCCTCCCGCCGTGGTGCGGCCCGAAGTCACTATGTCGTCATGTTCTGTTTCGGTTCTCTGTATAAAATCCCCCAGGACCTGTGCTCACGTGGCAAGGCAGCTGCTCAAACATTATTGGACCTCGTCAGATGGGCGTTCTTCACCTCTTAGCTCTTCAGGAGTTAGGTACCGTTTGGGGTCCTGCCAGCCTAGAGGCCCTTTAATTATAGCGTCTTGGCTCGGACATTGACAAAGCACTCACGGGCTTTCAATTAATTGAGGACACATGTGAATGAGCTCAGCACATGTGCTGGGAGCCATGCTCACCCTGTGTGTGGTTCCTGGAGCACTGACCATCAGCTTCATCTATGTAATGGAATTCTACTTCCTTATCTACCTAACCCAGCCTTTCATCCTGAGATGACTTAATTCCTTAGCCTTCAACTGTCCTTGGCAGATTCCTGAGAGGCACGTGTGGTCGTGTGGTCGTTACTTTTCTCATTGCTGTAACCAAGCCTGGCCAAAGTGCCTTAAGGAAGCAAGGCTTTATCTTGACTACACTGCCCATGGCGGCAGGGAGGGCATGGCAGTAGCTGCGCATGGCAGCTGGTCACACTGCACTGCATCAAGGGGGCAAAGAGAGAGTTCTGGCCTTTTGCTCGCTGTCTCCTTTTTTATGTTGCTCAGAATCCCCTGCCATGGAACAGGGTGGGTCTTCCTACCTCAATCAAGCCATTCTAGAAAACCCTTCAAAGGCACACCCGGAGGTCTGTCTCCTTGGGGAGCCTGGATGCTGTCAAGTTGTCAATCAATATGACCATCACAGTATGGCAGAGAATGGGCATTAGGACTGGCTGGTCTGCTCCTGCTCTTGGACCCTGCCTGTCAAAAGCGGTCCTTCAATAATATTTGCTGTTCCTAGAGTTGCTGTGGTCATGTAGATTACTTCACACTCCAGGGTACATATGTGTTAACCCAGAAACATGTAAAAGGGAAATGTTACATCAGCATCTACAAATATTCAAAATCCATGTATTTGATTGGCCACTGTGTCCTAACAAATAAGACAAAAAGTAGTGTCCAGGCAAAAGCACTCAGTGGCCACGTCCAGAATAAGACAGAGACATGTGTGCCTCCCATACAAGGTGGCTGAACAGCTCCCTCTTCTGACCACATCTGTAACTGCCTCCTTTGGCAGGGGCACGTCTACACTGGCTTCCCCTCTCCTCCCAGACTCAGATCACCAACCTGTTTCCCTGGACTAACCCTGCACAAGCCTCAACCCTGAACATACTTCCTACATCCATCCAGAGATGGCTCTGGTACCCTATAGGTCCCGCCTTGCTTCAACAACTTCACTTAATCCTGTTTCTTTGACCACAGGTGGGCATCTTGGTCAGCAGGTGTTAAATTGGCTTTGGACCCAACAATCCATGCTGAAAATATTACTATAGAAATACATTCACAAAAGTCCTCCAACCCCGTGTGTTTTCTAACTAAATGCACTTTTAAGGAACCCTGGTGCAGTGTGTGCTCCTCTCCCAGAATAGAACGTTTCTGAAGAAAACCATATTCTTAAGAAGCTGCCCCCTGTGGAGGAGGGCTTCACCTGTCTGCTCATGTGATCTGTGTGGTTGGATTTTTTTAAGCAGTAGAATGTGAAAATTTAAAAATATATATCCATAAACTTAAAATATAAGTTCTGAATATTAGAATTAGAATTTCCTTTTTTAAAGATATATTTCCTTCTATGTATGTGTGTACCTAGCTGGGTTTATGTGTACCACACGTGTGCAGGAGCATGTGGAGGTCTAAGAGCTTGGGATCCTCTGGACCTGGAGTTACAGGCGGTAGGCTACCGCCTGGTATGGGTGCTGGGAACCAAACCTGAGTCCTTTGTAAGAGCATTAAGTGCTTTCAAGCCCTGAGCTAACTCTCTGGCCACTGGATAAGAATTGCTAAAGTACCAGCCGTTCTAAACTGTATGTGGATAAGATTGTCCTATAGTCATGAGCAGTGTTTTACCAAATGCCCACAGGTGGTAGGAACGCAGAGTGGAGGCTGAGACAAATGAGCAGTTGCAATAGGGGCTGGGGAGGAGGCTCAGTCAGCAAGATGTCTGCCATACTAGCAGGAGATCAAACCAGCGCCAGTGTGGGTGATGTCCACCTATGACCCTGGCTAGAGGGACAAGGAAAGAAACGGACAGATCCCAGGAACTTGCCCACCACGGGTCCATCCAACTGTGAGCGCCTACCTCAGAGATCTGGTCTCAAAAAGAATATTTGAGAGCTCTAGAGGAAGATACATGACATTGCTGCCTGGTATACACACACACACACACACACACACTTACACGCACACTTACACACACACATACACATGGATATACACACATCTACACTTACACACACACACACACTTTTACACACACAGAGACTTACACACACATATGTGCACGTATTCACCCACTCACACTCTATAACCCTCCTATATACTGAGAGGTTTCAAGTTCCCAGAAAAATTGAGAGTAGAATGACCGCCCACACACTCCACTCCGACCTGCTCAGCCTGCACCACTCCCAGCGCCAACCACCGGAGTGGTACCCGTTCTTGCTGACAAACGCTGATGGATACATCCTTACCACCAGCACCCACAGGTTTAAAATGGCATCACGGATGACAGTATCATGCTGAACAGTAGAATAACTTCAACACTCCAAGGACACCTGAGTGCTGCCTATTCATCCCCTTTCCCTGGAACCCTGTAAACCTCTGAACCTTTCCCACTGCTAACTTGTGAACTGAAATTCCCCTTTGTTTCTAATAGTTCCCACTAGGTGGCAGCAATGGTTTGAAGAAGAAGGATGATGATGCTTGGATTATTATTATTTTTTTTAACAAAATAAATTTCAAAGATGGCTTTTTAGTTCTACAAGTGGAGACAGCTGGACGGGGTGAGGCCATCAGACATGCCTACGTTCCTACTGCAAGAAATAGGAGGAGTAATGAGATGTGAAATGGAGGAAGGCTGGAGAGCCTGGAAATCCTGAGCTCCTGACTATCTCTGAATTCGCTCATCTAGAGCTACTGATGATAGCTACCTGCTGTGCTCCATTTCAAGGTTCTCTGCACAGCACAAGGCCTGGTACAGGTGTGATGGGATTCCCCCTGTATGCTGGGAATATGTTTTATTACCATTGGTTAATAAAGAATCTGCTTTGGGCCTATTGCAAGACAGAATAGAGTAAGGTGGGAATTCCAAGTAGATGGAGGAGGAGAAAGAAGGTGGAGTCAGAGAGGCGCCATGGAGCTGCCGCAGGAGACAGATGCCAGATACACAACCACATGGTGATACACAGATTAATAGGAGTGGGTCAATTTAAGATAAAAGAGTTAGCCATGTTAAAAGACACCTAAGAAAATGCTCAACATCCTTACCCATCAGAGAAATGCAAATCAAATAACTCTGAGATTCCATCTTACACCTGTGAGAATGGCCAAGGTCAAAAACACTGATGACAACTTATGCTGAAGAGGATGTGGGTAAAGGGAACACTTCTGCAATGCTGGTGGGACTGCAAGCTGGTACAGCCCCTTTGGATATCAGCATGGCAATTTCTCAGAAAATTAGGTAACAACCTTCCTCAAGACCCAACAATACCCAAAGAATGTTCAATCATATTACAAGGACATGTGCTCAACTATGTTCATAGCAGCATTGTTTGTCATAGCCAGAACCTAGAAACAACCTAAATGCCCCTCGATCAAAGAATGGATAAGGAAAATGTGGTACATTTACACAATAGAGTACTTCACAGCAGAAGAAAAAATAATGACATCTTGAAATTTGCAGGCAAATGGATGGATCTAGAAAACATCATATTGAGTGAGGTAACCTAGACCCAGAAAGATAAATATCATATGTACTCACTCATAAGCTTTTGGACATAAAGCAAAGAAAATCAGCCTACAAATCACAATCCCAGAGAACCAAGACAACAAAGAGGACCCTAAAAAGAGAGACACACATGGATCTAATCTACATGGAAAGTAGAAAAAGACAAGATCTCCTGAGTAAATTGGGAACGTGGGGATCATGGGAGAGGGTAAAACAGGGGAAGAAGGGAGGGAGCAGAGAAAAATGTAGAGCTCAATAAAATAAAAAAAAAGTTAGCCAGGAAAATGCCTAAGCTATTGGCCAAGCAGTGTTCTAATTAATAGTCTCTGTGTGATTATTTCAGGTCTGGCCAAATGAGCAGCCTCTGTCTACACAGCTGAGCCATGCGATGACCCCTCCTTCCTTGGTTGGGGTCAGAGCTAAGACTAAACCCTGGGTTTCTTACTCTCAGCTTGCTCTTGCTCTTTCCCTAATGGCCACCTGTCACAGAGCCACAACTTGGGGACAACAGGGCCGTGCATACCTGCTGCCATTTAACCTTTACAATTATTTGGCCCATAATGTCTTACAGTCTGAGAGCCTCTGATCTAAACTGCTGAGACCACCACTCCCTGCCCAGGGTCTCCTGCAGAACAGAACAGGTCATCCCAGTGCCTGAGCCCAGCCAATGAGCAAGAGTGAGCAGGAAGGAGAGCCAAGGGCTCAGGTCCCTTCAGCCCAAACTTTAAGATACACACTAAACAAACCCAACAGAAACGTCTCTCAGATAGATATTATCATCCCATACCAACTGGCTGAGTATTCTGGCATATTCCACAGCAACAACCTGTTCTCTGGACGATGACGTGGACTTGACTTGAGACAGATATCAGGCTGTGGAAACAGAGAAGGGACAGCAAAAGCCTTGTGCTGGCTCATCCCCTTCTCCTGCTCAGCCCGGGGAGGCTCTTCCATGAAGAACAGCCAGCTTCGTGTTTTTTTCCAGTGGTTGAGGAAATCGTTTCCACAACACTGAAGCAGCTGTTGATAAATATAGAAAACTAGTGATGGGGCCGGGATGACTGTCGGCATCAGAAATAGGTGGCTATGGAGCGGCATCAGGGAAGTAAAGTCCGCTGACAACCGGCCAAAGGAAAAGCAACCACCAGACAGGGAAGGGAAACAAGACCAGAGAGCCCAGACTGGGGCACGTCTACCTCGAGACCTTACTCTTGACGCCAAGAGCCAGGACCGAGTAGGGATCTGGCGCTCACAACAAGTGAAACCAACACCCAAGTCCACACCTGGCTCCATTTTTATATCATTTTGTCCAAAGGTCATAAAAGCCCTGGACAATGGGGATCCTGCCTGTTTGCCTTCGTTCTTTTTGGCTGAGGATCACAGACACCTGGGCCATGGAAGGGTTTAAGTTGATGAAAAAGACATATGGCTCTCGGGAGGGATAAGTGAGTCTGTTGAGATCTTTCTCTGGAAAAGAAGGCTGAGTTCATGAAACCATAGAGAACCACAAGAAACCAAACTGTCAAGCATCCTCCCCCATCCCGTCCCAGACCTGCTGCTTTCTACACACCTAGGCTAACTTAGGAAAGTGGGCGCTTCCTGGCACACAGACTAGGACCCCTTCCTAGACCTTTAGATTTGTTTTTTAATGCATCAGTGCTGAACGCGATGGTGGTAAACACGAGAGCTTGGGTGCCAAGAACACCCTTGTAGAAGAACTATTTCCTGGCAGTAGACTCTGCGCCTATTGCCCACTTACCTCTGAATCAGAAATCTGAAAGTGAGATCTGGGAGGGAGCATGGATCGATCTGCCCCTTTCCCAAATCCATGGCTTCATACTTTGATATTAACCCATTTAAGGAGGATCATCTGTGTGGCTAAGGACTGGGTCTGTCCATTGGAGCCCAGGAAGGTCTCGGTGTGTTTGTTATTGCTCTGTAGGAAGGCTACTGGTTTTTACATGTTAACTTTGCATCCACTTTGCAGACTGTAGCAATCCTTCTAGGAGGTCTCTGATACACACCATCACACCATCCTTGAACACTACACTTGGTTTATTTTCCCATTTGATTCTCTCGCCTTATTGCTCCGAGACTTCCAGTGTACAGTGAAGAGGAGCAGAAACAACCGACAGCTCTACCCTGGTCCTAATTTTAACGAGACAACTTCATTTTTTCCCTCTACTTAGGATGATGCTGACTGTAGGTTTGTTCATATTGCCTTCATCATATTGAAGTATCTTTCCTCCACCCTTACTCTAGCTAGGACTTTTATCAAGAGGATGTTGGATTTTTGTCAAAATCCTTTTCTGCAACTATTGAGATGATCATGTGATTTTTGCCTTTAAGTTCATTTATATGATTTATTATAGCATTGAAACTTTTTCTCAGCTATGTTTCAGAAAGATCCCAGGAATATTTTTAGAATAAGAATAATAAAAATAAATATTATTTTTAATAAAAATTATCAGATATGTTTATGGCTAGATTAAGGTTGCTATTAATAGAAAATCAAGGCTTAGGAGACTTTATAAGACATCCTACTAATAGACGGTTTATAGAGGTACTTCATCCCTGACCAGCACTCAGGGGGAAAAACACAAATTTAAGTTCCAAGGTTTGGCTAACGCAAGGTTCTCAGTTTTTAATAAATTCTATTGTTCCAATAGAGCACAGATTTCCCAATCTTCTGAAATAAAATGGTGACAGAAGAGTCAAAAGAAAGTTAGAGAGAGAGAGAGAGAGAGAGAGAGAGAGAGAGAGAGAGAGAGAGAGGATTATGTATGAGGAACTGCCCACACATGGATCCCTTCATGAGAACAGCTGTTGGGAGCACTAAGTGACTACCTGCTGCACAGAGGATAGCCAGCTCCCATTGGCTAAGGTGCTGAGCCTCCTAAGGGTCCTGGTGTCCGAAGTCACCCTTCTCAAGCCCGTAGTGACTAAGCACATCTTGGTTTCTAGTCTGGCCCTCAAAGGTCCTGTGCTGGTAATTTGTTTGTTTTTGTTTTGTCAACTTGACACAGCTGGATCCATCTGTGAAGAAGGAACCTCAACTGAGAAACAGCTTCCATCAGATTGGCTTGTGGGCAAGTCTGTGGGACATTTTCCTGATTCTGATTGATGTGGGAGAACCCGACCTACATGGGTGGTACCACTGGATGGGTTTGCCCATGGGCTGGGCAAGCCATGGAGAGCAGCCAGTAAGCAGTGCTCCACCATGGTCTCTGCTTCAGTTCCTGCCTCCAGGTTCCTGCCTTGAGCACTCGCCCTGGCTTCCCTCAACAGTGGCTCTAATCTGTCTTCTGAAGCCGCCTTTACTCATGGTGTGTATCACAGTAACAGAAAGCAAACTAACGCAGGTCCTTTCTCTTGAGAAACACAGATTAAATAGTCTAGATTTTCCTTCTGTTCTTTAGCATCAGAGCTGACCCGGAATTTCGACATCCTTAAGGTATCTGAAAATTTTTCCTTGACCAAAGAGTCTCCACCATCATTTATCCCGTCTGTCTATCGAGTGGGTATTGCTGGATTTTGACCTTCACCTCCATCCAAGCGACGGGACATTGCCAGGTCCCAAATTAGACACCTGGGAGTTCACAAATAAGGCCTGGTCCAAGTCAATGTTTCTTATTTAAACCACTGACTCCATAGTTTCCCTTTTCTATGTCTTAGCAGGTGCCATGGGTACAGGATCAACAGGAGCAGGGCATGAGAGCTGGGCATGGTGGTGCTGCCTGAGCCATCAGAGAGTCCCAGAGTTCCAGGCCGGCCTGGGCTGCACAGCAAGACCCAGTCTCAGAAACAAACCACACTGAACAAATAAGATCACAACTCAGAATGCAAAGCTACACGTCTGCTAAGCTAAGTGCTATCCAGGGATTATTTTCAGGACTATATTTGTTTATGTGTGTATGTGTGCAAATGTGTAAGTTTACCATGTGCGTGCAGGTCCCCACAGGGAACCTGGAGTTGCAAACGGTTGTGAGTTGCCTCTAAGGGTGCTGGGAGTGGAACTAGGGTCTCCTGCAAGTGTAGCAAGCTGGCGAGCCATCTCCTAGTCCAGGAAATTATTTTTTAAGTGGCTTTAACTTCTAGGCATGCTGTCATTAGGCAGAAAAGCTCCATGAGATCTGAAGACACGTAACTGGGTGGGAGAGTCAGTCACTCCAGGTAGGTGCTGGGTGCTCCCACTCCGTGGAAAGGGGGGCTCGGTGCTATTAATGACTTAATCACAGAAGCTAAAAATGACATGGAATGATTGTGAAAGGCTTAGGTGTTGTCTGACTGTACAACCTTGAACTAGACCTTCCAGAACCGCCCCTGCTGCGGTTATCTCTTCCCTCTAATGTCTTGATAGCCACGGTGAACATCACAAGCCAGAGCAGCCTCTGACTGGAGAGCAGCCTCTGACTGGAGGAGAGCAGCCTCTGACTGACTGGGGAGCAGCCTCTGACTGACTGGGGAGCAGCCTCTGACTGACTGGAGAGCAGCCTCTGACTGACTGGAGAGCGGCCTCTGACTGACTGGAGAGCGGCCTCTGACTGACTGGAGAGCGGCCTCTGACTGACTGGCGAGCGGCCTCTGACTGACTGGAGAGCGGCCTCTGACTGACTGGAGAGCAGCCTCTGACTGGAGGAGAACAGCCTCTGACTGACTGGGGAGCAGCCTCTGACTGACTGGGGAGCAGCCTCTGACTGGAGGAGAACAGCCTCTGACTGACTGGAGAGCAGCCTCTGACTGACTGGGGAGCAGCCTCTGACTGACTGGGGAGCAGCCTCTGACTGACTGGGGAGCAGCCTCTGACTGGCTATTTTAAGTAGAGTGTTTATTGTCTTTGGAAAACAATACAGCACAGCAAGCACACTTTGGTGTCCTGTGACAGCAACACTTCATCAGCCTTTATCAGGGCAGCTGGGCAGCTGTGCCAGTGGCCACTGCTAAGTCCTCAGAGTTGGAACTGGCACGGGCATGCCAGCCCATCTTTCTCTGTGTGACAGATGCTTATGAACTTGGGGTTACTTTGGTCAGGGTTTTCATAAATAGGGACAAATTGTGCCTGCCAGGCTTCCAATTCAGATCCCTTAAGCCGGTGTTCACAGATATGGCTTCTCAAGGTGACTTTAGCCAGTGTTAGGTGTGGTTCTTAGTATTTATAGGATCAGGCATCTTTCTGCTCCGTTAATTTAAGGATCCACTAAGGAGCTGAGTTGGGAGTGGATCAGTAGGTAGAGTATTAGCTGTGCAAGCAAGAAGACCCGAGCTCAAGTCTTGACACCCATGCAGAAAGCAGAGTGTGTTGGCATAGAAAGGTGGATGCCCCACCCACGCCCATGC
This sequence comes from Alexandromys fortis, assembly GCF_014885135.2. Classification (NCBI taxonomy): domain Eukaryota; kingdom Metazoa; phylum Chordata; class Mammalia; order Rodentia; family Cricetidae; genus Alexandromys; species Alexandromys fortis. Next base: position 3,770,254 of record NW_026067893.1, on the reverse strand, counting down.
TCACTGCTCAGAAAACTAATCTAAACATTGAGTGTCATATCCTACCCAGTAAGAGATCCTGTCTCCAAAGAAACAAGGTAGATAGTTCCTGAGGGACAGCATTGAAGGCTGATCTATGGCTCTGCAAGTCCACACACACACACATGTGCTCATGTACATGAACATAAGACCTCCAACACACATATACATTTTCACACATATGAACATGAGCCACCTACATGTATATATCCTCACATATATGAACATGCACACACACATCCTCACAAATGTGAACATAAAACCCCCAACACACACAAACATGCATACACATGCATATATCACACACATATACACGACACACATATACCACAATGAATGCATGAATATACCACACACATACATATATACACATGTACACATACCACACACACATGGGCATAACCACACATACATACACCATATACACACATATACCACACATAAACATACATACAAACATATACAAACACACTACATACACACTTGCATATACAACACATACATACTTGCATATACCACACACACATGCATACAAACACATACACTACATACATACACACGCACGCACGCACACGGACCACACATACCACACATTCATTCACATACATCTAAAAAATAAAAATAAAGTGAAGGCTGGAGTTAGTTTTATAGAGAAAAGCTGTGGCTCAATTTGCAGATTACTTGCTGAGGATTTCTCTGCAGCAGACCTTGCCTAAGTCACTGCTACCTTGGGAGAAGCAGGAGCACGTCAGAGAATTAAGATGAGTCCACAGTGCACGCACATGCCCACAGTTTCTCAGTTCGGGTAAGTGAATCCTAGCGATACAACATGCTAGATACGTAGTGAAGACTTTAAGTGGTACCTAGAAGGGTCTCAGTGGAGCGTTGTTTGGATGGCTAAATGAATGGCCCCCTGGAGCTTTCTCTACCACGCCCATTCATTCATCCTGAACACATTTTGTCACGGGCAGCTCTTGTAACCACATGACCAGGGTCTCCCCAGCCCTGATTTCCAACTCAGTATAATTGACTTTGAATTTCAACGTCCCCATTACTGCCTTGATCTTTCTAGAACAGTGTTCTCATCTACAATGCCCTGGTGACAATTCTGAGGATGGCTGGGTGCCATTCCCTTCAATACCTCCCGAGACCTGGACCCATCCCAAGGTCCCTTTGCAGAACCCTGAACAACAAAGCCTGCTCTGCTTCAGCGAGCCCTGCTTTCTAATGAAGACTGTCCGCCCAAGCAGCTTCTCATTGGATCTTCTGGAGGACCCTGGAGGAGCTGTCTGCAGGTCTGCAGACGGAGGAACTGGAGTCTGAGACATCAAACAGCGCACATGAAGCTATGTGGGAAGGAGGAGGCAGAGCCAGTATTCAAACCCAAGCACCAGGAATGGAGGCATTCAACTCTTCACCACCACACTGGATGTGTGTGTGTGTGTGTGTGCGCACACACAAGTGTATGCATGTGTGCGAGTGTGTGTGCATGATGTGTGAGAGCGTATGAACGTGTGTGCATGTGTGAGTACATGTACGTGTGTATGTGCATGTGTTCATGTATGTGTGAGTGTGTACATGTGTGTATAAGTGCATGTGAGCATGTGTGTATGTGTCTGTATTTGTGCATGTGGGTTTGTGTGCATGCATGAGCATGAACATGTGCACGAGTACATGTGTGATATATGTGTGTGTGTGTGTGGGCTCAGGTACCCATGTACACAGTGGAAGCTGGAGGAGGACCCCATGCCCTGCTCTATCAGTCTTGACTTTATTCCCTGGAGGCAGGGTCTCTCATGGAACCTGAGCCTAGGCTGCTGGCCAGCAAGTCCCAGGCATCCTATCTCAGCTCCTCTCCTGGCACTGGTGCTACAGGCAGGTGTGTGTGACCATGCCCAGGTTTCTATGTGGGTTCTGGGGATGTGAACTCAGGCCCTCCTGTCTGTGAAGTATGATATACCGAGCCATCTCCCTGAGCCACCATGCTTGCTGGTAGAAAATGTCACGTGAATGGATAACACATCTGTCATGAAAAACGGCCAATCTACAAAAGTGGATACACGCCACAAAAACTCAGAAGTCACTGTCTGCACAGGAACCTGTTATTGGGACTGTAAGTGATAGCTGGCCAGGATTCTGAAGCCGTTACTCATGGAATCCTGTGAAGAAGGCCTACTGTCCGTCCATCCAGGGGAGGGGTAGCAGGGTGGACGGGTGGAGGCTGCCAGTGAGCGGGAGTTCTGCCCAGGTAAGAGTTTGCCATCCCCTCTGTCACTAGGTGCTGCAGAAGACAAGTCCTCCCAACCTGCACATGCGTGCAGAGGGAACATAGATAGAACTGAAATTTATCTCGCAACTATGAAAAGATGCTGCACCCATGAGAAAAGTCAAGGAACCGAGAATGTCTCCCTCCTCTGGAAAGCAAAGTACCACTCTATCTGAACGGATTTCAATCCTGTCCAATCAGAGCCTGCTGTGCTACCTGGAGGAGTTCCAACTGCAAGCGGAATAATGATGTCATAGAGAGAGGTCTATGTAGAGGAAGGGAAACAGAAAGACAGGCTTGGATGCATTTGCGTGGGCGCTTCTCATGCCAATCCACCAAACCCACGCACAATCAGACTCCAGTCAGACAGCCTTTGAGGTGGGAGGCTGAGTGTAGACAGCAGCCCACTCCTGCTTGGGTACATGAGATAGACGGAAGCTGGGAGGAAATGCGTGTCTGGCCCCCTCTAGCTCTTTAAGCGTTGAGAATCTAGTCCCTTAGCTGCTGGTGAACTCAGGAGGATAGAGTGGCTTTAGGCTTCGAGGACAGGACTATTCTGTCCATCAATGTTTTTAAAAAGCACGAACCCGCTAGCGCAAGAGTTCAATTATAATGCCCCACAGCCCTGTAGGGACCTTTTATTATCGCCTCCATTTGAGTCCACGTAGAGTGCTTGGAGCTAATTTGGGGCAACGGAGTAGCATTCCTGGCATACCGTAAACACCACATGAATACTTAGAAAATAAATCAGAGCTCAGGGTAAGAATACGGAAAGAAACACTGAAGAGGGGACTGGGGTTTTAGTTCAGTCGGTAAAGTGCTCCCTGAGTTCAACTCCGCAGAATCCATGTAAAATAGGCTGGGTGTGGTGGTATATGGGCTTACAATCCCAGCAAGAGATTCTGATTCAAAAAACAAGTTAGGCAGCACCTAAGGAATGACAGTTGAGGCTGTCCTTGGGCCTCTATGTGCACACGTACACACATGTACTCACACACGTGCACAGTACACACACGCACTCACACACTTGTGCACACGTACACAGACCCAGAGAAGCAGAGGTCAGAATGGCACAGACGGGTCAGACACAGGGCTGTCGGGCAGAAATTCTGCCTCTCTTTATTCAGTAGAACAGGGGACAGATTTTTTTGGACAATTTCATTGCTTCTGAGGCTTCCTTTTCCGCCCTGCTTGTCTCTGCTAGGCTCCTGTGGTCTTTGCTTCCCACTGAGCGATGAGGGAACACCAGCTGCAGGATACACAGAGCAGCTGAGACAGCTCAGAGGCTCCAGCCTGAAGGCCATGGCTCGCTGGTGGAGCTCAGAGGCTGTGAACACTAACGAGGGGACTTTCACACCAAAAGAGAGTCAGGCTCTGCTTCTCAGGAAGCCTCTTGCCAAGTATAAAAAGTCTTTTTTTTTTTATTTTAAAGATAGAAATGGCTGTCATAGCAGAATAATTTCGAAGTTGAGGCAATTCTTGGAGAACTACAAATAGCAACCAAATGTTGTCTCATTACGTGCCAGCGACGTTCAGAAAGTTGCTGAAAATTCCCAGTACTCTAGAATCTGTGGGCCTGCTTAGACTGGGGACTTTGCGTGTGTATAACCAGATATGACCTTTCCTTCATAGATTTCCCTCATGGCCTAGCCGTACCTTTTGGTCTAAACAGATAAGAACGTCTTAAAAACAAAAATGTTTCGGATGAAACAGTTGCAATAAAGTGGGATTTCATTCAGTGGAAGCAGACGATAAAATCTGACCCAACGATTTGTACATAAGCAATTATGGTTAAAGCTAGGGAAACTACCTGGTGGGAGTGAGAAGAAACGTGGAGCATGGAACAAATCCGCCTGAGGTCAGTGTGCAGAGAAAGAGAGAGCTTGAAGGTGGTGCGTCCAGCTTTTAAAGGCTGCCTAGCGCATGCGCACAGGGGAATGACGTGGCTGCGTCATACGCAGATGACGGAGCCCATGCATGTCCTCAAGGGCTCACGCAGCTGCGTCATACACAGATGATGCAACCATGCTACATGTGGGTCATGTGGGGTCCTTTAAGATTCCTGGGGCCATCAGGCACTTCTGCCTGAGGGCTTGTCTGCACATGCGTGGCCTTGGAACCCAGAAGTGTCAGCCATGTTGTGTGGCTGAATCATTACAGCTGGTACTAAAACAAAGTATTTTTTTAGCTGGTTACTGTGGGGTCCAGAACAGCTTGTCCACACGGCTTCCATAACACCTAATAAAACTCAGCTGAAAAGCACACCTGAGTTTCTCAGTTTACTGGCAGGCAGCACTGGGTTCCAGGAAAGCCATAAGCTGACGCCACCCAGGGAGGGCCAGCATCTAAGGAGACCACCCCAACCATTAGGTGAGATTGGATAAGATCACCAGAGGTCCCTAAGCCCAGCACACAGCTATTCCCCCTTTTGCCAAGATGTCTAGACAAGTGTCAGGCAATCAGGGTCCTGACCCCTGAAAGTCCCCTCACCTGCAACCTCTAATATAATAAAAAAAACCCTACCCCACCCTGGCTGGGCACTCTGTTCTCAACCAGACAGATGGACTTGTCAACGACTGTCTATGCAGTCAGACAGATGTAAGATCCATGCTCAAGCTTGAATAAAGGCTCTTTTCTTTTACATACAGGATTCAGTCTCCATGGTGGTCTTTGGAGGATCTCTGTGATCAGGGCATAAGTTACATTTTAATACTTAATTTTAATTTTTAGGGTATATCATAAATACCTAGCTGTGAGCCCTGTGAGATACAACAACATTAGCATAGTAAGACATGCCCATGAGGCAATAGCGGCATGGCTGTTGTAGGAGTAACCAGTTGTACTTTGGGATTGGTTTCAAGGCCCACGCCACAGGAGGCAACGCATGCCTGGTATAGAATATTCCTTTGCACTGTGTGATTGTATGAAGTGGACTGGCCGGTAGCTGAACAGGCTAAGGTTAGGCAGGAGAACCAAATTGAAAATGTTGGGAGGAAGAAGGGCAGAGTCTGGAGTCGTGAGCAGAAAGACACAGAGAGAAGCAAGATGGACATGCCATACTGAGAACAGGTACAGAGCCACGCAGCAGCAAAGCCATAGATAAGACATAGGGATTAATTTAAATGTAAGAGTTAGCTAGTAACAAGCCTGAGCTATTGGCCAAGCATTTGTAATTAATATTAAGCCTCAGTGGGGAGCTGCTGTGGGACAGAAACTTCCACCAACAGTCTGATACTATAAATCTGGCCAAGAAATCATGGCTGGGAGCTCATAGGCTCCATGGGAGAATTTACTGATACTATCCTGGTAAATGAACACAGTACCACATTGACTTTTACATTTGTATCTCTATACCATAGACTAGTGCAGTGCTCGGACCTTATCAGAGAAGTTTCTCTGTGCAGCAGACATCAGTTAAAGCAGAAGCTCACACACTGGTTCAAAGCCACGGACTAAATGTCTGTGGGGTCATCATTGGATATCTACATCACACTCCTTCCCCCATGAAGGGAGATGATATGGGCAGAAGCAGTAAGTTAGGAGGGGAGGATGTGGGGGCAGTTACAGAAAGGCATGGAGAGACAGATTCCTAAGGGAATAATAAAAATACTGTATTATCCTAAAAGAAAGAAAACTAATCTGCCCAATGTGGTAGGTGCATGCCTGTAATCCCAATATTTGGAAGATGGAGGCAAGAGCATCCTTGGTTACATAGGGAGTTCAAGACTAGCCTGGGCGTACTTGAGACCCTGTCTCAAGCATATATATATATATATATTTATATATAATTTTGGTAGAGCCATGACCACACGATGGAGCATGTTCCCAAATTGCATGGCTTGAGGTGAGTGGAAGCCATTTTAGAAGAATCTGCTTCTGTTTCCTTAAATTAAACAATTGAGAGTACTTGATAAAGCAAACGAGAAAACAAACATCCAGGGGTCAGAAGACTGGCATCTGCCCCCACCAGTCAGTAGAGGGTTGAGTGACCTTGAGTATGACCTTGAGCCTCAATTTCCTAGCAAAACAGGTTGATCTACAGGACCTCCCCAGTGCCTCATGGGAGCACAGCCTCTCCCACATCATCAGAGGAAGTCCTCTAAAGCTTTTACTAACGTTTTTTCTAATTAAGCCCTTCTAGAGGATGGGGTGAGCAGTTGGTGGCTCAACAGTGGCCAACCATTTTTCTTGAGCAGACTAGTAAGAGCCCTGAGAGCCCTGAAGCTGCACACACCATAGCTCTAAGCAGGTCTTAGAACTATCTACTGGGTTCCTTACCAGGCTGCTGCCCCCTCGTGGTAGGTCATAGGAACACACCTGTTTAGTCTTTGTGTACATACAGTATTTTCTTCTTTCCTCCCAATGCTCAAAATCCGGCCCCTATGCAAGTGGTCAGAACATTCTTATTTGTAGGAAAGAGGAAGATTTTTACAGTAATGGAAAGATTTGGGCTCGCTGCTATTAACCGTGCAGGAGCCGTCCAGAATAGAAGATGGTGACCTTACTTTAGGTACCAGGACTCAGAGAGCTAGAGGAAGGGGAGAGGGGATATTTATTCCAAGTCTCCCCTGGGCTGTCAGAAATCCATAGACACGAAGACACACACTGGGCTCATTTCCTGACGCCCCAGGAAAGAGCTGAAGCGACTTCCCAGTTCAGTCCCCAGGGCCAGAATATATTGACGATAATAGTTACTAATTGATCCGTCCAACATTGTGCCCAGCATATTCAGAAAGAGTCTACTATGGGGGTGTTCTCCCTGGATTCCCATAGATGAAATCTCCTCATAGAGAATTTCAGATCCCCTGATAAATGTATACTTATATAGGTGTCGCCTTCTATACAGGCCTTCTCTGATTGCCCCACATAAAGAAAACCTTATCTTATACATCGGCTTTCTTCACATGTTAGGTATTTTCTGGGGAATTTGTCTACATTCTTTCACTAGGAAGCAAACCTCCTGAGGGTGAGAGAATTCATTTGGTCCAAGGTTACATCTTCAGCATGAAGGATGACACACATTTTGGGTAGTCAGTAAAAATCAAATAAATGTAAAGTTTCATAACTATTTCCCCTGGCTGGCTGTCAAAATGGACAGCCTGACATCTAATTCCATCTGAGTCTTTTTGATACAATGAAAACGCTGCTTTCTTCTTGGGTTTCAGTAAACACTGTGCGATGTTTTTTCCATAGGGGGAAAAATGCCCTAGATAGGACTACACTTGGTGCTAGCGAATAGGACTTTTCCAAAGGAAGGCATCTTCCTGAGCTGCCTTTGAACCACAAAGGTGTTTCTGGTAGTGGTCACGGTACACTTACTGCTGGAGCAGGTGGCTTCGTTAGGGCCGGACGACATCGGCTGGGCACAGAGCTGACAAAGGCAGTCTCTCCCATTGAATGTGACTCGGTCTCCGGGTGGGAACGGGCGCCTGGAGACAGAAAGACATTTGCCCTCAAAGTCATTCCAGCGATTTCATCCCCTTTTCTTACTCCTTGCCCGCTCCCTCTCTGGTACAAATTGATTTCTTGGAGGCGCACCAGCCTGAATGTTTGAAATGTAGCCATGCCTAAGCCCGCCAGCTGGTCACAGGCCAAACAAATACACGTGCTTCATTATGAGATGAAGAGGCTCCCTGACTGGAAAGTAGCGTGAGTTAGTTCCCCTCTACAGTGTGTGTGTGTGTGTGTGGGGGGGGGGTTGGCACAAATCACCTCAGGGCCCACAGAGTAGTGACTTCCATGAGGAGATTCTTCTTTAAATACCACGATTCCCACTGAAGTTCGGGGCACATCCCTAAGAGGAATGCTTGCTGGAAAAGCAGGAACCTTTTTGTCCCCTGTGGGTTTTAGTAGCTAAACTGAGTTAGACTCTGTTCAGTGGGGACCCCAGTCTCTCATCGGCTACAGGTGATAGGCCAGGCCGCTATAAACGTGTTTGAGGATCAGCAGCCCGGAGAGATTGCTCAGTGGTTAAGAGTACTTGGCTTTGCAGACGACCCGGGTTCCTGGCATCCACACGGCCGCTCAGAGCCAACTACAACTCCAGTTTCAGGGGATCCGCTGCTCTTTTCTGACCTCCATAGGCACCAGGCATGCACACAGTAGGCCTACATTCAGGTAAAGCATCCATACACATAAAAGAAAACAAATTTAAAACTCAGCAGCAGTCTCTTTTCAAACAGACAAGTTCCTTCCCCGCTAGGCTCATCAGTAAGAGCACACAGCACACCTCCTGCAGGAACGCTGGGTCTCTGTGCAATGAGTCAGTTTACCGATCACTCTTCATCAAGTGAGCTTTCTATTGTGGGAGTTGGTCAATCAGGAAATATGGAACTCAGCAGACCAGACAACACGAATGAGCCAGGAGCTGCCAGTCTGGTGCAAAACCAAGCCTTCTGACCCTCATGCACGTTCCCAGCCCCTTAACTCATATCTCCAAGGCCTAACACTGATAATTAAATGTAATAAACACTCATGGGTACATCTGGACCTAATACCACCGATATGAATGGTGCAGTTATCAAGGGTGTGGGGGGATATTATAGTCTCAGGCTTTCGAATGTTGAAAATCCCCAGGAGGGGGCTGGAGAGATGGCTCAGTGGTTAAGAGCATTGCCTGCTCTTCCAAAGGTCCTGAGTTCAATTCCCAGCAACCACATGGTGGCTCACAACCATCTGTAATGAGGTCTGGTGCCCTCTTCTGGCCTGCAGGCATACACACAAACAGAATGTTGTATACGTAATAAGTAAATAAATAAATATTAAAAAAAAGGAAATCCCCAGGAGGTCAGTGCCCCCTCTCTGAAGTGGTACTGTCTGTTTGTCTGAAGTGGTACTGTCTGTTTGTCTGAAGTGGTACTGTCTGTTTGTCTGAAGTGGTACTGTCTGTTTGTCTGAAGTGGTACTGTCTGTTTGTCTGAAGTGGTACTGTCTGTTTGTCTGAAGTGGTACTGTCTGTTTGTCTGAAGTGGTACTGTCTGTTTGTCTGAAGTGGTACTGTCTGTTTGTCTGAAGTGGTACTGTCTGTTTGTCTGAAGTGGTACTGTCTGTTTGTCTGAAGTGGTACTGTCTGTTTGTCTGAAGTGGTACTGTCTGTTTGTCTGAAGTGGTACTGTCTGTTTGTCTGAAGTGGTACTGTCTGTTTGTCTGAAGTGGTACTGTCTGTTTGTCTGAAGTGGTACTGTCTGTTTGTCTGAAGTGGTACTGTCTGTTTGTCTGAAGTGGTACTGTCTGTTTGTCTGAAGTGGTACTGTCTGTTTGCACGGGACAGATAAAGAGAGGCCACAGGCAGGGACAGCCTTCATCAACCCGACTTAGAACTGTGTTAATAATTAAGACTATCCTCTGGTGCTACAAGTGACCTCTTGCTGCACTTCACTTACTAACCCTGAACCAGCCTCTAGTCCACTCAGTGCGGAGAGCAAGGGCCCGTAAACACAACACAACAAACGTGGGCTCTTTGGTCTCCACTCAGGGACAGGACCTGGATGAGGCAAGCAAGATTCTTGGGGCAAGAACAGGGGCTCACTGTCCACGGCTGACCCAGCTCTTGTGAGGTCCTGACAGCAAGCATGCCTTTGCGTGCAGTACCCTGGAGTCTGGCTGACCTGGCCTGTCTAGACCCCATTTCCATCCAGTGATCCTCCATGGTACCGGAGGGTCAAAGTCATCTTCTTTTTATAATGTGTGACTCCCGAAACAGAACAACAGCACACTGTCTCCCATGTCAGCTTCCTTCCCTCAGACTGGTCATTTTCATACATGTCATCATGTGTTCTACAGATGCCCAGCAATCAGCAGCCAGCACAGCTTTCCCTAAAACATCCACCAGGAGAGGCTCTTAAGGTTTCGTAGACCGTTGGTCTCTGTCACAATTTTTGTCACATCCTGCCATTGTACCTGACAGAAGTTCTAGCCCCTATGCGAACAAGTAGCCAATAAAACTGTCTTTAAAAGAAAGACCTATAGCCCTCAACTCCAGCATTTGAGAGGCAGAGGTAGGCAGATCTTGTTGAGTTCGAGGCCAGCCTGGTTTACATGGTGAGTTCCAGGACAGTCAGAGCTATATAGTGAGACGCTGTCTCAAAAAAACAAAACAAACAAAGAACACCCCGCCACACACGCACAAAAAAAAAACCTAAAAAATAATGATTTGACCCACGAGTCATTGCCAAATTACAGTAAAGATAGCATTTCATCTCCAGAAAGAGGCAGCCCTGCTACATTGGCTAGACTGATCTTGAATGCCTGGGCCATCCTCCCCTCCCCGCTCTGAGTGCTGAGACTACGGGTACATTCCTCCATACCCAGCTAGAAGAGGCCTTCTGAAGCAGGCCCACCTAATCACCAGCATTCCCCGGTGAGCATTTTCCTTCCAAGCAACTATCCCTGTCCCTTCCCCACTGTTGTCCAGGTCCTTTCGGGAACGGGGTCTAGCCACTTAACAGCTATCACATTGCTGTACAAAGGATACGGATAAAGTTTTCCAACTGTCCTGTGCTTTAACCGAGAATGAGCAGACAGCAAGGAGAGACATGTTGGGAAGGGGCTACTTTAAGACCTTGCACCACTCAGGACCAGAGGCGGCTGTCAGAAGCGTCAGCGGCCGAAGCCAGCATTTTTCTGTTGGAGGGAGCCAGAGGCTGGGGAAAGATGGCCACTTACTTGCAGATGGTACAGGCAAAGCAGTTGGGATGGTAGGTCTTGCCCAGGGCAGTGACCACCTCGCCCTCCACGAACTCCCCGCAGCTATGGCACCGGGTCCCGTACATCCTCTGGTAGTCCAGGGTGCACAGATAGTCCCCGTTCTTTATGAAGAAGCCTCCTTGGGCCAGGTCGCAGCCGCACACTGTAGAGAGACAAGTTTACAACTGGTCAGCGCCTGCCAAATTTCTGGGCAGCATTTGCCGTCTGCCAGATGCTGGTGGCTCCCTGTGCTCTCGGCAGTTTGGGGACAGGGGAGGGGACTGGCACAAAGAGCTATTTATTAGTCAGGCTCTGCTTTCTCTGCTGTCCCCCTCCCTAGGAGCTATGCAATATCTCATGCAAGTAAAATCTACTGGCTGCGTCTTTGTGGTATGTCTAAGATCCAGCAGCAATTAGTCAGTCTTTGATGGAAAGATACGCTGCCTTTGGGCTCTCGCAGATGCCAGCCAAGGTGTCCCTGGCAGCGCTATTAGGAAAGGTGCCCACAGCTTGTCCACACAGCTACCTGATTTGGGCCAAGATTATTGAGTAATAAATTCCTCCTGCAGCAACAGCGACAGCTGAAGTTTCCAGGGACTGGTTTCTCGCACTCTGGAAATACTTCCCCAAAGCAGCCAGGACTTAGAGCTGGCTCTTCACACGGCAAACAGGACGTGCGAATCATGTGTGTGTTCTTGGGGGAGTGAAAACGGGCAGGCCAGAGAGGGACGGAGAGGGGACAAGCCCAACAGAAAACTGTCACTCGTGATCTCAGAACATATAAAAGAGGATCTTTGGTGCATCTGGGTTTAGGCAACCCTTTCCAGACTGTATAGATGTGGATCACAGAATGTGGTGTAGAAAGTGGGGATGCCAGGGACCTGGGACAATCTGCACGCTCAGACAAAACCCAAGCAGGTCACAACTTGTCCACAGATAAAGCCTGGAGCAGCTCCCTGATAACGGTAATCTCCTGTCAGACGCCAGGGAAGGGACAGCTCATGCTGGGCCTCTCCAACCTTAGCCTCTGTATTCCAAGGTTAGGTGACCGCCACACAAGGAAGGGCCGCCTCAGGAAAGCATCTTCTTACAAGCAGCTAGAGCAGACCCTCAGGCCAGCAGAGGGAGAGGGGCACTAAGTTGTTCTCCTAGGGACCTGCAAGAACACAGTTAGTTCTGGCGGTTCATTAATAGTCTTAAAAGGAGTGGGGTCGTATAACTGAAGGTGGGGTTGCAAGAAGAAATTAGACACAATGAAACTTTTCTGAACATGAGGGAGAGGCAGGTGGGTCTGTGAATTCAAGGCCAGCCTGGTTTACAGAATGAGTTCCAGGACAACTAGGGCTACACAGAGTCCCCACCCCTACCCCCACCTTATGTGTGTGTGTGCATGCATATACACATACACACACATTTCTGAACATGTAAGGACCAAAAATTAATTCAAAATCAATTGTGCAGTGAGCCTGAGTCTGAGGTGCCAGTCACCCACGGTGGGTGAGAGACTTCCCTGTGACCTTGAGTCTGAACAACATATGTGCACTTTGTCCTGTGCTCGCCAGCCACGCAGGACAAACATGCTGTGGGACCCTGCTCCACTCAGTTCACAGCTACTATGTGTTAGCGATTGCAGTGTTGTTTGTTTTTACTGTACACACAATGCTTTCTGGTCTTACAGAAACAACGGTTTAGTAACGAGAGACAAAGACTTTTTCCCAATGCATGCATATAAGAATTGAATTAATATATCTTTAGATAAAGCCATTTTAGAGTGAGTGCTTGATTTTTTTTAATTCCTGATTCAGTTGCTGACTTGATTTTCACAAAGAGCAACCATTAAATGAATTTTGGCTTGACATTAGGACAGAATTCCAGTAACTTCTGAAATGCCTTTAAATGCACTTCTGCCATTTTGTACCATGCATTTATGCAGTGGGGCATTCTCGGCACCCATGATTATAAAATCAAAATATTGATGAACTCTGAGAAACACTGAAGACGCTTGTTGTCCCACAGCTCAAATATTCAGCCAATATTTAATTCTTTATGTAAAAATAAACAAGCATACTATCCTATTAGTATATAAATTCACTTTAGACTCCAATAAGTGGTAGAATGTGTAACACTTGTTTTAGAATATATTTCTTTATTATTAATTATCAGTAAATGATTTATAAACTTATTTTAAATACTTAGCTACTCAGAGTACTATAAAAATTTCATAGGCGTTAAGTGTTTTGAGTAGAAAACGGTTAAGAACCCTGATCTAATGAAGCAGTGTAGCACAGTGGGGTCATGACCTCAGTAACTCCCCCCACCCCTATCAGTAGAACTCGGAGGAGTCAGGGTGACACCGAAACCACAAACAGCTTTCCATGAGGACTCACTGGTCCTTGTTTAGACCAACTCCGTAGCTCTGGCTTCCTTCTTAAAAACTGTAACTAAGTAACCTCGGCTGATGGACAAAGACCATTTACTGGAAACCAGCCACCCTATAAATAATGCTGTGACCATCTTCTCAGAAAGGCTTTCTCCTCCAGGAACTGTCGGCATCTCTTCCTGCATCTGAGGTCCTCACACCGAGAGCTCAAGGACTAGCCTAGTCCTGACCACAGATTCTTACGGCACAGACAATCCTTGCGGAGTGGGTAGCTGGGCGCCATCACCCAACACTCAGAAAGCCCTTCAGAGATCTTATAGCTATGCACCTTCAGGATGACAGAGCACCTTATGGCCACGAGTCTCTGTCTATACTCCTTTGGATTCTTTCTTCAGGAACCTGCAGGCATGGCCTCTAACATAACACAGAGAAGAACACAGTATCATTAAGTTGAATACGGCCTCATACTTGGCAAGTTCCCACCAAGTTCCCTCCTGGGAGTCATCGGCATTCTGATGACTCCCTGATCCTTTGAAGCCTATTTCCCACAGCTGTGAGAAGTGGCAAACGATGCCCATTGCCTCTGTTCTCCTCCAGTCACCTGGGCTGGGAATAAAAGTCCCAGCTACTTCACGAGCAGACCAAGGTGACCTTCATGCTGAAACAGACCACCCAGCCCCTCTCGGAGCTAACCCTACCCCTCTAAAAGTCCTTTCTGCTTACTGCTCCCTTGGGGTCCTCTGTGTGGGCTTCTCTGTCTGGATCATGTGACTTTGTGAAACAGACACAAGCTCTCTTTAATCAAGCTCTAATATCGAGAACCTAACATAGCCTTCCAAAATGACTCTGCAACATAGTTGAGAGACAACAAACTGCCCTGTTAAGACTCGATCTGACTTTTCTCTGAAATCCAGAGCCATGCTGGCTTACCCAACAACTCTAGCATTATTTGTCATGGTTTAGATGGTGAGGCAAATGGTTTAAAGGGGCAAAAGTCTACAGCACACATACCGGGGAGTGGCAGGAAAAGTCCACGCAGCAGAACTAGAAGCTACTTAGCTTCACGGTGCCACCTAAGACTAGAATGATGGTGATGTAATTGGAGTCTTCCTTTTATCTCCTCCTCAAGGACACTAAGCACAGGGAACTCCCAGACACCATTCCCTCCTTGAGAACAGACCTCTGCCTCCTTCAACTTCGATAGTTGAGCAAAGGATTCTCAACCAGTGGTCTCTATTTAGAGCAGTGGTTCTCAACCTCCCCAACACTGTGACTCTTTATTACAGTTCCTCTTGTTGTGGTGACCCCCTCACCACCACAAAATTATTTTCATTGCTACTTTATAACTATAATTTTCCTATGGTTATGAATCATAAGGAAAATATCTGATATTCAGGATCTCTGATATGTGACCCCTGCAAGCTTTTGTAACTGAGCAGGGCACAGACAGCATGTCTTCCTAAAATGCAGCCTCTGCTAGCTTCCCTGTCCCCTGGGCTCCTCTGTGGTACTTCCACCCACAAACCCTGGCGCCCTGTCAATCTCTAGCGGCAGCCACACTCTCTCACCAGCATTTTCAAACAGCCAGGCTACTTCTCCAGTGAACATCTCTGGGATCCATTCCTCCCCTAACTTCTTGCCTTAGCATTGCCCTCCTGCATGGAAGCAATTTTATTAAAACAGTGCTTCTGTTGCCAGGAAAAGAATTTGCTGAAAACTGGCCACAGCCTGAATTCCCATCAGCAGAGCAAACAGACGAATCAATCATGGTTCGGTGAGTCAGAGGGCTGGCACTACAGTGGGTTAGACCAATCATCGCTGGTGATTTATCACCGAGAGAGAGAATGAGGATCACAGAGTGAAGAACGTTAGGAACTTAGTGCTGAGAGACCTCTACATGTGCTTTTATAAACAAGAAAGAGAGAGGAAGAGGGGGAGGGGGGAGAAGGAGGGGTAGAGGGGGAGGGGGAGAGAGAGAGCTCACAAAACGGGACTATTAAAGTTGACTGTCTCAGGAAGGTGAAGAAGAATTAACTTTTACACAGCTGCCAATCAGCGATTTTTAAAAATTCCCATTAGTTGTGAAAACATGCATGAACATCTGAGCCACCATCTTAGTCATTTTTAAGTCGACAATTCAGTGGCGCATGCGCATCCACACGGTGTGGTAGTGTACAGTTTAGGGGCTTATGTGCACCCACATGGTGTGTCAGCATATAGTTCCTGTGGCACGCATATACACACATAGGTGCTACACACATGTGGTGCACATACATACACATAGGTGTTAAATACTTATAGGTGCTATATCCCTGTGGTGTGTATACATATACATAGGTGTTACACACATGTGGTGAACATATACATACACATAGGCAAACACTCATACACATAAAGTAAAAATAAATAAATCTTAAAAAGAAATAACTACCCAAAACTCGGTCACAAAGAAAAGGGAAGAAGTCTCATTCTCCCAGTGCCAACCTGGGACGTTAACTAGCAGCTCTTAGGTCATCGCATTATCCAGGGACCAGGTGTGTGTGACAAGCTCTTTATTGCCTATTAAAGGCCCCAAATTTAGATTCCGATGCCTTTTCTGTCCAGGGCAATTCAGTCGGACTCTGCTCAGCTCCCCCAACCCCACATCCCCCGCAGCCATCGCTGACAGTCTGACAGTCTATTTGGAAGGCCGCTGAGCCTTTAGTTCTCCATGTAAGCAGCTTTACCATGCTGCAGGTCCTCACTAATGAAGAGTGCAAGTCCTTGACATACTCATCCTGAGTTTGTAGGCGCCCACAGACATTGCACTCTGACTCAGCCGTCGCTCTTTTTTTTTTTATCAGAGTATCTGAAAGCGAGTATTAAATGAATTTCAGTAGAACTTTTAAACATTTTTATTACTTTATTATTAAAAATTTTTTTTGTGTACACTATGCGAAATGTGTGGGTATTCACAGAGGTTAGAAGAGAGTCTGGTCCCCCGGATCTGGCGTTCCAGGCAATTGTGAGCCTCCTGACGGGGATGCTGGGCACTGAACACGCATCCTCTGGAAGGGCACAGGGGCCATCTCTCCACCCACATTGTTATTGTTTCATTTATTTTGTGTGCATGTGTATGCACACACCATAACATGTGTGCTGGTCAGCAATTTGGGAGAGCTGGCTCTCCCTCCACCAGCTGCTGAGGCTCACACTGCAGGTGCCTTTTAGCCCTGAGTCATCTCACTGCCTCTAGACATTTTGTCCTAAGGAGCTCTAGGGCTAAAGCACAAGACAAACTTTCCCCATCTTCACGATCACAATCTCAGCTGGTGAGGTTAAATTCAAATGGAAATATGTATACTAGTCTAATGGACATAATTCCAAGGAAAATTCCAGATTCCTCTCATTAAAACCCTGGCTGCCAGCACAAAGGCCCAGGCCTTCTTTTTCAGGATCAATTATTAAAGCGCTCTTCACTCTCAGTGCCTGCTTCACCATCTCTGAAGCCCGGCTAACAACAGCCTTGTGCCTTGTTGATGTTACATTCGTGAATCCACCCTCTACAAACCAATGAGGAAAATTTACTGGTTAAGTGGGGAGTCGTACATCCAAGAATTTTTACATGAAAGTTGTGAAATTAGTAACAGGCCCATTTAAAAACAAAAGCTTAAATCTTAAAATAACAAATGAACAAGAGCTGCCTGGGCTGGTACAGGAGAGGAACAAAGTGTGGAGGCGGCAGGCCCAGGGACAGGGTGGAGGGGGGCAGAACAGAGCTCCAATGGCGTGAGCTGGGCTGCCAAAGCGTCTCCAGCCTTCTCAAGGCTGCAGCTCATTCGATGCCACAACAAATCCATCCCCAGTGATGCTCCACCAGCCAGTCAAAACTTCATACTGAAAGAGTTTTGCAAAAAGAGCCAGACTTTAACCTGTGTGAAGGTGAGTGCAGGGATGTCAGGTGGAAGAGATCACCTTTCCCAGTCTGCAGCTGGGGGCTGCCTCTCTCTGGGGGCTGCTGACTGCAAGTGAGCCTGGCCAGCTCAGAGCAGTGAGACAAGACCTGGGAAACACGAGCCTTAGGAATTTTAATGGGGACCTGCAGCCTTTGGTGGGTCCTCTCTTTACTTTCTAGGTAAGATGCTGGCCGTCAGTCCATCACAGGACACGGCACAAGGAGCTGGGATTGTAGCTCAGCAGCAGAACACTTGCCTAGAATACATAAGACCTTAGGTCCAATGCCCAGGACTGCCCCATCCAGCTAAGGCTCAACAAGAGACCCTGTATCAAAGGAATAAGATGGAGAGTGACGGAGCGGGACCCCAGCATCCTCCTCTGGTCTCTGAAGTGTGTGCCAGCAAGCCCGATGATGCTCCTGTCTCTGCTTTCCTGGTTCTGGGGTCACAGGCAGGAAAGTTCATGTGGGTGCTGAGGGTTCAACCTCAGGCCCTCAGCCACAGCAACATCCTCCCAGCTCCTCCAGTGATTTCTTTTCCTCACGGTGTTACTTTATCAAGACGAGAAAGGCTGTGTCTTGCAATCGTCCCCACCACTCAGACGTCCTTCATTGTTGGATGCAGAGCAGTGTGTGTGAAGAGGCCTCAGAAGGTGGCTCAGAAGGGCCGCCGCTGTAGCTCAGTGCTCAAAATAGCGGAACAACTCTGGCCAACCACGTTGTGCGGGGGCCGCTTCTGCCAGAAATAACTCTTGCAAGTGCTTGGACTCAGATGCTGAGCCTCAAAACTGGATCGCAATGGCTTTTCATGGACTTCGAAATGCAAATCAGAAACCATGATCATTTCTGCGAGGGAAGATACAAAGCCAACCAGATAGTGGGATGGGCTCCAAAGTAATGCTTTTGGGGGTTTCTAGATAACACAGAATTTGGAGATAGGATCTTAAGAGGCCTGGTGAGAAGGGGTGCTTTCGGAACCGCTGTTCAATAAATCTAAATTGTTGACAACACAGTATCTTAGAACATGTTGTAAAATTTCATGTGCAAACAAACTTGCTTACGAGCAGCTCAAGAAACAAAGGTGCCATCCATAATTCTAACACAAGCATGAAAGTATTTCACCATAGCGGAAATGATCTTAACACAAAGTTTTAAGACGAAAATGAGCACAGGAGAAGCACAAATGAGGTGGGATACAGCCCGTTGTAGGGTGCCTGCTTCACCAACACTGCAGGAAAGGGCAGGAGAGGGAAGGAGGGAGAGAAGCTATCTGTGCTTGAAATGACCAACCTTGCTTATGCCCAGGATTTAAATCTCACAGTAGGACACACCTTTGGATTCTGGACCAGCAGGTAAATGGCATTAAAGTCTGTGTCTCTCCTCTTCCTTTCCCTTTCCTGGCCCTCCGACTGAGCTGCTGCATTTCTGCCTCCTCTGAAATCTGTGCGCCAAAGAGAAGGCTACAGAGGAAGTTCCATATGCATCTGCAAACTGACCCCACAACCAACGTAAGGCCACAAACACATGGCATCTGTACCAGCAAGGAGGAGCAGTCCTCACAGGGTCTACCAGATCTCACTATGAGCTCCCCCAAATTTACAACACTAAGAGGGACGCTGGCTTGGCTCTCCTGATTGCCTAGCCCTTCCTCAGCATCAGCCCTTCTCTCCAGTCCAGCCCATCCGCCCTGCATTCATTAATTCTACTCTCCTCTGTGGACCCTGCCGGCCCCACCCAGTCTCTGCTCTCCCCTGTGGACCTTACTGACCCCACCCAGTCTCAAGCATGGCGGCTCATGCCCACCACCCTGGCACTCAGGAGGATGAGGCAGGAAAGGAGCTAGGGGACAGGCTAAGTGGGCACATAACGAATTCCAGACCAGTCTGGGCTACAGAGTAAGACCCTGCCCACCTCGCGAAAACACACAAACGTTCATCAATTTAATCACTTTCCAGATTTCCATTTCATAGATTAAATATAAGTATAGCTATCTCTTAAATAATTAATGTAAATTTACTTTAACAAAACTAACTAAACAAACTAAACAGACATGCTTAGCCTGTATAACCAAGCCTCCTCCCTTCTTCCAGTTTTTACAGCTGTCACGCCATAGAAAGCCATGTATTCGGTAAGTGCACATTTCCACATGGAATGCTGCCTGATGCCGGTCTTAGAAACACTTTACAAACCTTCAGACAGCGAAAGTGCTGTTGGTGATGGGACACTCTCTTTCAGCCCCTTCCGCGGAACCTGATCTTTTCATAAAAAGACATTCTCACTCACTGCCTTACAGGTCATACCTTCTCATGGGTTTAAACACTTCAAGGGGTTTGTGTGTGTGCACGCATGTGCTCACATACACCTGGATGCATGCAAGCAGTGTGTGTATGTGCGCATGCACACATGCCTAGGCCGGAAGACCCCGAACACTCTGCTCTGTCCCTTACTCTTCTGAGGCAGGGTGTCTCGCTGCATCTGAAGCTGGGCTGGTGGTCAGCGAGCCCCGGGGACCCTCTGCCTCTCACTTACAGAGTCCTGGAGCCACGGTCTTAGCATTTCTACTGTGTGATGGGCATCATGATCAGAATCGAGCTGGGGAGGAAAGGGTTTGTTTCCTCTTAGAATTCATGGCACACTGCATCACTAAGGTACGTCAGGGCAGGATTCTGGAGGCAGAAATGCAGAGGACATGGGGGTGGGGGTGTCTTATAGGCTTGCTTCTCATGCTTGCTCAGCCTGCTTTCTTGTCACCCCAGGACCATCTGCCCAGTGTGGAGGGCATCACCACAGTGGTCGGCCCTTTTACATCAATGATCAGCAAGACAGGCCTCCACAGACACGCCTATAAGCCTATAGGACGACTCTATGGTGGTATTTTCTCAGTTAAGAGACCTTCTTCCCAAATGACCCTGGCCCGTCAAGTTGACAAAACACTAGTCAGCATAGCTACAAGCACACGTGGCCAATCGAGCCTTTTCTGTGGGTGCTGGGATCTGAACTCAGGCCCCCACATTCATGCAGCCAGCACCCTTACTCTCTGAGCCATCTCTCCAGCCCTTCAGAAGGAATCTTTGATATGCCAGACTCTGCTGATTATAGAAATAAAAGAAGGGATTTTTTTCTTAAAAGCTATCTAAATACCATTTTTCCACACCCTCGAACCCATAGCCAAGTGACAATTATCTGCTGGAATGTGATTCTATGGTAGGGTGTCTGCCAGCACTAACCCAGAAGTGCTCACGTGATAGGATATCGCCCACAGACGATCCGTGTTCAGAAGTCTCAAATGATGTAACTAAAAATAACATAGAAAACTAGCTCCATTCCTTTGAAAAGAAATAAAGCTTTTATAATTAAGACTAACGTGCCATCTTTTATCTTTAAATCTTTATGATGGTTGTGTGTGTGTGTGTGTGTCACAGCACACACGTGGAGGGCAGAGTACATCTTTCAGGAGTTGGTTCTCTCCGACACCATGTGGGTCCGGAGACCCTAGCTCAGGGTGTCCTGCTCTATGACAAGCGTCCTTACACTTCGAGCCGTCTCACAAGCCCGAAAATGCCATCTTTTACATGATAAGAAAACTCTATGGCGTCCTTTATTCCTATTAGAAATTTTGTGTCAAAATCAATGTCCTATCAACCATAGCTCACCTCTGTCCTCTACGCCTCCTGCCCACACGGAGCACACAGGGTCTTTCTGGTCCTGGAGGGTTAGTAAGCTGTGAGGGAACATGCACACTTTGTGGACACCTCTTGTCCCCTTAGCAACATCCCAGACCACTGAGTTCTGTACGAACTGAGAGGGCGCGTGTGTCTCTCACTCGCCTGTACCTGCCCTGCTTCCTGCCCTGGTTACACTCATCACCTGCTTCCTTCCCTCCAGATCTCCAGTTTTCCCAAGCTTACTGTACCATATACAACTGTTGGGGTTGGATGTGAAATGTACCTGAACCTTTACTTGCCAGCTGGGGCTGGTGTTCTCTAAGACCGTGGGACCTCTAAGGAGGCCCAGCCTTGCTAGAGAAGTGAGTTTCTAAGGATGGGCATCAAGGTTGTATAGCTTGGGCGCACATCTTGTCTGGTTTCTATGGATACTGAACGTAGCTGCCCCATGGTCCTGCCACCTTCCCTTCTTGTCAGGTACTCGGTGATGACAACTGCAAGAGTAACTATTACCGTGGCCTTTGACCCCTGTAGCTCTGAACTCTGACCTGATGGCTGTGAGATGCTCCGCATTTCACAGGGCCAGGATGTGAAGATCTCAAGTGTCAATATTCCCAGGCTTACTTCTGCAGAAATGAAGTCAATTTTAGTAAAAAAAAGAAAAAAAGTAAATCTGCAGTGATATTTCATTTGTATTTCAATAAGTAAAACTTGCCTGAAGATCAGAGAGTAACACAGCCCCACTGATCAGCCCTACAGACCAGGCAGTGGTGACACACACCTTTAATCCCAATAGCCACATTAGTTTGCAATAGAAACAAGGAGGTGCGTGACTTTAATCCCTAGAGAGGATTATAAAACGAGAAGAGACAGCTGAGATTCCTGGAGGCAGGATCGCCATTTTAGATTGAGGTAGAGGTAAGAGCCAGTGGCTGGTTGCTTTGCTTCTCTGGTCTTTAGGTTGAACCCCAATTTCTATCTCTGAGTTTTTATTAATTGTGCTTTGTAAATCTGCTCTTTGGACTAACGAAGCCTATGCTGTTTTGGCTTTGGTGTTTTGGTTTGGTTGTTTTCATAGCAGCTCAAACTTTTCCTCTTGGAGGTGGCAGTGAGTGGAGAGGCCCTCCTGACCACCTGTCCCTTCCCTGGCTACAAACACACAAAGCCCCTGGCCTCTGCTCCTGCTGGGAGAAGGATGAATGAATAAATGGTGCCTCTCAGATCTCTTCCACCATACACACTCCAGGACCCGGGAAACGGGGCCACCCCCATGGGCGAACCCTTCCCATCTCGCTTAAAGCAATCAAGATACTCTCCTAAAGGCGTGTTCAGAGACCCATTCCCCCAGGGATTCCAGGTCAAGTCTGCTCCTCAGCATATTCCATCCCTCAGCAGCTCAAGGGCTTCCCTTTTAAGCCATCACCTTTCACCTCTTGTCTCCACAGTCTTATGACCATGTTAATGTAAAATGCATCCATCACTCTCTGTTTCCGGACTGTGAACACGATGTGACCATGGCAAGCTCCTGCTGCCATGATCTGCCACCATGCTGGATGGACCTTGAAATTGGAGCCAAAATAAACCCTTTTTCCTCCAAGTTGCTTTCTTCGGGGTATTTTCACGACAAGAACCTCACGGCAGCCTTAGTGCTGTGAGCTTGCATCTCTCACACAGAGCCTGTCACTGTCCCTTGATCTTACCCATCACTGTGGCTGAGTCGTATCTGCACGCTTGTATGGATTTCCGACTAACACCCCTGCGAAGGCACAGACAAGTCCTAATTAACATGCGCAACTTAATCACGCAGAACTTATCTTGTGTAGCTGAGCACTCCAAGAGTGCTTGCTGAGTAAGGAAATGTTCCCATTGATGATCCGGATTCACAAATGCTGATAGAGTCGTCCACTGCGACTTTAGTTTTCCACCCTGAACTCATGGTAGAGACGTGGTAGATCCTGAATCACAGGACTGCAGCCATCTTGAGTTGTAACTATAAGAGTGTCCCTGAGAAACCCTCGTCCCATTTTTCACCATTATTTCCTAGCAAGCCATTTAAAGTGGACAAACTACTATGAGGGACAATGAGCAGAGGTATGAGTGACGCACGCTCACAGCGGCTGTGGTGTGTGGAGCTTTATGGCTGGACAGACGTCCAGGGATGTCCCTAGCACTGTGATGTCCACCTTAGATAAACCCGGCGCTTTCCAGCAAGGATGAAGTCACGTTTGCCCTAAACCACGCACAGGCTCATCTTTCCTCCCCAAATCGCAGAGACTCAATTGTGCTTGAAATGTCACAGCAGCATGGTTTGGTCTGTACGTCATTCAACAAACCATAGTTGTGTAACCCTACATCAGCCTGCCTCTTTTCTGTCTGAGAACTCTTTGTAGCCAGTACCTCACGATGGGCCTGGGATATCCCAGGGCAGCTGTGTGGGAGCAAATTCTGGGTCCTGGGCTTCTTCTGCTGGATTGAGAATTCACAAGCACACTGGGGTACCCTCCTCTGCCTCTGTATTAGCAGTCATGCCCCTGTCTCCAGACAGGTCATCAAGAGCTGATTGGAGCAGTCAGGAAGGCCGGGGAGAAGGCCGGATGCTGATTGGTCTATCAGAACCAGCGCAGGCCACCAAGAAACTCCGCTCTGAGGAGTTTATGTCAAACCCATCTCCAGCTTTCAAACTGTGCGACACATGGAGCCTCCTAACGCACGACTTTGACGGGGCTCTCCCACCTCCTCTCTGAAGGTTCTGCTACTGTGACACTCGTAAAGTGAAACTTAGTTCTAGAAACTTCTAGGCATAACAGAAAATTACCTGCAGACCCCGGATTCATCACAAACACCCCTTTCTAGTTTCTGTGGCCAGCAGCAAGTCTCCAGGGAGAAAGACCAAGGACAACAGTGTTCGGGACTCTGAAGCTATATCTAAATGCTGCTTCCACCACTAATGAAGGCCACACCAAGTGTTTCTTTTTGTATTTAAATGTGGTCAAAAAGTTTTAAGGTCTTGGTAGATCTTATCAAAGACTCTGACTTTTGTTGTTTTTCTCTCGTTGGTGTAAAATACTTCACTAGACATGATCAAAACCCTTGCTTTGGGGATGGAGAGTTGGCTCAGTTTTTAGGAAGCCCCAGGAGCTCTGAGGCCCTCTTCTGGCCTCCATGGGCACCACACACATGTGGCATATGCTCATACAGACACACACAATAATAAAAAGCAGGAATAAAATCTAAAATCATTGCTCTGAACAAACTATGGGGTGGGCGGGGGGATACCCTAGGTACAGTCAGCTCCTACATGACTTTCAAATGGTGATAAAAAATTTACTCCCTCAATGTAATTAGTGGCACAGTAAAATTGCCATAACAGTCAAAGTGTTTGATAACATAGTGTCATAGCCCGTGTCATTCAGGTATCGCCTTTGATGGAGGAGGGTCATCTTTCTATCTGTTGTTTCATTGGTTAAGTAATAAAGAAACTGCTTGGCCTCTGATAGGACAGAAAATTAGGTAGGTGGTGTAGACAGAACAGAATGCTGGGAGAAAGAAGCCGAGTCAGGAGTCGCCATGATTCTCCTGCTCCAGACAGACGCAGGTTAAGATCTTCCCTGGTAAGCCATCTCGTGGGCTATGCAGATTATTAGAAATGGGTTAGATCAATATGTAAGCGCTAGCCAATAAGAGGCTGGAACTAATGGGCCAGGCAGTGTTTAAAAGAATACAATTTGTGTGTAATTATTTCGGGGCATAAGCTAGCCATGCGGGCAGCCAGGTGCCGGGGATGCAGCCCCGCCGCTCCTAATACAACACGCCTTGACCATGTTTGGCCATCCACTCACTACTGCTATTTACTTCATGTCCTTTTCTAATTTACTTTTTTTGGAGACAAGAGTCTTGTGTAGTTCAGGCTAGTTTCAAATTCGCTGCTCAGCTGAGGATGACCCTGAGATTCTGATTCCCCTGCCTCCACTTCCTGAGTGTCATCCCGAGGGACTGCCAGGCAAGCGCCACCACAATGCATTTATAAAGCACTGGGGGCTGAACCCAGGGCTCCATAATGCTGGGTATGCAGCCAACCAACTTAGCGACAGCCCCAGTCCCGCAATGTCTGCTGAAGTCAGCACTCTTCTTAAAAGAAGTATAATTATTTGGAAAGGCAACTGTATAACAGGGCAAAAAATCGATTGCCAGTGTCACTTCTCCACATAGAAACAATCTAAGGAAAAATACCGAGACTATTCCAGAGAAATATTAAACAGTGTAGGTAAGTGTGAACGGTGGTATCACTCCTGGGGACTTAAGAGGTTATAAAGACCTTTGGTTTCGTGACATTAGATAGAGTGAAAAATAATTTTAGGCTAATAATTTTCTCACTGTGTAAGAAATGCCATGCTGGGAAGCATACAAACAAACAACTTCTTTGCCCCACTCCCAAACATTAACGCAATCAAGTCTTAGTTCTTAGATTGAGTAATTTAGGAGTAATGATCTATAATTAGCCTATCATTGAACTATAAACATTTCATTTATTCACTTGGAGTATATGTACAGAACACTTACCTTATTCCAGTTTGGAACTTAAAACTGAATATTTTAAAAGATTTTCATTGCATTTATTTGATAAAATAACACAGTTATAGGCTACAAAATATAAATTTTCCAACACTCAGGCCTATACTTTCCCAGGGGGCAATGGCATGAATCTGGCTTCTCGCTCGCAGTGAGAAGGCAGCGCATGCATGTGTCTTTATTGTCCCTGAGTCCTGGTTCTTCCTGCCTCCTCGTCTGTGTCTGAACGCCTAGGATTCTCCCAAGTTGCTGTTAAAAGCCTGGGATCAGCTCCTGGCAGGGGTTGGGGGTTATAAGAAACTGCTTCCATATTTCTGGAGTTTTTCCAGTTCTCCACTGAGCCACAAAACGACCCTAAACCGGTAAGCCTGTGAACACGTGACAGGAAAACCTAAGGGAAGGAAGGACAGCCCAAGTGCATGCGTTAGCCTGAGTTCCTGCACCTGAACTTCTGACAGGCCTACGGTGGCCCTGTGAATAGCGACAGAGGCCTGGATACCTTCCCTCTTGGAAGTAGCTGTTACAATGTGGTTGTGTTCTGTGCCCTACAGGAGAGTCAGCAGCCCCAACACCTGCAAGGCATTCCTCTCCACATGGGAGTGGACCTGCTGGCATTTCTGCAGTTTTCTGCTCTGGGAGGAATGGCTTCTAAGAAGGACAAATTTAGGCATCAGGTGCATCTAAGGATCTTTCACAACTTATAATTCAGTTCCATTACATAGTAGGTATTTTATTCAGTATTTTGATATATCAGTCGTCATAATGAATATTGTTTTTCTTGAATATTTTTAGGGTTAATACCCTAGACTCATTTTTTTTTAAAAAATACTAGAAAATTCTAAAGCATTAAGAAGAATGCCCTGGATCTGGTAGGCTACCCTGAGGGCTAAGGGAACCTTTGGGCCAGTCTGTTTCCAGTAACTCTAGGGTCTCCACTTCAATTTTCAGCTCTTCCTTCTGTGTTGTCTCTGTCCCCCAGTAGCCGCCCTTTCTCAGGCTGTTACCTGTTTGGCCAGTGTCCTTTCTCCTTTCTCTCAAGGCCATTTTCTAAAAAGCAGAAATCATTCATCTTTCCTCTGTCACTGAGATCTAGCTCTCTGTGTTTGCAGAAAACAACCCTCAACAACTAAAGCTGTGGACGAAATGTGCGCCTGTGTGGAGGACAGGGGGGCGGGGGAGTGGCCTGGGAGAGGGGTGAGAGCAAGGGGGGGGGGCAGAGCTCAGTCAGCACTGAGCCAGCTTTGACAAAAGCCCTGCTGGTCTGGCAAGTGCTCTGGCCTGGAATCTTCCATCCCAGGACCTGGCTCACTAGTTATCTGAAGGATACAGCTAGATTTCGGCGGCTGTGACTGGAAAAACATGGAAGTGGTGTGTAAGGACTCCAGGCACCTGGGGAAGGCAGCAATGCTGCCCCTACAGACCCCCTCACCCTGGTCCCAGGGGCTGTAGGGATGTCTCTGTGGAGGGTTATTGGGTCCTATCAAAAGATAGCAGACTGAAAAATGGCCCTGCTTGTACATGATGCTTTTTTTAAAAAAAAAAATCTGTAAGTCTAAAATTGCTCTAAAAACATTTTAATTGAAAAAGGAAGTGGGAGAGGAGAGATGGCTCAGCCAGTAAGGCATTGATTTCTCTTCCAGAGGACCTGGGTTCAAATCCAGTACCCACATGGTGGCTTGCACAGTCTGTAACTCCAGTTCCATGGATTCAATGCCCTCTCCTGGCCTCTGTGGTTACTACACGTATGTGGTGCACAGACAAACATGTAAACAAACCGTCCATAAGCATAAAATACCTTTTTAAAAATTCAAGAAAAATGAAGCAAAGAAAGGAAAGGATGAAGAGGCAGAAGACGAGAAGTTCACGGACCTGCAGATAGCCTGACGGCTGCTGCCACCTGTTCCCCACTGGTTCACACTCTACCTCCAGATAGATACTCAGTAAAATCTGCTAAAAACAAACAACAACAAAAATCCCCACTGCCTGGAGCCAGTGGTTGGGAAACAGAGTAATGGCCAATGTGGACTGAAGCAACACTTGGCCTTCTACGGGAAGTCTGAGAATTTGACCCCAGAAAGAATTTGGAATGAGAGACCACAAAGGATGAAAGTTTCCAGGAATCTGTGACATGGCTCAGTAGTGACCGTGTACCCACAGGTGGCTTTTGGGCACTCACAGTAAGAAGAGTCCAAACTGACGTGTGTCAAGCTAGAGTGAGAAGAAGGCAGATAGCTCAATAGTTGCATGTAGTGATATTTTATTTGTGTTTTAATAAATAAAGCTTGCCTGGAGATCAGAGTGCAGAGCTAAGCCACTAGTAGCCAGGGAGTGGTGGCAAACTCCTTTAATCTCGGACTCAAGGCTACCCTGGGCTACATGAGATTGAATCTGTCTAAAAAGAGAAACAGAACTCTCATACAGGTAATCCCAGCACTTGGTAGTCACGCGCCTTTAATCCCAGAACTAGGGAGGTGGAGACAGGAGGGATACGCCTTGGTGGAGAGAGGTATATAAGGCAGAAGGAGACAAGAGTTCACTGCAGCTTTAGGCTTGGTGGAGAGCATTGCAGTCTACAGTCACTCTGAATGTAGAATCACCCCTTTGTTTGTCTAAGCCTTGGTAGAGATAAGAACTCTCTAGTGTCTGGCTGCTTTACTTTTCTGATCTTCAGCTTGAACCCCAATATATGTCTCTGGGTTTTTATTATTCATGCTACAATTGTATGCTAATTAAAATATTATTTTGACACAGAAATATATTATGAAAACAAAGTGTGCCTGCCCCCTGCCACCTTTCTAACACGTCTATTAGAGTGGTTTGAGTTGCATACATGACTGAGTACTGATGGATGCATCTTTAGAATGTTTGGGAAAGCCACAGATCCCCTACATGGTGTCATATGGGAGCTTCGATCTTCGGCAGGAAAACATAAACCCCATGGGGCCGGGACACAAAGTAGCAAATCCTGACAGACTAAATGTGAGAAGATACAAACTGACAACAATAGATGAGTTCTTCGCTTTAGCAACTTTTTGTTAAATTGCCAAATAATTCCTAAGAAACAGCACATGCTCTAAAAACAGAATTCAGTCTGAGGAAAAAACTCAAAGCCTTAGGAACTCATTTATAGCAGGAAGCAAGGTGCAGCTTTCCAATGTAAAGAAGCTATACTCAGCCACTGCATTTAAACTAGAGAATAAGGAAACCAAGGAGTCATCAGGGGACAGGGGACTGTGTGAGTCCCTCAAAGTAGGTACAGTGACCACCAGGTCTGAAGCTGACATTGTCCGAGTTCACTGGAAGTACCAGACACATGACATGCTTGGCTGCTTTGTTGTATTTATTTCATGTCTGATCTACTTCTTGAGGCCGCATCTCTGGAAACTGATGAACAAAAGGTCAAAATAAAATGCTGACTCCAAGTTATCCAAACTGAGTAGAATCAGAACCCAGTTTCTCAGACACGCTCTCTAGGAAGCCGAGCTCATCCAGGTTCTGTGCTGTATACATCTGTGGTTACCTGGATAACCACAAGTTATCTGTGCTAGCACATGGTTCAGTATGTAATTTCATAGATAGGGCACTGAGTCACAGAGAGACACGTGACTTGGCCTCACTGCCTACTGGCAAATCAGGACTCGGCTTTATGGTGCACTGTACACTTGGCACCCTGGGAATGGCCCACGCTTCCTAAGGATTACGCAGGCTGTGGGAAAACTCCAGCTGGCCATACATACTACAGAGGTTTCTTAACAAGAAGGATCAAATAATCCCTGTATATAACACATGCATTAAAACACTTCTTTTAAATAAATTTAGTTGTAGGAACAGGTGGCTTAAGTAGCAGAGCAGAATTCGCACCTAGCATGCTGAAAGGGAAGCCTGGTGTCCAGGAACGAGGTGCTGAGCACAGGGAGGCGCAAAGGGAAACCAGGGAGCAGGCTCGGAGGTTCACGTTCCTCTCTCCCTGCATTGCTCACATGAATATCCCGAGCACCCAGACACTTCCGGAAGCCCAGTAACCCGTGTCTCAAAACACACACCAAGTACTCTCCTTCCCCTGACGTACACTGATATGGCATTTCAGAGTAACTAGCCAGCCTGTGTGAGCTGCAGGACATGGTCTCATGGATAACAGTGTTAAGGATATCATTTGGATGGGAGTTGCTTTTCTGTATGGAGGATAAATTTTTGTGCCTTGACATGTGTGAGTGCACACACATGCACACACACAGACATACACACACAGTGACTTAGTGTCCAATCTTTTATTTAATGGGATTTTTGTGTTTTTCTAAAGTGTTTATGAGTATGAATGTTTGTCTGCATGTGTACATACGAAACACACACATGATGTGTTTACTGAGACCAAAGTGGGTGTCAGATCCTATGGAACTGGAGTTACAGCCACCATGTGGGTCCTCTGCAAGAACAGAAAGTGTTCCTAACCACTGACCTGTCTCTCTAAGCGCCAGGCATCTCATAGGGAAAGTTTTCCAGTCCTTCCATAAATAATGGGTAGCAAAGTTACTTTATTAGAAATCTCTTCCTTCACAGAGAGAAGAAAGGGAATACAAAAATCTCAAAAATGTCATTGTATTTTTGCAAAGCCCTTCCCCCCAGGATCAGGACCTCAATAAATGACCCAAAACTTTGCCTTGAGAGGGTCTGGTAACCTCCCAAAGTCTAATCTATTCCCAAACTAGAGGAGAATGAGTTAAGAACTTAACGCATTCAGATATCACCCAGGGGTCTGGAATGACATTCAGAAGACTGGACTGATGGTTAAACACCACTAAGCAGGATGCTCAGATATCACCCAGGGGTCTAGGGTGGCATTCAGAGGATTTTACTGATGTGTGATTTCCCTCTGTATGCTTTGATTAACATTAATTAATAAATGGATTTGATAGCGGACAATGAGGACTACTGAGACCTCAAGAACAATGGCAATGGGTTTTTGATCCTTCTGCACGTACTGGCTTTGTAGAAGCCTAGGCAGTTTGGATGCTCACCTTACTAGACCTGGATGGAGGTGGGTGGTCCTTGGACTTCTCACAGGGCAGGGAACCCTGATCGCTCTTTGGGCTGACAAGGGAGGGGGACTTAACTGGGGGAGGGGGAGGGAAATGGGAGGCGGTGGTGGGGAAGAGGCAGAAATCTTTAATAAATAAATAAACGGATGCCACCAGAAAAAAAAAAAACAAATAAATGGCTTTGGACCTATAGTAGGGCAGAACTTCAGTAGGTAGGGAAGACGGAACTGAATGCTAGGAGAAAGAAGGGCAGAGTCAGAGAGAAGCCATGTAGCCCGCCAGAGATGGATGCTGGGAACTTTACCCGGTAAGCCACAGCCATGTAGCAATACACAGATTAATGGAGACGCATTAAGTTAATATGTAAAATTTAGCCAATAAGAAGCTAGAGCTAATGGGCCAAGCAGCGATTTAATTAATATAGTCTCTGTGTGGTTATTTTGGTTCTGGGCAGTGGGAACCAACAAGTGGTTATCTCCTCCTACACTGTACTGATGACTAAACGCCACTAAGCAGGATGCTCAGGCATGACCCAGGGGTCTGGGGTGGCATTCAGAGGTCTGTACTGATGGCTACACGCCACTGGGCCGGATGCTGGAGGTGCTGTACCTTTGCAGGTGAAGCATTTGATGTGGAAATGCTTGGTCTGGACCCGAAGCACTTCGCCCTTGCACGGCTCCCCACATTTATGGCAGTGAATGACAGGCTTCTCTGTTGAGTGGCGAGGGTCCTGAGGATGGGCCACTGGAAAGAAACAGCAAAAGATTTAGGTGAAAAGGAAAAATGTCTAGAAAACTCTTTGCAAGAATGTTTGCAACACACAGTGGAAAATGAGCCACACGGCCATTCAAGAAGCATGAGGTGGGCACACACACCACACCCCATGATCTTGGCTCCATAGCTGTATGTGTCAGTGGCAGCCTGAGCAGTTTGTTGGGGACACATATGCTGTCTTCTGCCTCAACGTCTCAAGAACTACAGATTGCACAAACACAATCCCATTTTACTTAGTATTTTGCAATCAGTATTTGTGGCATCTTCTTGCTGACTCAGCCCATCCCAGCAGGCGTCCCTGTAAAGCCAAGGTTCCATTTCTTACTGTCTGTTTGGTTTCTTTCCTAATTATACTTCATGTCCCAGCTCCCACTGTCACAGAACGCTCATGCCTTGGTAACGACTTAGGCTGTGTGAGACAGTTTCTCACTGCCGTCCATCACCAGAGACATCTTCTATTAATCTGGGGACTCATCTAACCTACTGGAGGCCCATAACGAGACTCTCATGGCGTACACAATTCCTCACATATACTATGAGCAAAAGCTTAGAAATAACAACCTGTGAACCTGAGATCCCTCTGCACACGACCTGCTCCCTTGTCCATAAGACAAAGGGGACCTGACCAGCTGGGTGTGAATGAAGGGGCACACAGAGATTATCCTCTTAGATCCATAGCGCAGTTTTCAGAAAATGAGAACTAATTTGCCTGCCTGGCCTCAGAGCTGGGTGCAGGTGCCTGAACTAATTGCAGAGGGGCAGGACGGAGGCAGTGAGACAGCACCTGGCTTCCAGCAACCACAAGGTTTGTGTCTCTTGCAGGTTCCTTGGCCAGAGAATGTCAGTAGCTGCTTGCTGCCAGCCACTTCCTTTGCTGCTGAAGAGCCTCAGAACCCATGTGACATTCAGGGACTCTGCACTTGACCAACACAAGGAGCAACAACATTTTTAAAATGTTTGTCAAGTAGGAAAACCGCACTGGGCAACTCATGAGAGACTGCTAAGACCCGACGTAGAAAGGACATCAGGGTGAGAAGCTGGTGTGTGTGTGGAAGAGCACGGTTGTTCTGTGCAGAATGTTGCCCGTCCTCATTTGCTGAAAAAAGTTTAGGCATGATGGTGCAAACAGCGTGTTCCTGACCCCCTTTCTGGAGAACGAAGTTCTTCTTGTGAGGTTTGGTCAGGGGCAGGTGTGGTTTCAAGCTAAACACCCAAATTCTTAGCGTCTTAGCCTGGATCTGAAGAATACCTGGTGGCTGAAACCCAACATCACAAGCCACCTGCATTCTTTCATCTACCTGATAAGATCTCTCTATGTTTACCACCAAATTCACGTGTTCTGCAGGCATTAAGGAGGGGCATGCATGCTATCAAGATCTCCGAGAGCAATGTACGTCAAGGCCCAAAATCTATTCACGCGGGCATTAAGAGAGAGGTTCTCTCAAGAGCACCTGCTGGTGGTGGTAGTGGGGGAGAATCTGCGAGCCTCTCATTTTCCTCCAGTTAACTCCTGTTTTCCAGCAAGGTTATCATCGCTGGGTATCACACTAATCCTGGGCATGTTGTTTATGCAGCCATTTTATTCCAGCTGCACCACCCTTGCCTGGCAGTGGGATGAGCAACAGCGCTCCCATTGGTGGATAAGGAAGTTGGGCTTCAGAGATGCTGAGCAGCGCTCTCAAAGTAACATCTAGTGTGAGTGCAAAGGTCCGCACCTCTGCCCTTCTGGACCTACTATGTTCCCGCCCTTCTGGACCTAGTATGTTCCTGCCCTTCTGGACCTACTATGTTCCTGCCCTTTGGGACCTACTATGTTCCCACCCTTCTGGACCTACTATGTTCCCACCCTTCTGGACCTACTATGTTCCTGCCCTTCTGGACCTACCATGTTCCCGCCCTTCTGGACCTAGTATGTTCCCTTCTGGACCTACCATGTTCCCTCCCTTCTGGACCTACTATGTTCCCGCCCTTCTGGACCTACAATGTTCCTGCCCTTCTGGACCTACCATGTTCCTGCCCTTCTGGACCTACAATGTTCCTGCCCTTCTGGACCTACAATGTTCCTGCCCTTCTGGACCTACCATGCTCCTCCCAGACTATTAGGATAAGACAGGAAATTATTACAAGCAAGGTATTTATTTAGCCAAATTTGTGCACTATTCTGAAAGTACCTCTAGAGTTTGGCTTTCAGAAAGAACACAGACAGCATATGAGGAAAAGGTGTCGCTAGGTGGGCCCAGGACCCTGGTTATCGCCAAAGTAATTGTACAACCCTTGAATTAGAAATCCTTGTGCCACGTACTTAGAAAGGCAAATGCTATCATATCTCCAAAGGCTGTCATATAAAAGATAAAAAAGTTTACAATGCGGGGGCAGTCTCCTGGAAGAAGAGAACCCTCAGACTCAGTCGTCCAGCATGTAAATTATTGTTATGGAAGATACTATGGAGGTTCCAACTAACAATCCAAACACAGACACCCAAAGGAAATGGAGTCACATTGATGAGCAATCTGCCAATGGCCAAGAAATGGATAAAGACCATGCTATATCTATCTATACAATGGAATATTATTTATCCACAAAAAGAATGAAGTTTGGTCTCTTACAGCAACATGAATGGAACAGGAGGATATTACATTAAGGGGTCAAAGTCGGGTTCAGAAAAACTCATGTCACGTGTTCTCAAATTCATATGTTGACCTCATGGAGGTGGACGATGGAGTCATGGCTACGAGAGCCTGGGAATGATGTGGGCGAGGGAGGGTAGAGAGAGGATGGTTAACACTTCCAGAGAGCTATCGGGCATGAGGAATGGCTTCCGGTGTAGTAAGGCACACCAGAGTAACTACTGTTGACTGCTGAGTATTTCAAGACAGCAGCCGGTAGACAGGATACAACATGTCCCCAGTGCACAGGAATGGCAAGTGTCCCAGGTGACAGATATGCCAAATGCCACAACTGGTCACACAACGTACATCCAATAGTTTTTAAATGTCACACTGTATTTCATAAGTACACACAATTACTATGTGTTGATCAGAAAATACTAACAAGCAGCCATGTGGTTACATGTCCTGAGTCCAGTCCTAGAAAGGTTGACACGGGGATCAGAGCCTGAACATGACGATTCCTCAGCTCAAAACACTAAGACAAGCAATAAACAAAAATAATTTAAGGTCCTCCCCCCTCCGTCCATGTCTAGGAAGGTGAACATCCAAACTGGCTAGGCTCCCACCAAGCCGGAACATGAAGTAGGATTAAAACTCCGTGCCATTGTCCTTGGCTTCTCATCAGTCCTCATTTTTCGCCATGATCAGAGAGTCCGGTGAAGGGTGGGAGGAGGGGGAGGGAAATGGGAGGCTGGGAGGAGGCAGAAACTTTTTTTTTCTTTTTCTCAATTTAAAAAAAAAATAATTTAAAACATGCAGTCCCTCCCAACATTGCCCAGGAGTAGGGGTCAAGAATCTCTTCCTAGTAAATCCCTCGGGCAATTCTTCCACTTTCTCCAGATGAAGAACCTCGAGATTCTTTTTCTAAAAAGTCTTTGTATTTATGTAGGGGAGTGCAAGGGGTGCATGTGAGTGTATTTATGTGTGTGCGGGTGTGTGCATGTGAGTGTATTTATGTGTGTGTGTGAGGGGGTGGTGCATGTGAATGTATTTATGTGTGTGCGAGTGTGTGCATGTGAGTGTATTTAAGTGTGTATGGGATGTGCATGTGAGTGTATTTATGTGTGTGTGGGGAGTGTGCATGTGCGTGTATTTATGTGTGTGTAGGGTGTGCATGTGAGTGTATTTATGTGTGTGAGGGTGTGTGTGTGAATGTGAGTGTATTTATGTGTGTGTGTGAGGGGGTGGTGCATGTGAGTGTATTTATGTGTGTGCGGGTGTGTGCATGTGAGTGTATTTATGTGTGTGTGTGAGGGGGTGGTGCATGTGAGTGTATTTATGTGTGTGCGGGTGTGTGCATGTGAGTGTATTTATGTGTGTGTGTGAGGGGGTGGTGCATGTGAGTGTATTTATGTGTGTGCGAGGGTGTGCATGTGAGTGTATTTAAGTGTGTATGGGATGTGCATGTGAGTGTATTTATGTGTGTGTGGGGAGTGTGCATGTGCGTGTATTTATGTGTGTGTAGGGGGTGCATGTGAGTGTATTTATCTGTGTGAGGGTGTGTGTGTTTGTGAGTGCAGTTATCCACGGAGGCCAGAAGAGAGCAATGGATCCTTGGAGCTGGAGTTTCAGGTGGTGTGGGAGGTCCCATATGGGTCGTGGGAACCCAAACTTGGGTCCTCTGAGAAACAGGTGTGGGTCTTAACCACTGAGCCATCATGCCCTGAATGTCAGCATCATTATCACTGAGTGGGCCTGCTGAAAAGAGTTAGGAGTTCCAGCACAGCTCTCAAGACCACTCTCTTTGGTGTACCCTACAGGTGTGCGCCACCACAGCCAGGAGGACCCGTCCTCTCCAGAAACAATGTGACAACACGGGACATCCCTTAACCAGGGAGTGAGAAACCTGAGACTTCGGACTCTCCATTTCAGACTGCTAAGCAAGCCAGCCAGGCTGACTCACAGAGAGAGGGAAGGAACCCGCCACTCTGGGCTCTTCTGTGTATGTAAATAAAAGGGCCAGCTGAACAGCTGGCAACTGCCCCCAAGGTCAGAGGGGAGACCAAAGTCTGCATTCCTTGAGGTCAGAGCGGAGACCAGCATCAGTACCCCTCCAGGTCAGAAGGGAGACCAACTGCTTTTCCGCAAGCATTTCCTTTCAGAAAGATGTGTTACACCTGAAGGCTTCCGTGCCTGGGGAAGACTTTCACCTTCAACCAGAAATGGGAAGACCAGACCGTTTACCTGCCTTTCCTTCATCTGGCAGCCTAAGCTCATGTGTGTGCATGCAAAACATACACACACACACACACACAGACACACACAGACACATACACACACCTAACTCACCAGTGAAGAAATAGGATCTCTTATCAGAAGAACAGGACAAAGCCCTTGTGTATTTTATCCTAACTAAATCAGTGTAGACAAAAGAACCTCCCTCCGTTTACAAGGTGAACAAAGACTTCCGTTTTCTGTGGCTGTCTTTGGAGGTTTGGTTACTACCAAGTGAATGGCAGTGTTTGCACCAGTGAGGGCTGAAAAGCTGCCTGCTCTATAGCTCAGAGCTGCCCTCGCTGAGTCTGCTTCAGGCTCTCCTGCTAATCCTCACTCATGATTCCAACAGAGCCTGGGTGGTCTCTGCTTCTCCTACTGACCCGGAAAACTGAGGAATGAACACACATTCCAGTTATTGGCTGGTGTGCCCTGTGCCCAGCCTTCCCAGCTCTTACACTGTTTCAGTGGTCAATGATTTACCCTGGAATGGCGGTGGGGAGAACTGAAGGAGCCTGAGGGAAAGGGAGGGGGTGTGTGATAATCTTCCAGGGCTTGTTTATCTTATTGGCAAATGGGGGAAGTGCAGGGAACCCCAGAAGCACAGTTCTACACTTTCTGAATAATAACAAAACCAAAGAATCCAGGCCTGAGATGCACATTTCTCTAGGGCATGGCATGGAGTTTGGGAAGGCTTCAGGCCCTCTGACAACACTACCTACTACTGTAAGCGGTGTCCAGGAGGCTGTGGGTTCACTTTCACAGTAAATAAAGTGGCGGGACCACACCTCTGAAACTCCAGTGCAGGGATGAGGAGATCCCAGCAACCTCTGGTGTCCTTAGGCAGAGCCATTACAGAGCCCACCCTGCACCCCTTCAATCAAGCCCAGAACCAGTCTCAATTTCCCGTGTTACATCCCTCTTGGAGACAGACATGAAACTCGGAGGACCGTGTGAAATGAAAACCTCAGAGCAGGGAAGTTCCTGGACGTGTGTGAGACAGATGATAAACACTCAGGAATGGCTGTGCTCTGGGTCATCTGGGATATTCAGAAATGCCCACCCAGCCTTTGCTACGACAGGGCACTCGATGGCTTTAAAGTCCTCACACCTGCCTCACCTCATTTTACTCCCAGAGCCTTTGGGATGAAAAAGCAGGATCCAACAACCTACTTTTACCAAGAGGCAAAGGAAGACTCAGGACAAGGTGACTCACTCAGGGTGACATGGCAGAAAGTACAGTTGGCAATAAATCAGGTTACAGATGCTGATGCCACTGTTTCCCTCTCTGCTACGAAATTCCGTCCTCTGTCAGCTTCTCATCCTCTGCTGCCAACCAGGTCCGGGCCTTCCACCCCTTCCCTAGATGGCTGGAAGCTTCCTGCTCATAGAGCTCCTGTCTTTCCCAAAGCAACCTGCGGGAGCTGTCTGCTCAGAGAGGCAGAACACAACTCCCACTCCTTAACTGTGGGTGGGCTGCTCCTTCCTCCCGTGGGGAAACAGCGTGGAAGGGATAGGAAAGGAAGAGCTGTGCCGTGGAGAGATCTAACAGGCAGGGCCGAGGTCAGGGAGAGCGGCAGGGGCTGCTGGGGTGGAAGCTCGCTGTCACTGTGTTCTTCTTTCCAAAAAACAAAAACAAATCTTAGTCAAACCCTGAGAAAAATCATGAGAGAGAGGTAGAGCTACCCAGCATTCTTCAAAAACAATCAATGTCATTAAAAATTTAAAAAGTCTATGGAACTGCCAGAGCCAAGAGTAACCCAAGGAGATGTGATGGCTAAGTAGAAGACAATGGTCTGATGGGCTCTTGCTAGTGATAAGTGTAACTGTCCTCCCCTTCCCCCATCGAAGGAACTTCCCTTTGCCATAGATGGAGACCACTGCACAATGTCAAAACTGGTCGAATGCAGAACCCCAGCGGAGAGATCCAGAACACAGCTCCTGACCCTAACACTCAGGGAACATTGTAAAGAGGGGTGGGAGAATTCTAAGAGCCAGACGACCAGAAACTGGGAGGTCGTGTCCTAAAAGTGACAGGATGCGTTTCCTACGATACCACAAAACATGGCTGCCCAAACAAGAACACCAGTAGACATACTGACATGGAGAGGGAGCTTTCATGGGACCCCACTCCTAGACACAGGACGACAGGTGACTAAGGTGTGCTAACAGGGAAGAGGGAGGGACGCTCTTCCTCGGCACAAGCACTCTGATTGGTTATCCAATACCAAGTGATCAGCCCTGAGATCCTATACATACAAATCACACTGGACAGAAACGCAGGTTGTATTTCTGCTTTTATAAAGCATATGACAAAAGAGAGAGAGACCATGGACTAGAGAGGCAAAAGAAGAAAGGAATTGGAGGGCTGCGAAGAAGGGGGGTGTGATGTCATCATGATTACAAAAAATTAAAATTAAGGGGCTGGAGAGACGGCTCAGTGGTTAAGAGAGCCATTTTAACCACTAACTGCTCTTCCAGAGGTCCTGAGTTCAATTCCCAGCAACCACATGGTGGCTCACAACCATCTGTAATGAGATCTGTCCCCCTCTTCTGGCAAGTGGGCATACATGGAGGCAGGATGTTATATACATAATAAATAAATCTTTAAAAAAAATTAAAATTAAGAACACTGAAGAACATGGGCCTTAGTTGATGATGTTAGAAATATTGTCTGGCTTATTATAAGAAATGAAATTATACCTACATATGAATAATGAGGGAAACTGGGTGTCAGGTATGGAGCCTACTACAGCCCTATCTCACTTTCTGTACTCTAAAAATGTTTTTATATTTCCGAGTAAAGCTTATAAAGGAATAAAAAATAACTACAGAAACACCTCCAGCAGCGCGCCAGGTCACAATACATCGAGTTCAAGGTCCTCTGTAGCTTCATAGATGTCAGTAACACTGATGGCTAAAATGAAACCTGATCAGCTGAGCCGTCAGGCTGAGGAGTCTTGAACCCAGCAGTCTCCACGCAGGGACCAAGCGCTTGAATACTATGTGCAGGGTTAACACCCAAACTCTCTGGAGTGGGACTTTAGGGCCACTTCCTGACCCCACTGCAGTGTTTCTCCCAAGGCCTCTGCTTGTCCTGCACACCCTGCTTAATGATTCCAGCCTCTCCAAATCCAACCGGACTGGCCTGGTCCCGTCCAGGACACCCCAGGTTCTGACATAGCTCTGAGCTTCTGAGATAGTGTACGTGGGTCAGAGGTTTCCTTTAC
Source organism: Alexandromys fortis (assembly GCF_014885135.2). Lineage (NCBI taxonomy): Eukaryota > Metazoa > Chordata > Mammalia > Rodentia > Cricetidae > Alexandromys > Alexandromys fortis. The sequence continues at coordinate 3,730,814 of NW_026067893.1, read as the reverse complement.
CATATCCTTGCCCACCAATTCTAACTCAGAAACTGCGACACTCGGGAGGCGAGAGGCAAGCACTCACAGTGAGGACTCTTTAATTTCCGTCAGAGTTAAGGACTCTGTGTGGCTGGCCATGTGACCTACCAAACACTGAGAGTAGTAAAATGCTCATAAAATAGGAGTCTGAAACCTCTCTGGGAACATGGGGCCATTTGTTCTAACTGCTGGTCATCAAAGAGGGAGGGAAAGAGCTCACTTCCCTGGTTGCAGTTGATTCACAGCTGGGAGGTTACACAAGTCCAGCCTCCTAAGGGCTTCTCCATTTCATTTGTCTATGTACAGATGTGCGTGTGTGTGGTCTCTGTGGGTGCACACATGTATGTGTACATGTGGAGGTCAGAGGACAGCTGCAGGCATCACTCCTGCGGCTCTGCCTACCTGTGCTGCTGCTGTTGTTTGGTGTCAGGGTCTCTCCCCAGCATAGGGACACACCCCATGCACTATGCGGTCTACCCACCAAGTCCCAGGGATCCGACTCTGTCTGCTGCCCTAGTCGCCATGCATGGCTTCTCCTTTCTTGTCTCCTCAACACTGGTTCTGGACTGGTCTCGAGTCTTTATGCTTCAGGGCAAGCCCTTTGCCCACCGAGCTATTTCATCAGCCCTCAAGTCTTTAAAAACCCCTTTCAGTGTTACCGCAACGTAATTTTCCTTTAATTTGCAGATTCCCAAGCACTGAGTATGTACCACTGCCTTGACTGATGTGGGAGGGCCCAGCCCACTGTGGATGGTACCATCTGCCTTCCCCCTGCCCAGAAAGATGGGCCTGGGGTATACAAGAAAACAAGCTGAACAAGCCACGTGGAGCAGGCCAATAAGCGGCAGCATTTCTCTGTGGTCTCTCACTCCGTTCCTGCCTCGGTTTCTCTCAGTGATGGACAGTTACCTGGAAGGATAAGATGAAGCTAACCCTTTCCTCCCCGACTTGATTTTGATCACGGTATTTTATCTCAGCAATAGAAACCCTAACCAAGACACCACCTAGCACCGACTTGTTCTTGTTCTGTATTTGTTTCACAATGCATCAAATCCTGTCCTCACACAACCACGAACTCCATGGCCAGTTCCCACATATTCTGTGAATATTTCTGACCCATGATATAAAACAGGCCGAGCTCTCTCCTCTGCCTCTCTGCTCAGGCCCAGATTAGGGAACCCAGGGTTACTGCTCAATACTAGACTAGGGCATCTCCATGTGAAGTCACACGGTAAACAAATGACTCAAGACCACGACACGGTGGAAAGCATTAGAGCTAAGTCCAACTCCCAGAACCCATGGGGAGAACAATATGGTGGTTTGCAGCCAGCGCTGGAGAGTGCGGCCAGGAGGAGCGCTGGAGCTCGCCAAAACCGAATTCCAGGTAAAAATCAGAAACCCCACCTCAAAAAGAAGGTGGAACAATGCCCAAGGAATATATGACAACTGAGGATGCCCTTTGACCTCCACACATTTGCACACACATGCAGACGTACCCTCTACACATGAACATACACTTACAAGAACACTAGTAAATCATATTACAAGTGGCATTTCCCGAACACTGCCTAAGCTCCAGGCACCATACTGTCCTGGTATGCCAATCACAGACTGCCCTTCCTCACAGATGTCTTAGGGGATTCTGTTTCCTATTCTTGGTTTGCAGGGAAGGAAACCCAGACAAGAAGAGTTGAACACCTTTTGCAAGATCACACATCTAAACCAGTCTATTACAAAGCACACTTGGGGACTATGGAAGGACGGGGATTCCCACAGGAAAATCTGATCCAGCGTAGAAGGAAACACAGCTCGGGCAGCAAGGCTCTGCGATTCTGACTAGCCAGCTCAGAAGAGGTGAACCCCAGCTGCACTGGAAGAGATGCCCTGCTAGGAGAAAGATAATAATAAGCAAGCAATGATGGAAAGCGCTTCAAATACAGGAGCTACTCCGTTATCTCGGTGGAAAGAGTGAGCGGCAGGGTGTGACAGCAAGGAGGAGCTGCCTGCCACCCTAGGACACTCCTGAAGCCCCAGCAGAGGCCAGGAAGTCTTAGGTCGAGATTGCCTGGATGCAGCCACAAGAGGGGACTTTGCATGGCGAAGGTGACTCTAGGAATTGGGGGCAAGGCTCAGCGGGTAAGAATCCTAGCTGCACACAGATGAGGACCTGAGTTCAGATCCCCATCACCCACACGAGAAGCCTGGCATGGTCATCCGTGTACGTGTAACCCAAGTGCTGTAGGGAGCAGAGATCACTGAAGTTTCCTGGCCAGCCAGTCTAGAAAAAAAAAAAAAAAACAGTGACCTTGAGACTCCATGAGAGACCCTGTCTTAAGGGAACAAGGGGGACCAGATTAGACACTCTCTCTCTCTCTCTCTCTCTCTCTCTCTCTCTCTCTCTCCCTCCCTCCCTCCCTCCCTCCCTCCCTCCCTCTCCCCCTCCCCCCCCCCCACACACACACACATACACACACACACACACACACACACTCACACGGACTCTGGACTCCTACCCCCTTGGGAGTCTGTGTTGGAGCCCCTGCTTCATCACCCAGCCGGCTTTCCCTGCTCCTGCCACCTTCTAAGCACACATCCTAGAGTTGCGCTCTCTCCCACCTCCCACTCCCTTGCTCTGTGCTAGAGCAGCACAGGAAATGAGAACTGCAAGTGTTTAATAAATGCGCGGGATGCTTAATTTGCAGTTTACGCTGCGGCTCATTTCCTGCTGCGGCAAGTGGTAGTTACTAGAAGCTGCACACGAGGCTACCCTGTCATTACTGGTCCAAAGTGAGCCTTCTCTTGAATTGGCCTCCACGACCTCACTTTCTGATACCTTGTGAGTCTGGTAATCCGGGTTATTACTTGGCACAAACAGTTCCACAGGCGGCCTCTGTCCTCCTCTACCTGCGCCACTTGTGGCTGTCCCCATGCCTGATTTCTCCTTTCTGGAGCTACCTGCTCACCCCTCTGCTGGGCTCCCGATGACAGAATCAGCCCAGGCTCAAATCCGGTTAATCTCATTCCCCTCGAGGTGAGGAGGTGCAGAGATTACCATCACGCAGCCCAGCCGGGCGATTTCCCCGTGACTCAGGTCACATGTTTGTTCTCTGAGCTCTGCTTGCCTTCTGCAGAAGAAGGTGGGTCTCAGAAAGAATCTGACTTCAGCGGAGACTTCAAAGAGTGACTTCCTGGACATGCTGTGACTGCTGTGACTCACCAGGCCAACTTTCCTCCGGCCTCTCTCGGACTGCTGGGATTTTACCTTTTAGTACAGTGAGAACGGATAAATCACCAGAGTCCTTGGCAGGGATCAAAATGGACTCTGCTCTGGAAATTGAGGGACATGTCCCCAGCCCATCCCTTTCCTCTTAAAATAACGTCACAGAGGAGTCAACAGCAGGCCCCAGGGTGGCATGAGGCACCTTGTAAAGATCATTTTCTCCTGTGGGCAGCAGCCTGGGCACCAAAGCTTGTGTCAGCTGAGTCACAGTGGAGAGAGGCCAGGAACCCACAGAGGCCCGGAGGTCTGAAATAGGACAGAAGCCCCTTCTGGAATTTTATAGAACTCTTAAGGCCACCCGAGACCTCAAATGGTCTCTGCACCTGAAATTCCTCCTAGAACTGGATCAAATCAAACCCTCCTGGCAGAATACCACATCTTAATGGACTGGGTGAGAGCCAAGGCCATCCTGATTGTGAGATGGGAAAGGACCGGTGTCATCTGAGCCATCTGTGGGAACACGAGTCAAGAGAGAGGGTCGGGGTTGGGAAGCACATAGGCCGAGAATTCACCCTGGACTCCGCCCCTTAATTCCAAACCCCAACCCCTTAGAGGGGTTAAACAACAAAGCATGAAGGCCTGACGTGTGGATTGGCATGTCCATGCCCAGAACAAACCACAGAGCCCCCACTGCTTCCTCATAAGCTCTAGGACACACTTGGAGTCACACCCAGCTAACTACAGTATTGCAGACATATACTGTACAGCATGTCATACTATATACGAAGAGCCAGATATGGCTTCTACCTATACTTCAGCAGCCCTATCCTACAGAGAAGGAGGCAACTCTCAGAGGTTACGATTCCCTCCAACAGCTGGGACTCTGGGGCAGTTAGCTATGCGGCCACTGGCCTTACTCGGTAGGTTAAGGGTTGCTAAGGTCGAGGTAGCTACCCCGTGGAAATTGACGCGTTTTACAAATTGCTGTCTTCCGCTATGCCTGTTGGAAAGCTGACTGTTAAGCATTCCCCCCGGGCACCACTGTCCCAAGGTCACACTGCCAGCAGGAACAGAGTGAGGCTGTGTTTGTCAGCTGCAGTAGAAGCATTTGAACCCTTCCCCCGGGAGACTTTCCCCCCTGCTTGCTCGCTCAGCTCAGAACAGGCATTCCGAGGCACCCTCCCAGTGCCTCTAGGGTCTTCACCTGGGGGGGGGCAGGGACACAAAAGCATAAGCCCCAGGTTTATGGGTGCCAACTGCTGTGTCAGGGAAGCTACGGTTTCTAAAACTGCTCTCCCCTCCCAGATCCTCCCAGACCTGAAGCTCAGCCCATTCAAGCTTTTAGTATGACATAACGTTACAGGGCGAGGCCTCTGCAAGCCAAGGCAAACACACAAAATCCACACCTGTCACCTTGCGAGGCGTTCTATTCTTCTAGGTGACAGACGGCATTAACCCCTGTGACTCGCTCTTTTTCTTATTTTACTGAGAGGCTTCATCTCTGCTCCAGTCAAAGGGAAGTGGTTATCTCCTGGATAAATGCTAGTGAAGTCAGGCTGGAGACAGTAAATAAATGTCTCCATGAGTCTCTTTAGCAGACAAATCCTACTTCTATAGGCAGTGTGAACCCATTCTGATCTGTGTGCCTGCTGGGGGAGTGTGAACCCATTCTGATCTGTGTGCCTGCTGAGGGAGTGTGAACACATTCTGGTCTCTGTGCCTGCTGAGGTACTGTGAACACATTCTTATCTGTGTGCCTGCTGAGGCAGTGTGAACACATTCTGACTCTGAGTGCCTGCTAGACGCTCCGGAATATTCTAGTAGGCAGAGGAGCAGGACATGCTTTAGGGTCCACTCCAGCTGGGCTTCCAAGGCAGGCAGAACTTACTGGAAGGGAAAGCCACCTCTGATCATGGGAAGGGTGGGATAGAGCATGTCTGGACACACTAGGAAATCGGGTCTGGCTGAAGGACAGTGCCTTCGATGCCAGCAAGGGTGTCTGAGGCAGGAATGAGGTGTCCCCCATGTCCCTGAAGGACAATCTAAAGAGCTAGAGGGGTATAGTAAGTGAATACTCTGGTCCCCTCTAGAGAGATCAGTTCACACCACAAATGAAGTGGGAGCCCCTGAGCTCAAAGTGGGAACGTGGTGAGGGCTAGGAGGTGGCCGCCAGGGCTTAGCCGACTGTCCCATTCCCAGCTCTGCTCCTCATGAGGCAGTGACTGTCAACAGCTGCTCTTCGGCTCTCAGTCTCGGTTTCCTCCTCGGTACAGTGAAGCCAAACCTTGCCACTTGTGACAGCCTGTGAGTAGACTGAATGCCAGTGGCAGGGACTTTCCTGACAGAAGACAAACACACAGAGGCCGTGCCTGTCTCTGGCGCTGCTTCAGTGTGGGAAGCTGTGAGATCATAGCTTAAGGCCCTTGGTCACAGACTGTCCGCACACACCACCTCACGTCACTTGGGTTGTACGTCAGGCCCCCCTGTCTCCTGACTCTCAGGGATGGGTGGCTGTCTTTTCTCTGAGTGTCCATGTCACCCGAGGACCTCCCAGCTCTGAGTCACCATTTCAGCCTACCATGGCGCAGAGGCAGCAGTGCTGGTTTTAATCCTTTCGGTGAGATGAACTTGGCGATCATACAGCACATCCATTAAAGTGCGCAATTTGATAGTCCTTGTGTATTTGCCGAGTTCTGCAGTGATCACCACTATCTAATGTGTGTGTGAGAGTCTGTGTGTACATGCTTTCTGAAGTGTACAGGTGTGCAAGCCAAGGGATGACCATGGTGTCCGTCCTCAGGTATATTGTTAGCACCGGGTCTCTCACAAGTATGGAATGGGCCGTGTAGGCTAGGCGGGCTTGCCAGGGAGCCCCCAGCTCTGTCTCCCCGGTGCTAGGCTATAAGCATGCTTCACCACATGCAGCTTTTATCTTAGGGGGATCTGGGGATAGAACTCAGGTCCTTAGGTTTGAAGGCAATCACTTTACCAGGCGAACCATCTTCCAAACAAGAAATCCTGTGCCAGTAAGCAGCCATGCCTCCCTCTGCTCAGTCCCAGGCTGCTGCTCACTGTCTCTGTAGCTTTCAGACAAAGCAACAGGTTTGGTTGGTACCCGCTAGCGTGAGCTCCTCCACATTTGCATGGTAATGAGAAGGAGTCACCCACACATGGGTAGGAACCACCCAAACGTCAACCGCACCCAACAAATGTCCTCATCTCATCACCACCACCCCTGAGGACGGAGCCCATAAAGAGCCAGCTAGAGGAAGTTGAATTAGAGCTGTCAGACACAGTCTATGCCTCATGTGGGAGTTTCACAAACACAGACTTTCCTGGAGGAACATCAACACTGGCATCAGCCACCAAAGGTTGTTCAGTGGTAAATCACAATAGGACAGGTGATTGGTGCTCACATAGGGATGTGTGGATGGTGATTGGTGCTCACACGGTAGGATGTGTGGATGGTGATTGGTGCTCACACAGTAGAATGTGTGGATGGTGATTGGTGCTCACATAGGGATGTGTGGATGGTGATTGGTGCTCACACGGTAGGATGTGTGGATGGTGATTGGTGCTCACACAGTGGGTTTTATGGATAGGTGATTAGTGCTAACAATAGGATGTGTGGACAGGAAATTGGATGCTTACAAAACTCAGGTACTTAGAGAAGTTTAAGACACAATTTTGAACGCTCAAGGAGGTTATATCTTGAAACAACATAGACTTCCCATTTGTTTGTTTAATTCCTTTCCACACAACAACTGCATTGATTGTGTGTGTGCATGTATGCATGCACGCATGTGTGAACGCATTTGTGCAGGGATATGTGGGGATGTGATGTGTAGTCTGTGGAGGCCAGAAGTCTGTCTGCTTCAGGTGTCGTTACTCAGGAGTTGCTGACCTGGATTTCTGAGACAGGCCTCTCACGGGAACCTAGGGCTCATGGTATCTGTGGGTAGGAATTCATGATGATGTGGAAGGTTAAGTCTCTAGCTCAGAAAAGTTGACACAGTGGGTTGATGGAGTCGCTCTCACCAGCTCCGGCTCAACCCTCCAGCCAGAGGCTCATAGAACAGAACTTCCAACTGAGCTGGCCTATGGGGAGGGGCTGAGGGACACTAGAGCCTTGGAAAAACTAAACAACATGTCTTCTGAGCAGGGCGACATGAAGAACCAGCAGGGACGGCAGCTGAATAGGTGAAAACCTCTTCTAAAGAGAGTCCTGAGCCACAGGCTGTCACCTCCCATCTGAGCCATCATTCTTGCAAAGCTGACACCCCCAAATCAAGCACTGTATTTCAACCCATCACAGAAAGTTGGACTAGAGGCATCAGAATGCTACCTGAGGGATGCGAGCGCCAGACCACCAGGTGAAATCATTAAGGAAGTCCCATCAGTGTAGAACATGCTGACCACAGGGAGACACCCCCTGTGGACCTGCTCTGTCTTGGCACAGCAGATCACAAGCCTATCTTTCCTCCAAAGTACAGATAGCGAGGAATTGGTGGACCTGGACGGGGCTCCACTTGGCTTCTGCCATTGATAAGAAGACACTCAGGCTCAGGCTGCAGAAGTCCCAGTTCCATTTGGATCCTGTTGTATGTCATGGGAGTGCTTCCAAAGTTGAGACAGGAATGGTGACAGACATGCCCTGACCCCCAAGGAATAGCCAAGCCTTTCCTGCCGTATGGGAGGTCTGGCTATGACCTCATCTCTCAGACATTCCTGAGGGAAGAGGAGGACTCTCTCCAAAGCATCAGGGTTTTAGTTTCTCCAGAAAGACCTTCATAGGTCAAAATGGAGTGCGAGATGAGATATGATGCCCAAGAGTGGAAGCCAAGAGCTGAGCCGTGGCTGGGTGACACTGTGCTTAACCGAGCAGCCATGTCCTAATTAGGAGTGATACATCACAGATTCAGAAGCCTTGCTGAAACTTTAGTAGGTCCGAGTAAAAAGCCATAGGTTTAATAGAAACATACCTGATAGCTCTAAAGCAGGAACACCCAGGTGGAGACATGCTTGTCCACAGAAAACCGTGACTCTGCTTTCATTCAATGAAACTTACATGGGGGGGGCTCGGTACCCAGCACACATGGGTCACACCCTGGACTCAGTCATCTCTGCTGTGTAAACTGTTCGTGGCAGACCTGTGCGTGGCAGACCTGTAGTCCTACTGCAAGAGGTGGAGGCAGGAAAAGCAGAGTTCAAAGTCATCCTCAGTTCACAGCGAGGCTTGTGGGCAGCCTAGGCCACGTGAGACTGTTTCAAAACAATGACAACCACAACACAAAATAAGAGAAAACGCCGCCTGGTGTACATGTCCTAACCAACTGGACCTCAAACTGTGGGCTTGATCCCGGGGACACAAGATCCGTTGTAGGGCCGTGATCAGTGTGTTTAAGACAGAGCAGAGAATGAAGGCTTGGATGCCACGCGTGACTTTTCTTTTTCAAAATCAAAAATAACTTTCACCATCTTATTTATTTTTTAAATTTCATGTGCATTTTGCCTGTATTTATGTCTGTGTGAGGCTGCCAGAACCCTTGGTACTAGAGTTACAGACAGCTGTGAGCTGCCATGAGGGTGCTGGAAATCCAACCCGGGTCCTCTGGAAGAGCAGCCAGTGCTTAAACCCTGAGCCATCTCTACAGTCTCACTTTATTCATTTTTAATTAACATTATTTTCATAAAATATATTCTTATGTCTCCTCTCTCTTCTCCCAGAAACGCCTCCCCACCTCCCACCTTCCTAACTCTGCGACCTTTCTTTCTCTATTAAAAGAACAAACAACAGCAACAGAAACCAAGAAACACACACTTAAAAAGAAACCTACAAAAACACAAAAAAATGGAAGCCACAATATGCAAGGGAAAGAAGACAAAAACAAGCCTAAACAAGGCAGTATGAGACAGAGGGCTACTAAACTAGCATCGAGTTCATTAGTGTTGGTCACCCACTCCTGGGCATGGGGTCTACTGAAGTCTCACAGGACTTTGATTCTAGACACTGGTAGGCATCGGTGAGCTTTCTCCTGAGTGTTCTGGTGAGACCCAGAGTTGAACCTGGAGGCCCTTTCAGAGTTCTGGCCACAGGGTTCAACTTGAACTGTATAATTAATTTGAAGAGACAGTCAAATTATTTGGTAGCATCTAAACATGTGGAGATCCTATACAAGAGTCTCCATTTTTAAAGATGTTTTTGAAAACTGAAGGTCAAAATATGGTCCCCTATGGGACCAGGATGGATAGAGAGGGAGGGTTACACTCTCTGGTACGCAGCATCTCTCCTCTGTTACGTCACCTGTCTGGTTCTCAGAGGCTCTGTATACACGTATGACCTTCTTGTCCTCCTCCAATCTAACATGATCCACAAAACCTTCCTTATGCCCACCGTTGTATTTGTGGGGAATAGGAAACCCAGTCAAACTCAGCTAGTTTCTCCAGCTAGAGGCCTCTACTTCACAGATGCTATCTCATCGATCTGATAAAGAGTCTCTCAGTAATGCTTTAGCCAAGGCTGCGCTCCTGTTCATCCTTCAAAGCCCAGTCAGCCATAACCATGCTCTGCCCTGCCAACACACACTGTATCGCAATGACTTATATACGTGCTCCTTGACAGAAAGCAACTGCCCTCAGGTCAAGTCTACATTTCATTTGATCACTTTTCTCACACAGGGTTTGGAAAATCATTTCCCCAACAAGCCTGGCCATCTCCCCTGCCATACACAGGATTCGTTCACTTCCTGCTCATCCGATATTCAATGGCCGATTACTGTGGAGTAGACACAGCGTTGTGTATGCAACTGAATCAACCACCAACTCACCCATCTCTGATGTTAAGAGGTTTACACACCCCGAAGGCTCATCTTCAATGCTGTCTGTCACAGAAAGCCTTTTCACTTCCTTTGAAACGGTGACTCTTTCTTCCTCTGAGTCCCCACAGAACGCTGTCTATATCCTCCTCCCGTCACCTCCTGCCCTCCCTAATCACATTCTTGTCAGCACCCCTCCTAACGCTGACATTCATTTACTGAAGGTGAGAGCTTCTTAGAGGTTTTATGCTAACCACAATCGTGTGGCAGCTCAAAATGGTAATTCCAGCACTTGGGGGGGTTGAGGCCGGAGGATCAGAGTTCAAGATCATCCGTTAGCCAGCTACATTGCAAGTTTGAGGCCAGGCTGGGCTGCACGAGCCCCTGTTTCAAAGCCAAAAACAAACAACAAGCAAAAGGTTTAGCCACAGACTATCTCACAGAAAACAGAACTCAATAAAACTGATTTGCTCAAGGCCACTACGCGAATCCCACAGCTATAGTTAGCCACCAAGCGTGGGCTGGGTCCTCCAGATGAGCAAGAGCAGAGGGGTCAGCTTAGCACCGCAGCCCAGCAGACCCCCTTTCCACCGTCAGTCCCAATGCTCTTGACCCCCCACTGTCTACTGAGATAGGGTCCTATGAGTAGGAGACACCCATAAAACACATTCTGGGGGTTCTCAATTCTCCTTCTCACTTCCCATCAGACATTCCAGCGAGGAACAGTATTGCTATCTTTTTTATTATTGTTCTTATTGAGCTCTTCATTTTTCTTCACGCCCCTCCCTTCCTCCCCTCCCCTTCTACCTTTTCCCAGGGTCCCCATGCTCTCAATTCACTCAGGAGATCTTGTCTTTCTCTACTTCCCATGTAGATTAGATCCATGCATGTCTCTCTTAGGGTCCTCTTCATTGTCTAGGTTCTCTGGGATTATTTTCTTTATGTCTAGAAGCCACTTACAAGTGGGTACATATTATATTTGTCTTTCTGGATCATCACTCAATGTGGTGTTTTCTAGATTCATCCATTTGCCTGAAAATTTCAAGATGTCATTTTTTTTTACTGCCGTGTAGTACTCCATTGTGTAAATGTACCACATTTCCTTTATCTATTCTTTGGTTGAGGGACATCTAGGTTGTTTCCAGGTTCTGGCTATTATAAATAATGCTGCTATCAACACAGCCGAACACATGTCCTTGTGTTATGACTGAGTATCCTTTGGGCATATACCCAAATGCAGTATTGTTGTGTCTTGAGGAAGATTGTTTCCTAATTTTCTAAGCAATCACCATACTTATTTTCAACACTAGCCCTGCTATCTTTGATATCCATCTACTGCTCTTTATTTTTCTTAAATGTTTCCCTTCCCGTAATGTTTTCAGTACTGAGCAGCAACAGAAACAGAGGAAAAGGAACGGATACAGATGCCTTGGGTATAGACAGGATATAGTGGTAGCTAGTGAAACACCCCACACTTTACACATAATGTATTTGGTTCCCCAGAGACTAAAGAGGAAACCGCAGTCCTGGGAGTCAGATGCCTAATGTATCATCTTCTAACCAAGACTTCCACAGAGCTCCATCAATGCAGGAAGCTTGCTCCCCAACTCTGAAGATTATGAGCAATACCCAGAGAACACGTGTGTGCATCTGTACACACCTCTAACATGGTTTAAAATCGATGCCACCTTCCTGCAGCTGCATGAGCTCCATCCCACCTCACAAAACTACCACGTCACTTCCTCCCACCCTGCGGACACCCAGGATCAGGCAACGGCAGCAGCTGGCTACAAGGATGTCACAGGAGACCGACTCTATTACATAACCGTTTCGCTCTACTCGGCAGGGCCTCCGGCCAGCAAGAGGTCTGTTACCTTCTCTCTGTCACTTCAGCATTAGGAGCAAGATGAGGTTTGCAGGAGAAATGGAGACATTGGTGATATGAAAAGGGAGCCACCTGCAGGATCAATTATTCTACCCACAGAAACCATGGACCACCTACATGAGGTCTAAGTGTAGTCGCTGGAACAGAACCACCAAGATTACCTGAACAGGGTCAGGTTCTACCCCACAACTGGGGAATAAGAAACTCTGGGGTGAGGGACCCAGAAATCTGAACTTAACAATCTCTCCATGAGATTCTGGGGGTTTGAGAATCGTGGCCCTAAACCACGATTTCTCTGATTTTATTTTAAAGCCAGCATCTTCCTTGATAAATCCAAGCTGTTAAAACAAGCTAGCTTGTTTGAGTATAGTGGGACCCAGGCTCACTCCTGGTCCCATGGGGCACACAGGACCATAACAGCATTAACCACATCAGGACCGTGACAGCATGACCATGTCACTCTACGCGAAAGTATGTCTCAGAGAAAAGAGGTCATGCCCAACAAATATTCTCTCTCCCCACTGTTAGCAAAATTTGCCCTTGAATGTACAGCTCCTGCCAGTGTGGAATAAATGAGTTTGGGTCTGAGTCACTCTCGGCTCAACACACCATGAAGTAGGAAGCTGGGTTGCTTTCAACAGTCATGCACCCAGACCAGGCTCAACCACAACGGGAAGAGTTCCCATACCGCTCAGTGGCCAGTGAAACGTCTGGAAAATTCTCCAGCTCTTTATTGCTGGCCTTGGAAAATGCCCAGTGTTCTGACTTTGACAATGTTATGAGCTCCTCTTCCTCAGCCTACACTGGGCTGTGACGGGGGCACAGAAAAAGTCAAAGTTCATGCCGAGACATGCCTCACAGTAGGGTGAGCCCCCTGGAGCATGCTGTTTCTGCAACAAGTTGGAAAGTCCATCTTGCTGTTCTCTGTGTACATGATCAAGTGTCTATCTGTGTAGGTCAGAAGATAACCTTAGCTCACACTCAGGCACCATATATCTTGTGGATTTTTACTTTTTTCTTTTCTCTAGAAAGGTTCTTTCAGCCAGGTGTGGTGGCACATGCTTTTAATCCCAACACTCAGGAGGCAGAGACAGGTGGATCTCTGTGAGTTAGAGGCTAGCCTGGTCTACAGAGTGAGTTCTAGGACAGTCAGGGCTATACACAAAGGAACCCTGTCTCAATAAAAAAAAAGGGGGGGAGAGAAGAAAGGAAAGAAGAAAAGAAAGCAAGGAAGAAAGAGAAGAGAAGAGAAGAGAAAAAAAGAAAAGAAAAAATGAAAAAAAGAAAAGTTCTCTCATGGGCCCAAAACTTGCCAAACAGCATGGCTAGCCAAGGGAGTCCAAGAATCCCCCTGTTTCTCCCTTACTCAGTACAGGAATCATAAACATGCCACAGTGCCTGGCTTTGGTTTACTTGAATGCTTGGGATTAAACTCAGGTCCTTACTGACTGAGTCACCTCCCCAGCCTGTTTCATTGGCCTGGAATGAGGATTTTGGCAACAGGATATAGTTTCCGCATCCTTCCTTGTTACTTGGCCAGGTTTTGGAAAGGATATGTGTTGCTTCCCAAAGTTTGGGAGCAGCTGAAGATAGGGCAGGTCAAGGCCTGGCACAGATGTGCACTCTCCGAGGAGTCTTGACTTCATGCAATACTTCAAATATTGCCAGGCGATGGTGGCGCACGCCTTTAATCCCAGCACTCGGGGAGGCAGAGGCAGGTGGATCTCTGTGAGTTCGAGACCAGCCTGGTCTACAGAGCTAGTTCCAGGACAGGCTCCAAAGCCACAGAGAAACCCTGTCTCGAAAAACCAAAAAAAAAAAAATACTTTAAATATTGCTTTTAGAAGCTCTGAGGAAACTCCGACAACATGTCACTTCTCTCAAACATATGCACACGCGTTTGACTGGCTGTGAATGTATTTGTTTTTCTAGTTTTCTAAAGCTTCAATGAGTTGGTGCATAGGGCAGGGATCCGTTTTTTCCCCCAATGTGATCTTCTTTCCCTCAGACTTGGGAGTCACGTCTTGCAGACAGTCCTGGAGTGAAGACAGGCTGTCAGAGCCACATCTGTACGAGTAGCACCTTAGTTTAGAAAATAGTAAGAGCAATTCACACTTGTGGGTTTTTTTTTCTGTCTTGAGTGGAATGTGATGTCAAAACCCAGAGCTTTCCCAAGATGAAAAGCTCACAACTGAGTTGCGTGAATATGTCCTCGATCAAGATTGCTGATTGTGAAACCATGGTTGCTGGGGTGTCTCCTTTAATTGGTAACTTCACTTTAAATCTTACTTAGGAAATGTTCTGGGTGTTCTCTTAAAAACCTTGGGGTTAAGAGAAATAATAACATACGTCTTTAATCTCAGCACTCAGACTGAGGCAGGAGGATTATGAGTTTGAGGCTATCCTGGGCTTCATATCAAGATAAAAAAAATTAGACTGTGTCAGGAACAGGGTGAAGGTAGGACCGTGGACTTCAGGCCCTCCACAGGAATGGTTGAACACTCAAAGCTGACCTGGATGGGTTCTTGACTGAGAAAGAAGGCCTTGAAAGATGACCTGTGGTCATCAGGAATGTGTGGAATCTTCACAGAACACTGAAAGAGCCACTGCTCTGAGACATCTCAGGAGACAGTGTGCTCCCTGGTGGGGAGTGTCTGCCTGGGTGTGTGGGGGAGGAATGGGATCTAAGGGGAAAGTTGCTGCCACCCCAGGCAGCAGCCCTTCCCGACTCCCCAGGTATTTCACACGTCCATCTGTGAAGTCAGCCCACGCTTGAGGAGAGCACAGGTGTGCCCACTCCACATGGGTAACAAATGTCTAGTTTCTCCGTCGTTGACTTAGGTGTGAAGAGTCATCTGGGAAGAATCCACAGAAGGGATGGGCCTCTGAGAAGCTTTATAAGGCAACAGAACTTAAGTTCCTGATAACATAAGGAAAGAGGACTCTTGTATTTCTCATAGGGGCAACATGGCCAAGGGTGGAGGGGCACAAACCCCTCACATAAGACTACAAATAGGAAAGGGGAGGGGCCATGAGCATAGGTTTGGGAGTCTGATGTGGGGGGACTCCGATCTTCTCTTTTCTAGCTAAGCATTCTCTCACACATTCCCACTCCCATGACTTCTTTTCTCCTATCTTTTGAGTGAGGACACCCCAAAAGACTAAAGACAGAATATGAAATGCTTCCAATTGAGATTTAATGATAGCCTTACAGATGAAGTCAAACAAGATGGATTCAGAAGGCTATGGCTTTGATGGGATTCAGGAGGAAGCTCTATTTAAGGACACGGGGAGACGCCTGAAGGGCCAGCAGGGAATCTTGAACTTTACCTTCTCATTTATTTAAGGTTTTAAGCTGGAAATGGGATGACTGAGAAGATTACTCTGCTGCCAGTCCATAGGTCACAATTGAGACATAGTCCATAGGTCACATTTGAATCAGCAAACCTCAGAGCCCTGGAGGATGCTGGACACAGCAGCGATGGCTAGCAACGTGTAGTGTCAGCTTTTCCTGGACAACTAAGATCTAAGGTCCCTCCAAAGGAATGAAAGAACCTCTTCTAAAATCTTGAAGAGCACACTACACAGGATAGCTACGAACGCTGCCCAACACAGCATTGTGAACTCACACGTGACTTGATAACATGCAGTTATCAAGTGGGAACTTTACAATATCTGCCACAATGTCATCGGTATACTCGGATCTGCAAACTGTGAAAGCTCAGCATCCCACGCTAGACGGACCACTTGGACCACACCACACTTTTCTAATCATACCTGAGTATGCCTCATCTCTGATACTGGTTCAAGGATTATTAAAATAAACTTCCCTCCTCTCTTTTCCACCCCACTCCTATTACCTAGGCTGTTCCTTCTTCTCCAACCCTTCCTGATCCCTATCTAGGTCTAACCTAGGTGAATGGCCAAGGGTGATGGGTTGCATGCAACCTACAGCCCCAGCAAATTCATACGTCAAAGGCCCAACCCTCAATACCTTAGGCTTTTATTTATAGATAGGGTCGCAACTTAGGCAGTCAAATTAGAAGGAGGTTACTATTTGGGTCCTCATCATTTATTAGTGCTCCTAGATAACATGGGAACAATGGAGACAGAATGCACAATGTGAATGGCACAGGTTTGGTGGCAGAGAAGCTGTGATGAGTCTACAAGGAAAGAAATGACAAAAAGCCAACAAAGCACCAGAAATCCAGGGACATGCACAGAGTCTTCCTAGGGTGATATGGGTTGCCCTCTGTATGCTGTGTTGTATATGTTGTATTACCATTGGTTAATAAATAAGCTTTTTTGGCCTATGGCAGGGCAGAATATAGCTAGGTGGAAAATCAAAACAGATACACGGAGAAAGGAGGAAGAGTCAGGGAGATGCCAGCAGCTGCTAGAGAAGCAAGATGTGAGGCAACAAGTCATAAGCCTCGTGGCAAGATAGAGAATAGAAATGGGTTAATTCAAGATGTAAGAGCTAATTAGTAATAAGCCTGAGCTATTGGCCAAACTTTGATAATTAATATAAGCCTCTGAGTATTTAGTCAGGAACCAGAAGGTGGGAGAGAAACCTCCAGTTATACTTGGGGACCCACACAGAAAAAAACCCCCAGCTCTGAAGAATTCTTGGTTGTGATCTTCCAGAACTGAGACAATGACTTCCTGTTGTTGAAGCCACCAAGCACATGTTGTTCTGTTAGTCACTCCCGGAGACTAACTTATCCACCCCCTCCTCCTACCCATCATATCTCCAACCAGGTTCCATCCATTCTTACGTGGGTGCTCCTCTCAAATCCAGTGCTTTATTTCCATTGTGATTTACCATAAATCCAAATATCACCCAGTCTTTAAAGGCCCAGATTAAAAGCCATCTGCTCCAGGATGGCCGATCAGAAGGCTTTAAGGTCAAACTTCAATTTAGATGCTCCTTCTACTGTCAGTTGTGTGTGAGCCTGTTTCACCTCCAATACACAGGACAGGAGTGTGGACAGACACCTCCTATACACAGGACAGGAGTGTGGATAGACACCTCCTATACACAGGACAGGAGTATGGATAAACACCTCCTATACACAGGACAGGAGTGTGGACAGACACCTCCAATACACAGGACAGGAGTGTGGACAGACACCTCTAATACACAGGACAGGACTTCGGACAGACACCTCTAATACACAGGACAGGAGTGTGGACAGACACCTCCTATACACAGGACAGGACTTCGGACAGACACCTCTAATACACAGGACAGGAGTGTGGACAGACACCTCTAATACACAGGACAGGACTTCGGACAGACACCTCTAATACACAGGACAGGACTTCGGACAGACACCTCTAATACACAGGACAGGACTTCGGACAGACACCTCTAATACACAGGACAGGGACAGAGTCACAAAGAAGGAGCTGACTAAATGTAAGAAAGGAAGCTTACTGAAGACACATCATTTACTCTGTGCTTATATACATGTGTGTATGTGCACTTGTGTGTGTGTGAGATTGTGTGTGTACATGTGTGCGTAAATGTGTGCACCTGTGTGCCTGTGTGTGAGACACACATACACACTCTCCCCACTCGCAAATGTCAGGGAGAAAGCAGACATCCCTCCTTTGCAGGAGGATGAATATTGAAACCTCTACTATAGAAATCAAAACAAACAACAAGGCGCCCAAGTCTGAAGGTCCATTCACCTGAATATGCCACTTCTGCAGCCAAGCTTACTTTTTCCCACAGCTTCTGAGCCACAATCATCCTTTATTATTTAAATGAGATTTGTTTGTAACTTTATCTCTGGGATTTACTTATTGTTTTTTGTTTCAAGCAAACACACAAACAAACAAAAAGAAACAGACTCATTTAGAAACTGCCAGAACATGCCAGTTAGCCAGTTAGAGCTTTTCACAGTGGGACCCTGGGGTGTAGACGGGTGAGTGTGTGCTGTCTTCAGGAAGACAGATATTGACGGATCAACCCGCAAACCCTTTGGTGTCTCTTAGCCGATGCAGCCAGGACGAGGCGTCCTTGAACACACTGGGGAGACAACCATTTCATCGAGATGCTAGGATCGATTAGTGCCTGAAATACGAGCAAATGGGTGCCGGGTCAGAACGGAAATGATGAGGGTCAAAGGATGTAGCTTCAGATGATCGCGCTGGGGCCGATGGGGCCGGCCAGGCCGGCTGAGTGTAGGCTGCTCTCCTGCCATGCCAACCCCAAGCAGAGACTGAGGAAATGACGTGCAAAGCGGGATCGCACACTACAGTGAGTGCAGCAGGGCGCCAGAGACCTGCCTTGCTTCCTGGCAATGACACCACAGTGACCTGAGATGGCTAGGGGGTCCCCATCAGCTTCCCGGGGCAGGGCAGGGCAGGGCAGGGTAAGAAGGATGAGGTACTGGGAACATTCCAGATGCAAAAGGGCACAGGTCCCCTAGCAGCTCTGATGTGTCACCAACAGCGGCAGAAGCTGAACCAGGTACTGGAATGTTAAAAGATGGAGGTAACAGAGCTGCTAGGAGGCTCTTGGTCCCCAGCAGCAGAGGCCGCAGATGTCCACACTGGACACTGTCATACAGTCCAATTATTAGCTGTGTGACCTTGAGCCGCTTCCTTACCCTTTCTGATCCCTCGCTTGCTCATTTTCAGGATGAACACCTGGGCCACACTCCCCCAGTGCCTGTTTCACTTTTATCAACTAACGAAGCTCCAATCTTTCCACGAAGCTCTTGTATAACACGCGTAGAAAGCCCGCCTTTCTCTGTGGTTGGCTGAAGCCGCTGTAATCAGAGCTGGGAAGCAGCAGCGTGGACTGACATGAATCTCAGAATAAAAAAGGACAGCCCTCCTCAGTGGCTGAGGGCTAAGATAACACTAGCATGTGGTCTCTTGGGAGCCTGCCCAGAGTGTTCCAGCTGGAAAGTGCCCAGGCATGAACGCAGGTAATCTAAGTGAGGCTTAGGAAAGATGCTTCTGAAAATGCCTGACCTGTGATCTGGGCCACAAGCTTCACAGGGATAGAGAAGGCCGGCGGCTTGGGAGATCTCCACCACTCACAAATAAATTACTCACATTAGGACACGGACACAAATCCATTAGCAACAGAGCTCTGGGACATGTTATTCTAGTTGGGTAGAAGGTACATGGAAGGGTTCCCAGAGTCCAACAAATGCCAGAGTCCAGGGCTTGCACTAGAGATCCCGCAAATAAAGGAAACACCACCAAAAGCATTTGTATTCATACCAGATCACCTCACCGCTCATCCGCTGAAAGATCAGACAAAGCAGGTGAACATCTGAGGTACGGACGGACAGAGCAGACCCTAGATCTGGGGTGCAGCCTCAGCACTGCGAAAGCTTCTCAACTGCCCCTCAACACAGCAAACCCAAGCTGGAAGTCCAGCCACAACCCCAGGTTAGTATCTCACACGTATAAAGTAGGCATACAGAATTCAATGAGGTGGTTCAAGGCAGGCTGTAAGGGCAGTGTTGGTGTGTGTGTGTGTGTGTGTCCCACATGAGAAACCATGACAGTTTCAAGTCATTGAGGTGGTTCAAGGCAGGCTGTAAAGGCAGTATTAAGGTGTGTGTGTGCGTGTGTGTGTGTGTGTGTGTGTGTGTAAATTCCCACATGAGTTTCAAGCTTGCCAGAGAGCAAAACTGAAATGGTCCTTTACAGAAAAAAATCATTTTGTGACGATCTCTAAAACATTATTAAGAGGGGAAAATCAAGTTAGAATAACGGTCATTGAATGGTCCTACAGAAGGTCCTCTGGCAGCTCCGATAAAGTCTCTTCTAATTTGTGAACCCAATTCCACTTTAGAAAGGTCTAGAAAGACAAATGCCACCTTTGAACATGGAGGTTGAGAGAGTGTTGGTCAAGAGCTTCCCCCTTCCCCTGTTGTTTCTGTTACATTTTGATTTTAAAGTACTATATGTACCATACAGTGCTTGAATGACTAAAAGCAAGCTATTGTGTTCGTTTGCATTTTCCAAACAAATAAAAACTATAATTCAATTTTAAAAGGCTTGTCTTCACCCCAGGGCCACGCCCAGTAGGTAAACAATATACACCTGTGCAGGCCACGCCCACCCTCCTCTTTTCACATTCTTAGAACATCCTTCACGACGGTGTTGGAAGGAATGGTTAAAGCCAATACTGAACCCTTTCCAACACCCAGCGGCTCCTCTCAGCCACGCTAGCTAGGCTTGGGCTTGTCGCCACACAGCCCCACCCAGGTATAAGGACCCTTACAGGACGACAAATCTTAATGAACTCCCTGATGGGGGCAGGAGGAAGAGAAAGGAGGCTAGGGTGGGAAGTGAAAGGCGAGTCTCAACCCCAAATCCCAAATCCCAAATCTGCTGGCAATTAATCAAAAGCTGTGAGCACCCTGAGCTGAGCTCAATTGTGCAATACTCCTGCAATGGGCTGAGATTCGGAAGCTGGGTTCCGCGGAAACCCAGACTTTGTCCTACAGAGATTCTTGCCCCGAACATGTCTGCCCGGATTTCGATTGATCATTGCTCCTAAGGTGCCCCAGCCCCGCGCGGCCACTGCAACTTCTACAAGAATGCACGGTCATCGATATTTATAATTAATTACCTTTCTCTTTCACCATGGCAACGGGGTCCTTGGCCGGGAGCACCGAAAGCAACAGGAATGAACTCTAGGCGTGCTAGCAGACGGATCGGCCGCTGCCGAGGCTGCGAGGAGACGCCCCCGGCACCCACAAGCGAAGTCCGGAGCAGCCTTGAGAAGTCCCGCCCCCGCCGCGGCTCCCACGCCCGCCCGCACGACGGCCGCGCCCTGCTCCGGGACGCTGTCGTCTGTACGAAACCACTCGCTCCAGCTGCCGCGGTAGCAAATGCAAAATTCCAGCGTTGATCTCCGGTCACTGACACCACCTTGCATTCCTGACGCCTGCCCGGGAAAATGCTCCGGAGCCCTGGCTCCCCTCCCAGTGTCTGATAAATGATTGCCCAAGGAGGAGGGAGGCCAAGCCACACGCAGCCGGGGACTGTTCCCATAAGTAAACTCGTCAATTGTTAGCTTGTTAGCTTCCTATGACAGCTGCTTTCAGTCCTGATTATGGCCTCTTTCAGGCAAAGTAAGTAAAATTGGTCTTAATAGAAAAATAACGCCGAGGCGCCTCCAAGTTCATTTTCCTCTGAAAAAAGTGAATAATGCCATTTGATTGCACACACACACACACTTTTTTCTGAATTGGATAGGAGAAAGAGAGAGGGGAGTGAGATCAAGAGAGAGAGAGAGACAGAGACAGAGACAGAGACAGAGAGAGAACACCAGTAGAAGGCCTTTCAGGGTCCAGTTCTTTATCCGGGATCAAAATAAAAAGCCAGCCTATCCAGTTGGGGAAGATCCTAACGTCTACTTTTCCTCTGTTTCTTCAGCATTTGCCTCTTAAACTGCGTGACTGTATATTCGTGAGGAGGAACCCTAGTCCCAAGTAAGGGGCACACAGTGTTGGCGGCTATTACAGCCAGGACTGGCCTAACTTGACTTGCGGGGAGGGCCACACAGGCGGGGCGGGCAGCTCCTGGTTTTGGCTTTCTGACCTATCAGGTCACCTGCAGGTCTGCCTGCAGAGGACTTCCTGGTTCACAGAGCTGCGGCTGACCCCTTCAAGCACCTGCTGGCTGGATCCAGCTCCAAGTGTTTCACACAGGACACCTCCGCCAGTGTGGGAGAGGGGAGGCAGATAAGCAAGAGCAAGGCAGACGTTGTAGCGCTCAGGGAGACAGCAGATGGTCAGCCAACACATCTTTCAGGACCAGAACGCACAGCCAGTATTAGACTGTATTTACTGCAAATATTTTAACGTGTTGAGTCTAAGAGAGCCAGGGGAACAGAGAGGAATAGAGCCAACCAACCTGCCTCGGCTTTGACTCAGAGGGTGCCGGCGGCTGAAATGAATTGGAGGGGCTGGGGAGAGGGAGGGGAAGCACCCATGTCTTCACAGTCCCCTTGGGCAGGTCTCGACTGCTGGCTCTCTACTGGGTAAAGGCAGCAGAGCTGGAGTGGTTGGGACACTTCTCCATCCGTGACTCAGGGCTTAACTGTGGATAGCGTGAATGTCTGTCTGCAAGTCTGTCTATGACATGCTTCACCCACGCTACTCCTGCCACCTTGCAGCCTCGCTGGGGCCAGATCATGCTTATTCCATGTCAGGAGCCAGCGGGAATATAAGCACCAAAAGCCTACAAGTGGCTTCTCTGGCCTCCATTCATCCCCACAAGGCAAGCATTAGAGCGGCAGCCGCCCAAAGCGCAGAGGAATGCGGTGGTTCAAGAGCACCAGCGAAGGAGACAAGCCCTTTGCATGCCCTCATTTTTTCATGGTTCATCTGCACGTGTCTGCTTTGCCTACTCTAATCACCCCCAGCCCTCAGCCGTTAAAGAGACGTTGACAAGTAAAATCAACCACAGAGAGCCGAATTAGCTCCGTCGATGAGGCTGGCAGGTAAGCGTGCTGTTACATTTGCTGCGTAAATAGATCGGTATCACACTAAAGCAGGGCTTTCCAAAGATCTCATGTTGTTCAGCTGAGAGCTGAGGAATGGTGGGGCTGAGGACTTGCTTCCTAATCCCCATAACGGCACAATAAATAAATAAAATACATAAAGATGAGAGAAGAGCCTCTGTCCCCTCCCACCCTTACCCTTCCCTCCCTGCTGGACATCACAGTGAATTATTTTGATTTCTAGCTCAAGCCCAGTCATTCATGGGTTAACTTATACTGTAAATGTCACTAGCTCCATCCCTCCTTTAGTCCACGTGACAGTTTTACATTCTGAGATCTGCACTTACTGCACCAAGCTGGTCTTATTGTAAGTTTTGAACACACCTGTACACCTCTGGTGTCCATTCATTTTCATAGCTGCTTTCTCTACAGGCAGATACTACATAGTGGCCCAGACACACACACACACGCACACGCACACACACGCACGTGCGCACATGCACACACGCACACACAGTGTTTTCCATGGAAAGAATTTGTCTGTACTGCAGTCAGCATGAATGAGTCACCGGCAGTTAACGGCTAATAACACCCGTGTGGCAGAGTTCCCTCCCATCAGGCACTGCTACTTTAGGATAATAGTGTCCACTCTGCACTCTCAAGACAACCAGAGGCGATGCTCAAGTGATTTTTGGAATGTGGAAGAATAAAACCATTTTTTTTGGTCTATTTTGCCCCAGGACCAGATGCTTCGAACACAGAAGAGAGTAGAGTATCTGTTTGTTTACACTGGGAGCTGGGGAGGAGAGGGGGGGGAAAAGAAAACTGAAAGCTACAGTTCACGAGAAAGGTTTTTTTTTTTAAATCTGAGTTTCTAAGGATGATTTCCAGAGAAATGATCTCACTGGGATGAGACAACTTCACATACGGTGCTGACCCAAGGGTTTGCGCCGACCCAGGAGTTTGCACTAACCCCGGGGTTTACACTGACCCAGGGGTTTGCGAGCCTTTTCCTCTCAACCCTTCCACCTGACTCTCTGCTACTTTTTCACCAACTCATAAATGAAGCCAAGATTGGCCATCGTGACCAAAGAACAGAGACCATATTGCTGGAGAGAAAAGGCTATAACCCTTCTCCTCCACTCTTGGTAAAAAGTCAAGCGTCCATCCCTGACTAGAAATGTCTAAGCAGAAAGCATTACCTCTGGAGAGAGGCGCTGCGGAAGAGCCCTCTTCACAGCAGAGCCTGCTGCACAGGTTCTTGTAATGCAGGGATGCCAGGACCCCTTCACCGTCCTAGGACCTAAAGTGTCCGGTGACATCTCTCGACAGTCTCTCCAGCAGAATCCAGTAGAAACACACACACACAGAGTGCACACATGCATATATACATACATATACACATACATAGGGTGCACATGTACACACACAGTGTACACACATACACAGGACACACACCACACACATGTACATGTACACACACAGTGTACACGTGCATATACACATACACAGGACACACACACACGGAGAACAAGTCCCTTATTTTCTCTCTACTTTATGCTTACATCTTACACCGCCCCTGTCAGATACTGATGGATGTTGGCTCACGCCAGGTGTCATGCATGCAGCACAGGAAGGACGTACACACAGACTCCTGGAGAGCTTAGGAAGCGGCCGAGAGTCGCTGTGCACAGGCAGTTCTAAGCCCCAGCTGGGAAGTCAGGAGAGGAGATGGATATGGGCTAGCCAGGACCTGTGAGGTACGAATGACCTACCCCAGCAGAGGTCATGGGCCAGAAGGTATCAAGTTGCTGGCTGCTTGTAGGCGGCAGAGGAAGTACAAGCTTAGGTGTGTGGGAGATCACAGAGGGGCTCGCCACGCCATGCCACGCCAAGCTGGACTTTGGAGGTGGTGTGGCTAGAATCTCAAGTCTAGGCTACTTCTTTATTCTGAAATTGAGTTCTAAAGTTCTTGGCTACATCTCAAAGCCCCATGACCGGTTTCCAGCAGTGTGTATCCAGTGTCTATTTCCATATTTAGCAGACTTCCCGCTATGGACTAGATTCCGGGGAGTGCCTGGGTTTGTTAGTTTATTTAAACACCTCTCTGATAACAGGAATAAAAAGATCACATCACACATGACACACATGGCATTTCTAAAAGCACAGATCACGTGGGATTCTTATGGTTCCATGGTGATGGCATTCTATCCATAATGGGGCCACGCACTTGGAGGCAACGTGCGCATGACGATCTATCCTTTGTTTCCACCCTCAAGAGTGTCCTGCAGATTCCTCAGGGACAGATGTCCTGTGAGTGTTTGAAATGCCGACACCTGGCCTTTGCTGCTGGTCTGATGACCCAGATTCCAATGGGGATGAGGCCTGAGCTACAGCCAGCTCCCTTGGTGACCGACGAGCCCACCCCCCACCCAGCCATCCAGCCCACAAAATGGAAAGACAGCCTAAGATTTGTAAACAGCTACATGCATGGTATCACATCTGAAAGAGAGCGTCCGCTCTCCACTGGCCAAAATAACAATCTGTGAGACCACAACCTTGATGAAAACTTCCTGACAGCAATGACTACAAATGCCCCAGTAGTCTGAGACACAACCTGTTACTGGAGTCTGAAGACTCTCTTTTGATAGAGTCTTACAGACCTCAACCTAACTTCAGGCCCACGAGACATTCTCGTGTACCAAAACAGCTTTGACTGACTTGTAAGAGGGCATTTTGAAAAAACAAGCTGCTCTCAGCGTCTCTTTCTCTTTCATGACTCCCAGATAGAAGTCCAGTTTTCAGCCAGAGACAATCAGGTAGGATTGCAATGCCTTCAAGGCAAAGCTCTCTCCGGCTGATAGTTACCAACACCAAGACTAGGACTCTAGTGTTTATTTATGAGAAAGATCATGGGCTCTCTTGGGAAGGGGAAAGGTTATGGCATCTGTGGTCACACAATAATGACGGTACGTAGGAATGCAATATTTGATGGACATGCAGTACTTCAGTCAATGGTCCCTTAAGGCAATAAATACCTGAAAATACGTGCCTCCCTGGAAGAAAAGTTGACTTTTCGTTGGCATCCACAGGCAGTTGGCGCCACTGTCTTTACAGCTGTGGTGGAGAACATGACATCTCATGACTGACCTCAGAGAAGAGGCATTCTCCAAAGGGTGCACCCCTATGTCCAGGAGACTTCCCTCTAGGTTCCACCTTTACCATGTCTGCCACTTACAACTGCACCAATCCGGAGCCCTGCACACGGGAGCCTCAGCTTCACTCCAAATCCAACACTCAAGGGATAAATGTTGACAGGTTACCACATGAAACGCCAAAATTCTAAATAATAGACGGGCTGAAAAATCCAACTCTTAATTTCCTTTTAGTTTTAAAAGGAAATTCAGTCCCTTAGATAAAAAATAAATTTAACGGTTGCTGAAAGTATTTGCCAAGATCCAAACTGAAAATGACCTTGAAGAGAAAGCAGGCTGCAAAGGCCTGGACCAGCGAGGTCGCTTTATGGAGCCTCTTCCGTGTCCTTCCCACACTACAGTTCTTGCCGCTGTTTACAGAGTGCCGATCATATGTCGGCCACTGTTCCAGCCTGGCTACCACCACCAGCTCATTTCTTCCTCATCATGGCTGAGTGAGGCACATGTTAGGCACAAGGGTCAGATTGGTTCAAGTTCAAAGTCACAGGCTCTGCCTTTGGGTAGCTGGGTCTTCCACTGTGTGGAGCGGAGGTTGAGGCAGTATCCCCTTCTTATTCCTGAATTATGCATGTACATGCATGCGCGTGCACACACACACACACACACACACACACACACTACACATACAGAAACAAAACCACTCCACTCAAGTACTCAAACACATACACGCACTGACACATGTCCACACAGAGAGACAGGCAGGCACGCATGTCCACAAAAGTCATGAGCATGTGCACTTCCCCTGTGCTTGCTAACTTCTCTGGTGCTTCTTCCAGAAGAGTTGATGCCATGGAAATGCAACTACATCTTGCCTTGCATGTGTAAAGTAACCTCTCTCCTGACAATGTGTGCTCATTTGATGTCAGACTTTACGTGACAGGATCTGTTAAGACAAGGGCATCATGACCTTGTTTCTTCCAGATACAGCCTCACTGGGCAGCGGGTAGGGATTCGGATCTACACGTCTTTGACAAGGTTGTCAATCATTAGCTGTTTAATCATTCTCAGGAAATTGTGTTTTTGTGGTTTACATAAAGAGTTAATAGTTCTTTTTATTGGTTCCAGAATATTGCAAGATATAAAACCCTGCATTTCCCACCCTTGCCCTCACTTGGCCTCCCAGCCTTCCCCACTTCACCCTGGCACCTTTCCAGATCACAGCCCTTTCCCATTCTCCTGGGACACTTCAGTCTTCACCCGAGGGACAAGCCAAGTCAAACAGCCATCACTCCCTTTGTGACCACAGGAAGGACAGCTTCAGGAGGGGCTGTGCCACCCACATTCTACGCTGTGAAAATCTGCAATTTGTATGACTAAAGAGACATTAACGAAGGCGACAGCTAGAGTCACAGATTGCATTTGTCTGGAATTGGTGACACAATTACACAGAAACGGCCCCACCTTCCTGCCTGGCCTTTTACCAGCACTGCTTTGTAAATCACACTGGCCACACAGGAAGCCTGCGCAGACACAGAATGGGTTTGAATTCCATGCACTCCGTGCCCAGTGGCCTTGGGAGCATTATTTTCCCTCTGTGGGATTCTGCAGTCACATCTGAGAGTGGTGGTCACACACTCCACCGGTGAGGTCATAGTAAGGACAGGGCCAGCTTCGTGGTTGTGCAGTCTGTGTAAGGTTTGGTCATAGTGACTCTGTAATAATAAAATCTTTCACCTTATACTTTGTAAGTGAAGCCCAAAGACAATGGAACACACATGCTACCAAGTGAGATATGTATGGTGCGTGTGTCTCTCATCTCTGCTGTCCCATTACCATGGCCTGTCGTCTGTAGGACCCTATGAGGACAGAGCTCTAAAGGAGTAACGGCAAACACCTTTAATCTCAGCACTTGGGAAGCAGATGCAAGGCAAATCTCTGTGAGTTTGAGGCCAGCCTGGTCTACAGAGAGAGTTACAGGACAGCCGAAACTATACAGAGAAGCCCTGTCTCGAAAACAAATAACAAAAGAAAAAGGAAAGAAGAAGGCAAGAGGAACCCTGTTGCATCCTTTCCACCCATCCCGCTGTCCTGCATAAGGCAGCTCCTTACGTTGAAAATGGTAGCACAGAAGACCTTGGCTTAATGATGAGGCAAGAGCACCTGAAACGGAAGTGGACAATGGGTAGGGTGGCAAAATGAAGAGTGTGAGTAATTTTTATGCACCTGCCTAAGAAGCAGGAAGTACTTTAGGAGAAAGGTAAGGCTGGAAGATAGTGTTGGAAGAGGGAGCGCTGGTAAATTGCCATCTGAATAAATGTACAGAGGGAAAAGAACGAGCCGGGTGTTATCTGTGAACACAGATGCCCCAAACAGCGTGGAGGTAAATGCCTGGAGGTAGGAGTTTTCCTGGGAAGTCAAAGTGCGGGGAAACCAATAGGAACAGGGAAATTAGGTGAAAGGTGGAAGGGGTTAGTGTCCTGTGTTACTGCAAGGTCCTCGGCTTTTCCTGTGGAGCTGGGAACCACAGAAGATTCCCAGCACAGAGCCCAGGATCTGATGTCATCTCAGCAGGACCTCTTTAGCCTCAGTGAGTGACCAGGGGATCATAAGTGGGTGAAGGTGCAGAGCAATGAATTAGGGCACAAAACAAAGAGAAAGATCTCCAGGCTGAGAAGATGGCACGAGAGAATGAAGGGAAGGAGATAGTAGAAGTTAAAACTAAGGACCAAGGGAGGGCCAGCACTAAGAAATGAAAAAAAGACAGGAAAACCAGAGATGACTTCAATGGAGGCAGAAGAACGGGTCCAAAACACTAGAGAACCTATAACATGGAGGCTAAAGCTTCAAACTTATCCCGTAAGAAAAAACAACAAAACAAAAACCCCAAGAAGCAGATTAAATAAAACACCAGAGTGAACACAGCTCCGAGCCCACAAATTAAACAGCATACACAGAACAGTTTGGCAAAAGTTTAGGTAGCAAGCTAATCCATACAAAACTAAGCCTTGGACTTCAGGGGTGTTATTATTCTCCAGATATCCCGGCAGGAAAATCAAACAAAAACCCTCGCCATCTACACAGAGAGACATGAACACTAACCTTAGATTCCCAGCACTGCCAGCTTGCGAAGGACAAAGGGCTCCTGCTGGGCAGCCCTGAATGAAGGAAAGAGTGTATCTGAAGAACCTCTAATCCAGGCAAAGCTGTGCATACATAAAGGCGATGGCAAGCAGACCCCCAACACACACACACTCTCACACACACACACATGCTCACACACATGCACATACATGCACACACATGCTCTCTCTCATACACACATACACATATACACACATGCATGCGCACTCACATGCACACACACCACATACACATGCTCACACACATACTTACACACACGCTTACACACACACTCAACACACACGCTCACACATACATGCTCACATACACACACTCACACACACCACACACGGTTACACACACACGCTCACACACACATACATGCTCACACAATACACACTCACACACACACATGCACACACACACCCTGGTCATTGTCTGAAATCTACATTGGGTTAGGTCTGATGGGGGCAGGCATCACAGGGCCCAGTATGTGTCTGGGGTTCCAAGGGGTGAGTGTTAGAGGAAGCCCGGTGCAAAGAAGGGTGGGAAGGGTGGGATACTCTCATGGACTGCTGATCTAGAGCTATCTAGAAGAAAGGCGATCTAAGTTATCCATATTTTTATGCCTAAAAAAAGGCGGGGATCATATTGATCTGCTGATCACTTTCAAGGAGTTTTCCAAGTTATAGAGATCAGTGGAACAACAACAATACGTTCACCAAACAGAACCTGCTTTTTCTCAAGCAAATCAATGATTCATTGGGTCATTTTATTGAGCAAACATAGTAGAATTCGTAAGCATGCACACCGTGCTCAATAGCTGCCTCCTTAGCATGTGTAGATGAGCCCACTTGGACTGCCTGAGGTAACTGGGGTCAGAAGCCCAACAGTCTGATAACAAACATGTCCCTAAATGTCTTTCCAGCCGCAGCTCCCTGTGAGGGGAGCACATGGGGCTTAGGACACTCACCATGCGTTAGAGGGATGACCCACTTACAATGATATTCCAGTGTGTTCACATATGTACGAACTCTCTTTAAATGCCTAACAGCTGCACATTGCAGCCGCTGCACCCGAGACTGCTCGCGCTCTGGACCATATGACACGGCGCGACGGATTTCGGGAGAACTGCCGTAGGAGGCCGTTTTCTTTCCCTCATCCTTGCAGCCCCCAGCAAGATGGAAAACACGGCCTATCTGTCGGATTTATTGGGGTCTGGGAGAAAATGGGACAGAAAAAAAATGTTTTGGAATATACATTTTTTTTCTTGGATTGAGAGATCTGAAATATACATTTTGTCTTTGTTGAATAAAATATAAGAACTCTGAGAATCTTTACTGGATATAAATTTCTGCACAGAAATTAAAAAAAAATCAACTAACCCGCAAAGGTAGAGTTAAGTCACAAAATCCATCATGGAAAACCAACTGAAGAAAACTGAAAGAAATGGGTGATTGTTGACTCGTTACTCGTGCTAATAAACACTATATCTTGGGATCTACAGCACAGAGCCATTTCCTCCAAGAGACTGAAAATGGCCCAAATCCAAGAGACAGAAACTGAACCTTCTTTCTCTGCCTGCCTTCTCATGGTGCAAATAGGAAAGTTTCTAACCCATTTTTAAAGCATTGTAGAAAGAGATTTGAATCCGAGGCACCGAGAACACGCTCTACTGGTTGGCAGAAGCAAAGCTTCTGGTGCTGGGTGATTTTTCCAGCTATAGGGGAGCATCTAACACTGGCTGGACTAGACATCTTTTCTCCAACAGCCATTACATGGAGAAACTGAACTGGATTACTCCTGGGTTTTTGTTTGTTTGTTCGTTTGGTCTTTTGATAAGGAACTTAAATTAAAATTTAAAAATGAGTTATAAATAGTCTTTCATATCCTTGTTAAACTCTTGACAGCTGAACTGTGGTCCGTCAGGTCAAGTTCGGATGAAGTATCACCAAACACATTAGCATCACACAGCATTTCCATGGAGGATTATACTGGACTAAGAGGTGACCTCGATGACCAGGCAGTTCCTGCGGTACTGACTGACGCCTACTAAGTGATAACAGAGATTCCCTGTCCCCTCTAAGGACAAGTTAGGCCTGTAAGAGGGAAAAGGTGAACATGTCCAGCCACACACTAGAATCACAAGTTAGCACTTCAAGGGAGAGACTGATAGGAAATAGAACTTAAAATTGACCCTAATATTTATGCTGGTGATATAAAAAATGACCTTACAAACTGTGGGTGAACAGAGGGAGAAGGCTGGGTGCTGGTGATGGCCCCAGAGTTTGCCATTTCTCTCCAGCCCTTCCTTTCTTTATTCCAGGGCCTCCCATGCTAGCAACTAGGGCCTGAAAACAAAATAAAAATAAAACTTCAGGACCTGAAAAGAAATGAAAAACAATTGATAAATGAAAAAAATTGCCTTTCTGCCCCAGCGTCGCTGAGCCTGCAGGTCTGTGTGGAGCTGCAGCTGTAGGCTTCTGTCCCGCAGCATGGAATCTGTGGAAGTTGTCAGGAACGGGCCAACTTTAGGAATGACGCTGACTTTAAGAGATGCCAAGTGAGACTTAGAAGGTGGTGGGAGGGTAAAACTGACTACTCTCCTTGGAAACAATTGGTGATCCAGGACAAAAACAAGTACAACACACCCAAATAGAAGAGGATGGTTCAGTTCGTGTAACAGAGAGATCATCTGCCACATTGCGTGTGCCCGTATAGAAAAGGACAGGACACTGCACAGCATATGCACACCAATTGCCAAAATACGGTCTGAGAGTTGGCCTGACAAATTACGCTGCAGCCCGCTGTACTGGCCTGCTGCTGACCCGCAGGCTTCCCCAGAGGTCTGGTGTGGACAAGATCTATGAAGACCAGGTGGAGGTGGCTGGAGATGAATACAGTGTAAAAATCATTGGTGGTCAGCCTGGTGCCTGCACTTGCTCTTTGGATGCAGGTCTTGCCTGAACTATATACAACTGGCAATAAAGTTTTCGGGGCCCTGAAGGGAGCTGTGGATGGAGGCTTATCTATTCCTCATAGTACCAAACAATCCCCCAGTTATGATTCTGAAAGAAGGAGTTCAACAGAGAACACACTGTAAGCACAGCATGGGTCAGAATGTCGCAGGCTACATGTGTTCCCTAGTGGAGGAAGATGGAGATGCTTACACGAAACAGTTCTCTCAGTAGGTAAGGAACAACATGACTCCAGACGTGTCAGAGGAGACGCCTATGAAAGCTCGTGCTGCCGCCCAAGGGGATCCAGCTCATGAGAAGACGAAGAGGTGGAACTATCCCAAAATGTCCCTTGCCCAGAAGAAAGACTGGGCTACTCAAAAGAAGGCACGCTTCCTCAGAGGTCAGAAATGGGCTGTAGAGCTAAAGCAATTTCCTATGAAGATTCTCTCTCATAAAGATAATAAACGTATTAACCAAGCAGCTAAAACAAACAAACAAACATTAAACAAACAAGGCAGGGCAAAGCAGGCGCAGGGAGCAGAATGAAGAGGAATATGCCTGCCCTCCATTTTTCTATTGTTATTCAACTCATTGGGATAATTTCCTTTCGCTCATATTTTGGGTTAATTTTATCTATTTTTCAGCTCTAATGTCAGATCCCACTTTTCTTTTCAGGGCCTCTGCGGTATTCTTCCCTCTGGGAAGTAACTACATTGGTTACCTAGACAACTATTTCTCCTCTTGTGTTTGGGGAGGAGGGAAGAAAAGGAGATAATATTTTTTAAGATTTCACTAAACATAGAAATATTTTTCTTTATATGTTCTTTTAGGGGGGCCACGATCCATTTGCAATGGAATTGTTTTGCTCATATTTACACACGATGAAAGTGAGGCTCAGGGATATTAACTACTTTTCTGGGCCACACAACTGAAAGGAACGGAACTGGATGACTTTAAAGTCAGCAGCGCAGCTGACCCACAGCTTTGCCGCTGAAGCCTCTGGGCTGTGCTATGCCGCTTCTCCAGGCCTCGGCAGCTGGGCAGCAGGGATGTCTTTCTCCTCTGATTTCTGCAGGCATTTATTTATTCATTGACCACACACTGACACGTCCTTTTCCACGGCAGATACTATAATACACTAAAACTATAAACATAGTTTCCTCCGTAGCCTCAGGAGTAACTGAAAGAGAGAGGTTATACACAGGTCACTCGAACAGAGAGGTACACAGGATGCTAGGACACTGGGGGACTGCACAAGGGGAAGGGTGTGAATTGGCTCTACAGAGGGGAGAGGGGCAACCTTACTGCTGGCTACTAGAGAACCAGGGAAGGTGACATGGCGTCTGGAACAGCAGGTGTGGAATGATCCTTCAGGCCTCTGTAAGGGTCTGCTACGGGTGTTTGGGGGCTAATGCCGAGGTGTGGCAGAAAGCTGGGCTCGACAGTCCGTGGCGTGAGATACAGTTCCAGTAACATGATTAAACTAACGAAAGGAGAGCCTAGGCAGGAGGGGGAAGCGAACTATTTAAAATGTCAGCCAGGACCGAAATCTCTTATCTGCCTCTATCCACCTGTTTCCACGACTTAGAGAAAACTGGCTGTGGCTGGATCTAGGGACACTGGCCTATAACCACAGCTACTCAGAGGCTGAGGCAAGAAGATCCCAAGTTCAAAGCCAGCCTGAGCAACAGTATGAATTCAAGGCCAGGCTGGGAAATTTGCTGAGAGCCCAACTCATCTTAAAGGAACTGGGAAGAGGGCCCCATGGTGGAGTGCTTGTGTGAGTCCCTAAATCCAGTCCCCACTTTATTTAGTGCAAAATAAAGACAAAGAGGGGAGGAGTAAAAGAGGGGATGAAGAACCCTGGTGTCCCTGTTGCTTCCGTGCTGAGCAGAATGAAAGTTAGAACAGGACTGTTTTCTTGAAGGAATCACGTCATCTCAAGATGTATCCCTAGAGATCAGTGTGTGCAGGAGCAAAGGCCACACATAGTGACCTCCCATTGAGCAGCAGGTGCCTGTCACTATCTTGTGTCTCAAAAGAGCCACCAGTCAGGAAAGTGGGGCTGAGGAGGAGGGACCAGGAACCCCAGTCCTGCCTGAGGAACAGTTGGTGACAGCTGGGGAGGAAGAATCATTTTCTCTGGAGTCCTGGCCGCTGTAAGTTGCCTTTGCCCCAGTGGATGGCCCGTGAGCACACAGGCAGCCTGAACTGGACACAGTGGAGTATTGGAAAGAGCGGGCTTGAAGATGCACAGGGGACCTGCTGTGGGGGGTGACTGGGAGGAGTTGGAGGGGGAAATAAGAAATGGACATGATCCTAACACATTGCATACATGTATGGAATTCTCAAAGAACAAATAAAAATATTTTAAAAAGCAGTATTGGCCTTGTGGACTTATTGTAAACACTAAACACGAAAAATGGAAAACCAGCAGTTAGAGAAACACTGAGCATAACCTCTCAGTAGGCTCCCAGCAAGGGACAGATGGTCCCTGAGAGCAGGGCTCCCCTCCACCCTCCGACATGGAGCCAGCACACAGGCAGAAGCTCCCTGTTTACCGTATATTGTTTAGCCCTCAGTCCCAACTTCTTACTCATACATACTCCTTTCCTGTTCTTAAATAAGGAAATGCCTTTCCCAGCAACTTCCGAGGGTTGTTTTGAGCACAAAGGAGGCTGGACAGATCCTTGTGGGGACATCCCGAGAAGCACGGAGCCTGCACAACTCAAGCAGGGCCTGACCGCCAAACAACAGGAAGCTGCCGCATTGCATCTAGGGGCCGTTTCTGGCAGCTTCAGGAGAGTTTACCAAATGTCCCCTTATCCCCTGCCAGGAGCTGCTCATGAGTACTGTGGGCTTTGCCAGCTCAGGAACACACAGGAGAGTCGGACGGTGCACTTCCTTGGAACACCTGTCCCTAACAGGATGCTCCAACCTCACAGTGGCTTCCTGGGATCCCCACTTCCTATGATACAATCACAGGGCCAGGTCCCAGCAATACAAAAGCCAGGTTTTGCAACAGTAGAAGGTGGTGACAAAATAATAATTTTTGTTTTGACTTCTTTTTGTTTTGTTTTGTTTTGAGATTGAGTGTTCACACATAGCTCGGGCTAACGTTGAAATCACCAGGCAGCCAGAGTTGGACTCAACTCAAAATCCCCGCCTCTATTTCCTATGCCCTGGGATTACAGGCTTGTTCCACTAGCCCTGATTCAAAATAGTTTCTAAAATCAGTTATTATTGTTAGTATAGCCAGAATTTATTGGATGCTCATACATGCCCGAATACCAAACACTTTGACATGTGTGTTCTCTTCATCTTCCTCATGGGCTATCAACAGACCTTTTGGGGTGACTCAACTTGTATGTATAGATGGGGACCCCACCAAGATATTTTTCCAGAGTACTACATACGAGCCAATCACAGCAGACTACACTCTGCAAACCGTACTCCCAGGGAAACACTGACTTACATGCACTTCCTGAAGAAATACATTTGCTGAGACGAAGAGCTGACAGGAAGCTCTGGAATGTCCCAACTCACAGCCACAGCACCCCAACACTCTACCACCTCCCAGATTTCTTCACCCCTCTCCACAAGGTTATAGGTGCCTCGGGGCATGCCCTTTTCTTAACCCAGGGCTCCTCCGTGCGGTGGCATCATTTGTCCTCCGAGGACGACACCATCGTCCAGCACAGCTTACTCAGCTGCCATTTACCCGGCTTCCCTGGATCCTACATGACAGATTTCACCTCCTCACGAGCAGCGTCAGCTCAAACATCTTTCAGAAGAAGCACCAAGGCACTCGCAACAGAATATGAACTCCAGCAGAAATCCTGTTCTGTTTTCAGCCTTGCCTATAGAATAGAACTTTGGGGGCTCTACCAGATGAAGAGCCACTAACTGAGGGCAGTACCTGCCTCAAGAGACAAGGCCGGTGGGTTTTGAGCAGTCTTTCTAGGGTGGCTTGTGAAGGAATTGGTGGCAGGTGCCCTGGTTTCTCCATCTTTCCTCCTTGCTCCCTGAAAAGAGATGTGTCCAGAGGAGTGACGTCAAGCTATTTGGAGAGCTAGAGACTGTGGCCATCGGCTGCAGTGAGAATCCGTGGCTTGTGCTGCTTAATGCTGCTCCTCTAGACAGGCCCACCTCCGTCCTGTCGAAGCTCAGAGTGGCCACAGCGAGATGGTACTTCATTCTAATTAAAATGGCTGGTTCTTAAATATCAGATAATGGGGTTTTGGGAAATAGCTGAGTTTGCAAAGTGCTTGCAATGCGAGTATGTGGGCCTGAGTCAATCCCCAACAGTAGACACAGAAAACAACAAACCAACCAGCCAACAAAACAAAACAAAACAGCCATGGCAGCATAGGTTTGCAGCCCCAGAATTGAAGAGGTAGAAACAGGCAGGTTTCTTGATGTTTGCTCCCCAGTCAGCCAAGCCTAGTCAGTGAGCCCTGGGTCTCTGTGAGAGACCTTGTCTCAAAAAACAAACTGGACAGCTCCTAAAGACACCATAGACTGACCTCTGACCTCCACATGCGCACACACACACACATACGTGCATGTACACAAACACATATGTGCACGCACACACACATACGTGCATGCACACATGCACATACGTGCATACACACACACACACACACACAGCCAGATAATGGTGTAGAACAGCTGAATCCTTCCTGTGCTGCAGATGAGGGTGTGGGATGGAGCAGGAACTTTGTAGAGTTGGGAGTTCTCCAGAATTAGCTTAGAGTTAAGCCCCACCCCTAGGCCATGCATGCAGAAAGACAGAAAACATGACCCCTACAAACTGTGCAAGAAACTAGCTAAGAAGGCTCAGACAACCTGAACACTCCTCAGCTAGTGAAGGGACACACAAACTGCGGGCACAATGGGATTTTTTTTTCAGACACAAAAATGGATAAAGAAATGACCGTTGTTACAGCTCGAATGAATATTGTGCTAAGTGAAGAAAGCCAGACACAAAAGGTCACCGTACATTGTATGCATCCACGTCCAGAATGGGAAACCTACAGAGACAGAAAGTAGATTGTTGATCCCTTAAGGCGAGGGGTACGGATAGAAAAGTTTGGACGGAGAGACAATAATCGCTAAAGGATTGGGTTGTTTTGTTTTATTTTATTTTTACACAATGGAAATCCTAAAAACAAACCACTGCAGTGAAGGGTTGTATGTCAGGAAGTAAACTAAAACATAGTAAACAGCCTACTCTAAAGAGGTAAAATATACAGTATATGTAACAGCTCCATA
This sequence comes from Alexandromys fortis, assembly GCF_014885135.2. Lineage (NCBI taxonomy): Eukaryota > Metazoa > Chordata > Mammalia > Rodentia > Cricetidae > Alexandromys > Alexandromys fortis. The sequence continues at coordinate 3,693,875 of NW_026067893.1, read as the reverse complement.
AGGCCATTAAAATTAATTACAATAAAGCAAAAGAACTTAGTATAAATGAATTACCTCGCCTGCACTGCCTTCAATCCTGCCCTTCTCTCTGGCTGCCTGTGAGTTGGGAACCATATGTTTCCATGTATCTGCTGGGACAGTACCCAAAGGCCTTCTGCACTTTGTCCTTACTTAGGTACTGACTTACACAGGGAGTGAGAGGCTGGGTAAGCACCACTACAATGTCAAAACCTGAGACTGTGTCCAATCAGCAACCTAGGCTGGATGACACCATCCAGGTGATGAAGTAGTTGGCATCCTAGCACCAGGACCCGAGTTCAATCCTCAGAGCCCAAATAGAAACCCACGTGTGGTGGTGTGTGCACTCGTGACACCAGAGATGGGGACAGAAACCCACGTGTGGTCATGTGTGTGTACTTGTGACACCAGAGATACCTGAAGCTACCCCTGACCTCCACATGGATGTGAGTCCACACACATACACATCTACATACTCACATGCATGCATACAATGTAGCAATGCACACACATGCACTCACACACATCTACATACACATATGCACGTGCACACACACACACACGCATCCACACACAGCCCACATTGGTGACTCCCTTCCCAGCCTGAACTCTCTCTCCATGCCCTTCTCAGGCCAGAGAACGAGCAGTTACATTCCAACGAGGTTCCCCTGAGGAAGGGTCTTAAAGACGCTCCCCCCAGACGAGCCCTTCCCGGGCAGCAGCAGCGTCAACTCCAGCTTTGCTGCAGTTAATCAGCTACGTTGTGGAGTTCTTTCCATTCATTCCTGGTCTTAGGAGAGAACAGCATTGTCGGGTGGGGGTGGGCAGTGTGGTTCTTTGACATCATGTTTCTCATTACATATAATAATTGGATAATTATTCCAACCGTGTTTGAAAGAAACATATTTGTTATAAAGATCATAAAACCAGAGAATAAAATGTGTGGCTGTCCTTCTGCACAGCCTCCGTTTCTCCCACTCCTGCCCCATTCATTATTCACGAAGGGCAGGGTTCCCTTTGAAACCCAGAGGTCAGAAGAATGGGCTAGCAGGGGGCACTTTATACTGATGTCAATCAGAAAACACAGACCGGCGTCCAAAGCCGATTCGGTTACTTACCAGACGGATCACAGCTGCTAAACCTGAGCTCGGGTGAGCCACAGTCCACGGAATACAGGTAGAGCAGGTGTGTGACCGTGCTGTACCTGTGATGAGCAGGGTGGGGTGTCTCGGGGACACTTGGGTCCTCAGGAATCAGCTTCTTTCTGTGTGAGCCCCAGAGACTGGTTCTCTCAGATGAGGAGACTTTGCCTTTCTCAGAGCTGCACAATTTCCCCAGACACTTTAAACCAAGGAAGAAAGGCATCTTGGCATGAAATCAAGATTGGACTTGGGAGCCCAGGAAGCAGGGCTCCCCAATAGCTGCTGCAGCTCTCCGGGTTCCCTGTTATCTTTTTCCTCACTGCCCAGCAAAGAAGATTAAGAAGGACATATTTAAAAGATTACCCTCAGGAGCTTAGCCATATTTCCAGCCAGACGATTATTGTAAAAACAACCATCCCAGGAGCGTCTGACTGCAGTCTGAAGCAGGAGTTCGCACTTGAAAATAAAATGAACGCTGCACCTAGAGCAATGCCTAAAAGATTATCTGCAACTATTTCTAGAATCTCCAACATTATCTGGCGAGAGTGCTAAGATCAGACCTAAAGAAGCCCAGAGATAAATTGTACCCAGTCTACAAATGCATGCCCAGGACAAACTCAGAAAATCATTTCAGGATCGCCAGCGTTCTGAAGCTCGGGGGAGTGGGGTGGAGGGGGCTCAACAGAAGCTCCCTAGCTTAAATTAGTAACAGACCGAGCTCCAGGCCACAGTATGCAATCATTTCCTTTCCATGTTCTAGGGAATTCTTCCCGCTAGTGCCATGAACTCTGCTGCAAGCAGTGACCAACATGGTCAATAGCTCAGCGTCATTCCGTGGGCCCCCGGGGCTCATGGGAACGCAGAGGGCAGGGACAGCACAGCCATGGGGGTAGTAGCTTCCTTTTCTTCACAAAGACCTAGGAGGTCCTCCTGGACTTAAGGCTCTGATACGCAGAGGGCAGCCCTGGTGATGAGCTTTGTAACATCCACACTGTAGGGTTCACTACAATGTGTGACATTCTACAGCCACGCAACAGTGGCAGGTCAACGTGGATATTCCAGGCTGCTTCTCCTGCTGTGGGGCTACTGCATCCTTCGGAATTGTTTTCTCATTAAAACCACTGTGCACTTTAAATACAACAGAATACAATACAACTGTATTAAATACAATGGTAAGCCTAGGAGGGTCTGCAAAGACAAAAATCCAGCCCTTCTCGGGAATTCCTGTGAATATCTATAGAACGTTCAAAAAGAGGAATCAGGCATCTGCTGAGACCTCTACACAAGATTCCTGAGGGCAGAACCCAGAAATCTCCATTTCTAAAAGTTCTCCAAACCAGGACTGGCAATGGATGCCCCAACTGACTCTACCCTTTTAGATGAGGAAGGTCAGTATCAGAGAGGCTGAGGGACTTCCTGAAGACAACCCACCAAGCCTGGGGGGACGTCTGGATCTGCACAGGCCCTGGGTGGCAGAGTGAGCAGAGAAGTGCCAGCTTCCTTTACCAGATCCTGATCCTTACTTCAGGACTTGGCAGCAGGATTCAAGAACCAGAGACATCAGATTTGCTGTACTTATTCGGCCTGGTGGGAAGCACAGTTGAATTGGAAGAGAAAGACAGTCCCAGAGGCTTCCCAGCCTGTGGTGGGGCCAGGGGCAGTGGAGTCAAACTCCAAAAGCTCCATAACCAACGTTATGGAATTGACCCCTCCAACAGTCTCTCCCCTACACACACACCCCTCCTCACAGACACACAGACACACACCCCTTGTAATGTCTTCCTCTAAAGATAGTGTGCCGGACTATGGAAACAACCTATGTGTGTTGAAGTGCTCATCTTGGCCGAAATCAAGTGTGACTAACTACGGCTGTTCTACCTGCTGGGTTTCTAAATTCATCTAACGCCACTCAGTGAAACTAATTCCACGGCATTAACTCCACCTCCATGTTCTGCTGCTATTTATATCAGCGATAAATATTCAGGCCACCCTGAGGTTTTGACAGGCTTACTGATCGCTGTATTTAATTCAAGAAACAGTTGTTGGGATGGAAGCATCTCTTGGTGGTCTAATAATTGCCTGGCACAGGTAAGGCCCTGGGGTCCGTACTCAGCACGACACAAGAAGTGATTGTCTTCTAAGATCGTGTAAAAAGCAAACATTTGAGTTTTGGACTTACAGATTATAGGGGAGAAGTCTGATACATGTCAAAAAGCTAGAGCAGGGTGGGAAGGAAGCCCCAGAAGGTGGCTGATGACAACAGCATGTCTATTGCTTTTAAAGATGGCACAAGTGCTGGAGAGATGCTCAGTGCTTAAGAGAACTTCCTGCCTTCTCAGAGGACCTGAGTTCAGTTTCCAGCACCCATAAACAGAAAACTCACAACTGACTGTAACTCCTGCTCCAGGGGATCTAAAAGCCTTTCTGGCTTCTGTGTACACTCACACTCGTGTGCACATACAAATAGATATATACATATAGACACAGATGCCTCTGTGTGTGCCCACACTCACGTGCAAACCCACACTTGTGTGCACATACACACAAAGAGACACACATATATAGATATAGACGCCTCTGTGTGTGCCCACACTCGTGTGCATCCTCACACTCACGTGAACACCCACACTCATGTGCACACCCATGTTCATGTGCACACCCACACTCATGTGCACACCCATGTTCATGTGTACACCTACACTCATCTGCACACCCATGTTCATATGCACACCCACACTCGTGTGCACATACACACAAACAGATACATACACATAAATATAGACTACATATAAACATAAGGAAACTGACCTCTTTCTCAGAGCAGAGTTCAGAACTGGTTGCTTGGGGCTTGAGGCTAGTGGCGACCAGGAACCTGTGAGCTAAATTCTACTTTTAACTAAACCTCCTCACAGGATACAGCATAGGCCCCCTGCAGAGACCACATCTTCAGTCTGCCTGACAGCAGACCCAGGAGAGAATGGCGTTGGGGAAGACCCCACGGAAGCATGGGCCAGCTCTTTGCCTGCTGCCCAAGCAGCCTCCTGCCACCATCCATGTCAAAGGACAGTGCCAGCAATGACAAGAGCTGAGTGGGCTTTGTCAGCATTTATATATCTGCACAAGAAGATAGCGCTCAAAAAGTAAAATAATGAAGACAGTGCAGTGTTCGACATTACAAAGCTAATGATGCAAATGTTTACCCTGTGCCCAAGGTCTGGCTGCCCCGGTGACCAGCCCGAGTGAGCAGCCAGGACTGTGTGCCTGTGGTCAGCATTTCCAGCTCACCCACACGAGCTCCCCCAGGGTATGCTGCAAATAGAAACTAGCAGCAGGGGAATTCATCAGGGCGCATCAGTGAGCCCCAAGCACTTTGCCTGTGTGCATTGGGGTAGCTCTGCGACTCTCTGAGGGATGGACTCCATCTCAGAGCCTGCGATTTCGGTCAGCCCAGTGCGCAGGGGGTAAATGTCACAGACACTGCTTTTGGTCGGCTACAGGACAAGCCACAACTCGGCACAAGTGACTTCCTTGGTGCCATGTTTTTGTCATCTGCTAGGATCCACATGCTTCTCGCTAAGAGACACTATATTTATTTATTTATTTATTTATTTATTTATTTATTTATTTATTTTCAGAGAGCAAATCCCCGTCTCCCAATGAGACTCTTTTTGCATCCTGGAGTTCTAGACGCTCTTCAGCCCCCTCAGTGATTATGGAGCTAACTGCTTTCCATAGCTATTTAAAGCAAAAATAAGCAAACCAAAGAGCCCAGGAAGCACCTGCAAACTGGCCACAAGCCCCTGCAGGAGCTCCCTGCATCAGGGTGCTCTTCAATGCTGAGCAGAGTGGATTGAGTAGGATGCAGACATATCTTTAGGTGAGAAGGCTGGAGAGAGAAGGGTGCCACTGGAATTCAGGACTATCGGAGCATCCTCTCTAAGGCATGCTTCCTGTCAGCAAGACACCTTGGTCTCTGCTCACCTGTATTCTCAACCTCCCTGCAAACCAAGCCTAGCACATCGGGGTCTTACCTATCCCTCCAAAGCAGGCTGTGATTTTCTGGGCATACTGGCATAGGCTTCCCTCTGGGCAAGGTCCCTCTGCAAGGCCTGCTGCGTCCATCCCGGCAAGCATCTGCCTCTCTTCCCGTAATACCACTCACCCAAGACCGGCTCAAAAAAGAACGAGCTGCCAAGCCCCCTCTTCTGCATCATCTCCATCAATAATTCAGATACTACATAAAATCTGCTGAGCATTCAAGACTGAGGTACTCGGAGGGCCGAAGCATAATTAGTTAACGGACATCAAGTGTCTCAAATTACTCCCTGACAATAGTCTCCACAGGCAAGGTTTTCAAACGGCAGAGAGAACCAGGCTTGGGATGCCTTCAAGAAGTAGCCACAGGCAAGATGTGTTCAGAGAGGGAGCACAGGCGTCCCTAAAGCTCCGATGTCAGGCAAGTGTCTCCATGGATCTCTTCCAGAGTCGGAAGCAGCAGGACACAGGACACAAGTCATGCTTCATCAGACCTGCTGCAGACGTATGAGCGTCATGCTCCAATCCCTTACCCTCTGCTTCTTACATTTCTCTCATTTGCTAAAATTCCTCAGCCTGCTTTCCATTAAAACCTCCTGAAAGTCCCCTTGACCTTAAAAATGCAGCCCGTTAGCTCTTCCTGTGAAGCTTGCAGAAGCAGTGTGGCCAGGACACATGTCCATTCTGTCTCCAGATGACAATTCTGCTCAGTGCTGACATGACCTGCCTCATCATAGGGCTACTTAGACAGCTAGCATCTCCTGCCAGCTGCCAAGCAACTGTCCCCCTCACCCCTTCCCTGTCCGGGGGGCTCTACATACTCTGGGCACTCCATAGGAAGTGTTTGACAATCTTGCATCAGGAGCGGGTATCAAAGGTGAATGCCTAATACTTGGCTCAAACTGTTTTACCAAAGATAAAACACTGCCACCATAGTTGGCTGCTTTTGTAGGAGAGGAAGACACACACATTCTATGACACAGTGAGGCACAGACAGCTTCGAGCTCTTGGTCAGAGTTTGTCTAAGTGCCCCTGACCTGGAAGGCACTAAGTGACAAGCATATACCCAGAAGCCCCCACCAGCTGTGGCCACAGGAAGCTGTTCCAGTAATCAGGAAACAGCCTGTCCTTGCTGGCAGGCTGACTAGCCGAGTGCAGAACCCGCTGCTCCAGCATCAGCACTCTGCACACACGTGGGCACGTGGGCTAGCGGAGGCTCTGACCCTGGGCAGGTGAACGCGCTGGTCGGCTTCTGCTTCCCCTCCACCGTAGGTCTCCTGGGAGGAAGAATGCAGAGGGAAGCACTTCCAATGGCCCGGCTGGGAGTATTTATAATTCATCTCTCTCAAAACCGAAAAGCCCTGACTCACTCTGGCAGGCCTCGAGTTCTCTACTGATGATTAGGAAATGTCCAGGACCGCACGTAACCCCACGTGTCCCCTCTGTCACCGCCAGGTCTCTTGTTTGCTGGTTTCTTCCCTTGAGATTTAGATTTAAACTTTGGATTTCCAGAGTTCCCTGTGGGTTATTTTCATAGGAATATATAAGCTAAAATCTTGTCTGATACTGCAAACCCAGCCCACCACCCAGGGCTAGTGAGGTCCTGGGTCTAGGAAGAGAGCTACGCCATCTTCACTAAGCCAGTGTGATCCCTAACTGCATTCTAAACATCTATCCTCATCCCCACAGACAAGCACAGTCATCACTTTCATCAGGAAGACTTCTCTTTGCAACAGTCAGAAACCGGCACAGGAAACCGCACCTGAAGTATTACCCTTATTATGCAAATATGCATCAATGGGCTGGAGTATGTCTCAGCAGGTGAAGTGCTTGCCTTGTGAACAGGAATGGGTTACATCCTTATTGCTGATGTCCAGTGCTCAGCATTTACACATCTGTAGCCCCAACGCTGGGCAGGTGGAGACAGGGTCTGGCCAGCCAGCCTAGCAGAGTTGCTAAGATCTAGGTCCCACTGAGAGACCCTGCCTCAAAAACATGAGGAATGACACCCAAGGGAGACTGCTGGTCTCCACACACTTGGGCACAAATGTGCACCAGCAACTCTCCTCAGAAGCACGTTAACTAAAATAAAAATAGAAACATGCATTCAGGGCGCACAGTACGGCAAGCCAGATGTTGATGGGCCAGATGTTAGCAGTTTAAGGATGAAAAGCCAGAGGCCCTCAGAGAACATGTTGACTAAGAGGAGATTAAGGCACACAAATGCCCAAGGACAGAACAACCCAGAAAACACGACCTCAACCTGCAGGTGCAGCATCCGTGGGTTGCGAGGTCGTGTGAAAATGTATCTTAGGGTCCCTTTAGCTTTGTTTCTTTATTTGTTTGGAGTTTGTTTTCATACAGCTGAGACTGGCCTTAAACCCACCATCCTCCTGCTTCCACTTCCCAATGAGTCACCACATCCAAATGGCTGAAGGAAATATTTCTGAACACAGAAATGGCTTGTGTTTCCCACTGGCAAGAACGATCTCACATATTTCTATACCAACCCCGACAAACATACACACAAAGGCACAGGGCACATCACATGCATTCCGCTGTGATGCTCCTGGGTTTTCTGACAGTGCCGAGGAAAACGTGAGTGAGCCTGGCGCTGCTGAGACTGGGGGATTGGGATGTCCCGACTGCTCTTTGGAGACAGATTTACTGAGAACAAATAGGGCTAGCAAGGGCAGAGCAGAGCGGTCCAAAGAGAAGGTTCTCTAGAAGGAAGCTCAGTTCAGACCGCAGGAAATGCAGGGAGGGCGGACAGGTGACTTGGAGTCCCAGTTGGAGACTCTCTGCCCATGTTTGCACAGCCTCCCCTGGAGAAGAATGTAATGCCTAACCCCGAAAAGCATGTCCACAGCCTGCTTTCTTGAGTAGACTGAATTCCCAGGAAATGGCGGCCGCACATCCACAAGTACATTTTGTGTGGATCCATTATTCACAGACTCACTCAGCACTGGTTTTTGCCCAAGTGCTTTAAAACCACAGTTTGTTCATCACAACAGTGACTCTGTGAAATGGGAGACCCTGCTCTGTCCAAAGTCCCCACATGCTCGACTGAAAAGTAGAGCACCCCCCACCTCAGGATAGCACTTCCCTCTAAACCCCACCCCAACTCAGAATTCCCAACTCGAAAACAACCTGAACTCCTAAAGGCAAATCCAAGGCTTTAATACCAATAAAAGATGCCCTCTGCTATTTCGCAAGCCCACAGCTGTAGATGGTTTGGGAACACACTGTTTTATATGTGACTATAGATAGATGGACAAAGCTTTGCCTAACAATAGAGCAGTTTCCGGAGTTCCACTGCATCCTTTATCTGCGAGGGACAGTTCATTTGGAGAGAAAATTGGCAGTCTCTCTCATATGGAAGCGCTCTAGGGCAGGATCACTGTGCAGGACTCTGTTGTTTGTCACAACAGAGTGTGCAACAGCCTCAAGATCATCTATTACAGAGTGCAAGGCAATGTCAACACAGACATAGAACCGTGAGCACTTACGCATGCTTTCCAGTGTGTTTAATAGGAATATGGCATAAGACTATTTCTCAAGAAACAATGCACACTTATGGACTTTAGTTTTTACTATGCGGAATGCTAAATTACGCATTTGGAAACCAAGAATTAATCTATCAAAATAAGTCACACAAGCCGGGCGGTGGTGGCGCACGCCTTTAATCCCAGCACTCGGGAGGCAGAGGCAGGCGGATCTCTGTGAGTTCGAGGCCAGCCTGGTCTACAAGAGCTAGTTCCAGGACTAGAACCAAAAAGCTAAGGAGAAACCTTATCTCGAAAATCCAAAAAATAAAATAAAATAAATCACACAGCAACTGACCATAACACCAATGGCCACACGCGCGAGTACCGACATTTTCCTAGACAGAAATCAGCCAGTGATTGAAGCCATTATCCTGTTGCCACCCTTGAAAGTGGAAGAGCTGGAGTTTCAGGCATGCTCATAGCCACTCCCAGTTATTTTTTAGTTATGTGAGTTCTGGGGGTCCAAACTCAGGTTCTCAAGCATGTACAGCCGGGACTTTTACACACCCAGCCATCTCCTCGGCCCCAATTTCGTTACTTCCCGAGTCTTGGCTGCCTCATCTAGGAGGTGGGTGAAATGGTAGTATCTCTCTCTCCATGTGCGAACTGAAGCCCTTGACAGTTCCTGGCGGACAGAAACACTCCACAAAAGTTAATTTAGACATTACAAAGAAAAATACCCAAAGGGGCGAGGATAGAAACTTAATTAGAAGCAGCAGATGGATCCTGAGATAATTGTAAGCGGTAAATAAGTATAAAGTAATTATACCCTCAGTTTACAAAAGAAAGAGTCTCTGCAGTTTGCGTAACCACGGCTATTTTATTCATATTGTAACGTGAAATAATCCAAGTTTCAAACATTTTCAACTAATGGATAAAAAACAAAACTGTCCACATGTCCGCCTTCCAGCAATTGCCATGGTCTGAAGGCTACAGCCTGGGGCGGAGGTCGTAGCTATTCCCACTTTGTGTCGTCAGCCCCCACACGCCAAACTTGAAGCAAACAGTTGTGGTTATCTCGTGTAGTGGATGAAGGGAAGTATTTTAAGACCACACATTTTAGGGTATACAATTTTTAGAAACCTTGGAAGGGTCTTCATGAAAGATCCATATGTTCATTTCCAAACTCAGATTTTAATCTCTTGAGGAGCGTGTCCTATATTGCCGAGTGACAGGATGCGTGAGCAGGAGCACTCTGGAAGCCAGTTCCACCACGTTCCCTGGTCACAGACACAGGAGTACGTCTTCCTTCTCCATCGCGGGGCATTTGGAGCTCTCCATATGCCTTCCTCTTTGACTGCCTGCAGGATACTATTGTGCATCTTACTCCAAAACCATTTCAGTGTAAACTGATTTTGTTATTTTTCATGAAATGATACGTTAGGTAAAAAGCATAGATCTTAAATGTATGATTCAATGAGCTTTAACAAATTCATATAACAATGACCATATAACCTCCATCTTCTGCCTCAAGACAGAACACTTCCTACTCCCAGAAAGTCTTTGTCCACATATCAGAGGTAGCAACTGTCACGATTTCTATCTTTTTTTGTACATTCCATGGATGCATCCAGTGTGTGCCCTAATGTCTATAGCTTTCTCTGCTCAGTATGATTTGGACGTCTATCCTTACTTCTCCACCATGTTCACCCCAATATGTATCCCAATGAAAACTCATAGCTTCTATCTCGCTATAAATAAGCAAGACACCTAACCCACAACAAACACTCAACTTTCAGAAACACAAACAAGTACATATCAGTGACCTGAGCAAGCTACAATTTAACGTGCTTCCTGGTGGTCTCTGCAGATACTGAACCCCAAAGGGAGCTGGAAATGGGGAAGGGTCAGCTATGGGAGGAGCACACAGCCTGAACTGCAAGAGGAAGAGGCAGCTTGATTGCTCAGGGCACAAATGAGACAATTGCCAACAGAGAAGCTGTAAAATGCCATGCCACAACTGGGCCTCTCCTTTCTTGCAGTCTCGTGTGCTTAGCCACACCAGGAATGGCTGGTGTAGCTAGAAGGTGACCCCAGCCACACCAGGAACAGCACGAAACCCACAAATACCACCTTAAGTGAAAACACATCTTCACAATAAAGAGACATTGAAAAGAAAGCCAGAGTAAATCTCACTGCCTGAGAGATCACCAAGCAGGAGAGTGAGAAAAAGAGAACAAGGCTTTTGGAAAGAGATGACAGTAAGCTCCTGTTCAACGGAACGCTGGGTTCATGATATCATCCAACATCCAAGGGATGAGTGAAGTCCAGCAGGCAGCCGAGACCACTGAGTGACCTCAGGAGAGAGGGGAAGGATAGAGGTCGTAGCCACAGGACCACGGAACAGAAACCACTGAACTACGAGCCCAGATGACACCGATGTGCTCATCCTGGTTTTTAATCTTCTTATGGGATGCGGAGAAAGATTTATAAACGTCTACTTCCTGTGGATGGCCTCGGAAAAAAAGATTAAAACTGCGTATATAAGTTACTAGAAGCGGCGTCTGCACCCGAACTCAGGAGCCTCTCAGCTCATCGCTCTAACTAAATGGTCCTGCTGGGCCTGTCCTGGCATTGGCGTTACGATGTGTAAATTTTATTGAGTACATTTTCAAGTCACACTGCAAAACCGATTGCTTACCCTGTCAAGAAAGGGAGAGGTTGTTAAAAAAAAAAAAAAAAAAAACAACAAAAAAGGAAGGAGTGGGGGTTTCAGCTCATCCTCGGCTCTCACAAAGATATATGAAGATTGACAAGTTAAGCTCATCTAATTAAACAAATCTTTGTTGGACAAAGATTAGCTGAGAAGAGATTCAGAAATAATGGATTTAAAGGTTTTTACCCCTTTACGTCACAATTATAAAAGTGCACCCATCCGGAGAAAGACAAAGGCAGCTGGCGGAAAGGCAATTCGGCCAGGGCCTATTGAGTGCATCTGTAGCTGGCATTTTCTTTGGGCCACAAACCAGCTCCTAAATAAAGACACAAAACTTATTATTAATTATGAATGCTCAGCCTCAGTGTAGGCTTGTCCCACTGGCTCTTTTAAATTAATTTAACCTGTTTCTCTTCATCTATGTTTTGCTTTGGGGCTTTTTACTTTTCTTTTGTTCTGTTTGTCCTGCTTTCCTGCTTCCTCTGTGTCTGTCTGTCTGGCCCCTGGTGTCTCCTTGGCATCCTTTTCTTTCTTCTTCAAGTCCAAATTCCTCCTCCGACTTACTCTCCCTGCCTGCAAGTCCTACCTGCCCTGCGACTGGCTGTTCAGCTTTTTATTAGACTAGTCAGGTGTCTTAGGCAGGCAAGATAACACAGCAATACATCTTTACATAATTAAACAAATGCAACACATCTTTGCATAGTTAAACAAATATTCCACAACATACATTGTTGTTAAGGCCCTGTAACTGAACAGTGTCTTGCTTTTCATTTCGGATGCAAACCCAGCCCCTTAAAGGCTTCCAACCCAAGAGTTCTTCAGGCCACGCAAACAAAAGCAGCCTGCATCAGGATGAAGTCAGTGATGAGTCTGTTCAACAGGACAAATGGATCCCCACCCATGGTGTGTGTGTGCATCTGTGTGTGTGTGTGCACGTGCATGCATGTGTGTGTGCGTGTGTATGTGTGTGTATGTGTGTGCGCGCGCACGTGTGTGTGTGCATGTGTGTGTGCGTGTGTGTGTGCTGAGGTTCTTTTCTTTTATCTCTTTTTCGGAAGGAGGGAATGGCTTGAAATAATTGATCTGTAATTTTTCACAGGCACTCAGTGCAACAGAAAGAAGCCCCAGCCTCAAAATAGAAATATGAAGCAGATGGTGACATTATAAATAGAAAGGGCTAGAAAAAAAGATTTTAAAATACAAATGGAGTGGGCTTTGGTGGCATATGCCTTTAATCTCAGCCCAAGGAGGCAGATACAGGTAGATCTCTGACTTTTAAGCCAGCCTGGTCTACAGAGTAAGTTCCAGGATAGCCAGGGCTACACAGAGAAGTTGTCTCAAAACAAACACAAACAAAAACAACCCAAATGGGAGCCACAGGTGTTGGCACACACCTTTAGACACAGAACTTGGGAGACAGAGGCAGGTGTATCTCTTCAAGTTCAAGACCAGCCTGGTCTACATAATTCCAGCCACACAATTGTCTCAATAACAAAAAGAATAAAAGTCATCACTGACTTAGGAGATCATTGTGTTAGGGCTTCAGAAAACGTTAACATACTCAAAGGATCAGAGAAGACAGAGAACAGAAACAAGAGTGAGACCCACATTGGTTGAGGCCACAGGTCCAAGGGAACATCATCTAAGGTTCGTGAGTCCCTTCTGATGCCTGTGCTCACCCACGCCCTTCCCTCCACGCCAACCCAGCCCTTCCTATAGTTTATCCCTCCGGGAAGCCTTCTCTTGCGCCACAGCCTGATTCTGAATTGCTACTTTACCCCTGAGAGTCATAATCTCATTTACGGGCTGTGGAACTTTGTCGGGTACCACCCCGGGTTCACCATTTCTTCCATTAAAGTTTCTGGTATAGAAGTGATACACACTTGTTTGCAGAAAATTGCAAAAGCACTCAGAAGTTTTGAGAATTACTGTCTCTGACCTGAAACCACTGTCTGTCCTTGGGTGGGTTTTCTGTATTTTCTGGATTGTTAATGAAGTTCAGATTATATATAAAACCTATAACATATATTAAATATTCTGCAGTGGTGGTCAGATCTATCTGATTTATGAGGCTAAGATTTTGTTGAAATCTCTTATCTACTGTGAAGATCACAGACTTCAAGCAGACAGCTAGGTGAATCCTCACATTTGTACAACCAAGTAAGCACCACCAGAGCCAACATCTAAAACATGTCTAGTCCCGCCCCCAGAACCCTTGGCCCCTCCCACACACTGCAGTCCCTGGCCTCCATCATGGCAGAAGAGCACACTGCTGGAGTTTCAACTTTCAGTGGATTCGTTGGCAACCTACTTCTCTGTCTGGCTCTTTTTCTAAACATAATGCCTATATGGCTTTTCCATATGGTACGTAAAACATTATATTTTTATTGTAGAGTGACATTCCACAGACACAATATGCCATATCAATGTGGCCAGCTTCTAGTTTGGGGACATTTGTTGTTTTTTTATAGTTTGGTGCTACTATGAAGGAATATGCTATGAATAATATTATTGCACATTTTGTTAGTGGACATTCATGGTATGGATTACATGCATATGTGTATGTATGTATGTATGCATGTATGTATATGCATTTTCTTTTGATGGTACTGCTGGATACTCCTCTAGGTATTTTGCTTGGTACATGCCTGCTAGTAGTGTAAAGTCCCTGTAGCTCCGTGTAGTTTCTGACACCTTCTCACTGTAGCCATGGTGACAGACATGCATCAGTAGTTCACTGAGGCCTCCTGCAAAGCTTACTGAGGGTTAACAACAGCCAGACTTCTCCCATGCTCCTTGGCTGTTTGGATGCTCGCTTGGGACGTGTGTGCCTTGGCTACGGATGCCCACACGGATGCAAGACTCGTGGCCATCACTTCACTGTTGTAGCCTCAGTAATTCACAGGTGACTGTGTAGACTGGAGCCCAGGAAGTAAGAGTGAAATGAATGTGACGAAGTCATTTAGATCTTTAAACCCTTTCTGTTCCCATATGTACTTTGACATTGACTCCAGGAAGCAGCAGAAAGCAATGGAGAAAAGAAGGGGGGAGGAGAGGAATGGGGAAGGGAGAGTAGTGAGGGATGGGGAAGGAGTAGGGGAGAGGGAGGGGGAGTAGGGAGGAAGGAGAGTAATGGGGAAGGGGGAGGAAGAGGAATGGGAGAGGGAGAGGAGTGGATGAGGGGGATGAATGGGGGAGGGGGAGGAATGGGGGAGGGGAGGGATGGGGGAGAGGAGTGGAGGAAGGAAGTAATGGGGGAGGGAGAGAGAGAGGAATGGGGAGGGGGAGACGCACCCTAGACCGGTAGACAGATGGGTTCAGGGAGCATGCAGACCTGAGGAGTAAGAACTGGAGAAGAGTAAGTTTTGGGAAAATTCAGTAGAATTGGGGCTTATTATAGCATCTTCTTTCTCAGCTTCCCCAAACTACACTCTGGATTCACTCAACAGAAAACCGTCAAGCTACAGCCTGCTAGCTCCAGATAGATTGCAACGGCGTAAAAAAAAGGATCAGATTTTTAGTCAAAGCCAAAACAACAACCCCCTCCCCCCATTTCCTAGTACTGTTGCTCATCTCAGTGTCTTCTCAAATATGGATGAGGACCTGTGATGCCTGTCATTTAAAATCCACATGATGGACAAACAAGGCGGAAAACACCACTTGAATTCTGCATATTGTTCCCTAGTTATCAGAGGAAACATCCCTGGTGGTCCATTTACTTCCTTTATGCAAGCCTAGGTCACATGAGCCAGATAAAAACTTAAAGGTGGCGCAAAGCCAAATCACATTAATTAGGTGTTTCTCGGGTTTCACCTACTTCTCTCGTTCTGCAGACAAGCAGAAAGGTTAGCATTCGTAGGAAAGACGCTGTCAAACAGGCTTTTAGAGTGGATGTCCTGTAAAACAAGACATTTCTGGAGATTAGTTCTCATCTTGGCTAAAGTGCACTAATATGATGGAAAATTTATCTAATGAAAGACCAACATGGTTTTTTCTGCCTTCATTTCTGAAATACGTCTGGTTAAACAAATCTGCATGGCATTAAAATCCGTAATTTCTATTTTAAAATATCTCCCATGACCTGATTGTTCCTATTTCATTCAATAGCCTAGACCAGTGGTCTGTAAAACATGTTTGCTGCCTTACAAACAGGTTTATTGGGATGAACCTATCTTCATTCATCTGTGTGTACCCACGGCTGCCTTCTAGCTGGGTTCCCGGTTGTGTGGTTGTGACAGGAACCATTTGCCTCGCGGAGGCTGAAATGGTCACCATCTCTAGACTACGGATGCCATGAGAAACCTGGTATTTCTCAGAGTTTGATTCCCGTAATCCCAGCTGGGCAACATTCCTTTGAAATGGCGAGAAGGTTCTCCAACCACCCCACCCCTTTTGAATCAAAAATTAAAGTCTTGCAGATCAACTGGGATTAAGACTTATTTCAAAGTGTCTTAGTCCCAATGAAAACCTGAGTTCCACCCAATAGACCAGGTCTGGCAGTGTAGACTTGGAATACCAGCGCTCAGGGTGGGGGGGGGTAGGGGCAGAGGCAGGAGGAGAAGAAGTTCAAGATTATCCTGGGCAGCACAGCAAGTTTAAAAACAGCCTGGGAAACCCTGTCTCATATAAACAAGATGAATATGTGACCATGTCTGGATTATATCTTCTCACTGTAGACATTAGATACTGATGAGCCACGAGGAATGTCAGGATCTTAATTTTTTACTCAGGAACTTATAAGTAAACACAAAATCCAGAAATGGCCTCTAAAGTTTTTTTAAAAATCACTTTTAATATATCAAAAGAGACTATTGTGATAAAGAAAGGAAAGATGAGCCTAGAAACTGCCAATCTTGAAAATTAGCTTTACAATCCTAGTTGAAGTTTTCTTCATTCTGCAACGTTTAATTTTGTGCTGTGGGATACATGAGCAGATGCTGGCAGTCAGAGAAGTCACTGGATGCAGACTCTCCCTCCTGGGGTATCCGACAAGGTGACTGGGCAGAGGCAGGGGAGCCTCAAGCTTCTGGATTGCTTTTATGTAACTGCTCATTGCACACCCATAAAACCTCCAATATTCCAGGGCAAGGGTCAGCAGTCATCCTCAGGCCAACTTCGCGGGACCGCCAGTGAATAATGTCTTTGCTTTTCTCATTAATTTTTTAAAAAAACACTCACGTGTGTGTGTGTGTGTGTGTGTGTGTGTGCGTGCACACATGCCACAGCACATGCGTGGAGGTCAAAGGATAATTGGCAGAAGTTGGTTCTTTTCTTCTACCATGTAGGTTTGGTGCTAAGTGCCTTTATCCACTGAGCCATCTTGCTGGTCGTGCTTTTTAAAGATTCTTTTATATATTTTTTTTATTTTATTATTTTGGTTTTCCAAAGACAGGGTTTCTCCGTGTAGCCCTGGCTATACTGGAACTTGCTCTGTAGACCAGGTTGGCCTCTAACTCACGGAGTTCCACCTGCCTCTGCCTCCTGAGTGCTGGGATAAAAGGTGTGAACCACCACTGCACACCATTTTTTAAGGGTCATATAATAAAACAGAAGAAGGGAAAGCCATTGTAGAAATAGCAGCAGTAACAGTGACTTAGACCCGGAGAGACGTGAACTCTTAGATTCCGGTTCTTTGTGGAGGCACTGTGCACACCCCGTTACACAGGACGGATGACAGATAGTGAGGCATTTAGTAGATTACCAGCTCATTCAACTATGAGGAGCAACGACAAAGGAAGAGGCCTCATCAAGAAACATCACATCCTGTAAGAGCAACGCCCAACTGTGATCATCTCAGCCAGCCGCCCAGCCAGCCACCCGGGAAACCTCCACAATCCTCGGCGTCCCCATCCTGGGAGAAGCTACTATTTAATTTATAAAGGTAGGATTATGCATTGCTATGATGACATGACGGGTAAATGAATCAGGGGGCAGGGATTACACCTTGGTTTTGGATGTCAGTCAAGGGCAGTTTTCGCCTCTCACACGTTATGTTTTCACAATGAAGATTTATTCTTGTAGGATTCACATAAATAAATAAAATAAAATAATTACCTAAAAGTAGAAATAATTTAACTAGATCCAGAAAAAAAAACTAAATTCAAAAATAATCCAAACCAGACTAGGATTCCAAAGGATTAATTGAAGAGAGAGAGATGCTCAGCCAGAACTGAGTGCTGTGCAGCCTGCTCATAACTCCGGGTGGGGTGCGCATTTTATAGATGTTCCTTCTCATTTTCATGCTCGTATAAAGCAGGCAGTTGTGCTACCTCTAGTTTAATAGATGTAGAAATTTAGGATTACAGAAATTAAAACCCCAAGCTGGGTGTGGTATCACACCACTTGGGAAGTGGAGGGAGGAAGGGACACTGGAGTCCAAGGTCATCCTTGGTGCCCAGGTGCTCAAGGCTAACCTGGGCAGGTGGTTCAGAGCAATAGAAAAAGACCCAGCAAGCCAAGGGGAGCAAGCCAGTAAGAGTTTTCCCTCCATAGCGTCTACTTCATTAGTTCCTGCCTTGGGCTCCTGTCCTGATTTCCCTGGATAGCGGTATCTGTAAACTGAGCCAACTTTTCCTCCCCGAGCTGATTTTGGTCATGACATTGTATCACAGCAATAGAAACCCTAACCAACATCCATCCCCCCAGAAAAGGAAAAATAAATATACTTGAGGCCAGAGAAATGGCTTTGTCAATAGAGTGTTTGTTGTGCCAACATGAATGGTGAGTTCTAATCCCCTGTTATCTACATTTAAAAAACAGACAGAACCCTGGGTGCTGGGCAGGCATTAACAGGAGCTGGAAGGTAGAGACGGGGATCTCTGTAGCTCACTGGCCAGCCAGGCAGGGGCAGGGGATCCCTCGAGCTCACTGGCCAGCCAGGCAGGGACAGGGGATCCCTGGAGCTCACTGGCCAGCCAGGACAGGGACAGGGGATCCCTGGTGCTCAGTGGCCAGCCGGGGCAGAGACAGGGATCCCTGAAGCGCCAGCCAGGGCAGAGACGGGGATCCCTGGAGCTCACTGGCCAGCCAGCCTAGCCAATCCATGAGCTCCAGGTTCAGTGAGAGCATCTGTTCCAAAAATGTAAGGTAGAAAGCAAGGGAGGAAGACAGCCAGTACTGACTGACCTCTGACCTCCACACTTACCTGCACAGGCATGTCCATGTCTATCTATATGAATGTATACATGCAACACACACATACAGTACTGAAAAAAAAAACATTTTAAATTAAGAGGTTCACACAAGGTCACATGGCAAAAGGTATCAAAGCTGAGATTTGACCTGATTTTTTTTTCTCTAGATCCCAAGTACTTAACCAGTACCCTGTGCCCAACAGGTTCGCTCTCACCTTCTTTAACTCCATATTGTACACTTATATCAGAGAAAAAAAAAGACTTTGAAGTTCACCAAAGACCAGTCATTATCACCAAGGGGAAAGCAAGTCTTCAGTGATTCCAGGGGTGACAAGAGGCACCCATCATGAAGTCAGGGTGAGAAGGGACCTGTTATGCTTGTCTCTGGTAACCGATAGGGTCACCAGAACACCAAAAAGCCCTCCAGCTTCTCTAGTGATCATGCCACCCACGACGAACGACGACAGGTTCTCACAGCTTCTGTCTCAGTTCTCTTCCCCCACTCACAACTTCATGTTGGATTTCATGTTGGATGGCCGCTAAACACATCTTTGGCCCATAAGTGCTAATGGGCCTTCTGAGATCTTAAATCCTAAATGGCAGAGACTTATCTGAATGACACCACACCTGCCACCTGTGGAGAGGCTCTTGGTGAATTAATTGCCACAAAGGAATGCTCATAAACAGTTCTGATGCCAAGTTGAGGGAGGATGACACACGGGGAGAAACTCCCTGTTGGTGCCGCCAATTAGAGACTATCACAGCGAGAGTAACTTGAAAGCTGAAAACAATGAAGTCATGGGTGGTGCCAAGAACCTTGACAGGGAAGGAGCTGCGTGGATTAATCCAGTGTCTGTGCAGTCACGTAGCTGCGTGGATTAACTCAGTGTGTTTGTACAGTCATGTAGCTGAGTGGATTAATCCAGTGTGTTCGTGTAGTCACGTAGCTGCGTGGATTAATCCAGTGTTGTGCAGTCACATGGTTGCGTGGATCACTCCAGTGTATTGTGTAGTCACGTGGCTGCGTGGATTAATACAGTGTATTGTGTAGTCACATGGATGTGTGGATTAACACAGTGTATGTGCGGTCACGTGGCTGCGTGGATTAGTACAGTGCACTTGTGTAGTCACATAGCCACCATCATCTTTTATATGGGAACAGATACAGATCCCTTAAGCCACTTTGAAACAGACAATAAGGAGGTACTTGCTGCTCTGCTACCACGCTAACCAAGACTGTGTGTCCCACAACTCCTAGAAGACTACTCAAGTCACACATCAGCGTGCAGTGTGGGCCCCCTGAACATTGCCATAGAGAAAGGAAATGCTGCGCTCATAGTGTCCATCAGACTAAAGTCTTCAAGGCAGCTTCGTGTAGTCACAAAACTAGGGAAAAAGCGACCATCACTGTGGGGAGGTGAGACTCACAGAGGCTCTCAGAGCCCTGACTGCTGCTGTGTTCTGGGGCCTGGGTGCTCTGTGCTCCTAGCCACCTTCTGCCCACACTCCTTGCAACGTCAGGCTCTGACTGGCCCCCCTTCATGGACAAAGGCATTTGCAGAAAGAGCTATGAGTGCTTTTTAAAGCAGGAAAAGTCAGCAGCATCTCCATCCTGTCCCAGAAAACCCCAAAGGCACCCAGGTGCAGTGCATCCTTCCCCTCTTTGGAAATGACTGGCACAGCAAGAAGTCAGGCTAAACACCGATCTTCCGATCTTCCGCTGATTATCCTGGCTCATCTCAGCCTTTAAAGTAGGATGCAAATGACGGAGACCTGCGAGTCAGCACTCACATTTAAACATAAAATAGAGGGCTGGATATCTCAGACGCCTAAATTACTATTAATCACATGCAAATACCAGCTCATGCAAATCCCTTATATCTGAAGGGAACGAACGACTGCTTCGAAATCTTCCTTCAACAACCGTTCAACTAGCTAATGCTTTCGAGGTATTCTAGGAGAAGAAACAAGGCCGTCTGCTCTAGTAGTGAAGGGATAGGGTTCGTTTGAAAATATCCAGGAACCAATCATGAGAATAGAAATGACATTTAATCGTGGTCAGATACATGTCCATCCGAAGTATCACTTCCTAAAAAAACGTTCATCAAAACTATATTGCAATAGCCAACACGGTAGCACATGGTATAATCCCAGCACTCGGCAGGCTGATGCAGGACACCAGCCAAGAGTTCAAGGCCATCCTGGGCTATGGAGCGAATTTAAGGCAAGCCTGGACAAGTTAGAGAAGCTCAAAACAACAACCAGTGTATGGTCAATGCTCCCCACATCGAGCACTTAAAAAACAAACAGAACAACTCTTCTGTGTTCCAAACATAACAAGTGCCTGGTTTTAAGCCTTGAAATAATTTGCCAAATTCCAGTCTAAATATGACCGAGATTCAAGTCAACTATTGAGTTCTAGAAAAAAACTTTCTTCAGATTCCAGCTGGCAGCAAGTGGAGACTCCAGATAACATTAAAAAATGCCACAGATAGGAAGGGTGTCAATTAAAACAAAGGGGGGAAAAGCTATTTTCTTTCTGGGTTTAGCCTCTAAAAAATGCTTCTGTGTACAGCTTATTCTATTTGCTTAGAGTGTAAGTTTTTCTGACTTACCCTAGTTTACCCTAACTTTCCTGGAAGTCAAAATGAAAATCCATTCTTTGTGCAGGGCAAACAACAACAGAAGACCTTGAATTTATTTAAAAATAACACATTTGAATATAGACCTATAGAGACCTTGAGATACTGAAACTTTATTGCTATGGCCTCCTTCACTTGGAAAACCATACAATTATAGTTTTTTGACCAGAAAAACATGTTACTATATCCTAATGACAGTGTATAGTGTTTGCATTAAAATTGAGATTCTACCCTCGAGGAAGGCCTGTAAACTCCAGGTGAGCTTATACTTCAGCAGGGGTGTGGGGAGAGGAAGGAAAAGTGAAGACAGATCCAGGTGTAGTGCCCGCATAGGGCGCTCACTATTCCAGTGTTTGTCAACGTTTATCTTCCAGTTAGAGTCTAAGGCAGATCGATAATCAATACAGAATTATGTCACCAGATTGTTAAGCCAGCCTGGGCTTTGAGAATGACTTTTACTGGAAACAGTTGCGAGCAGGTGAGGCCACATGAATTACTCATGGTCTACAGTGTGCCGACCCTGAATGCCGTCACGCTCCTGACGTGTGTGCGCGTCTGAAGTCGACCCAGGCTCCTGAGTCCTCCAAGTGCTGGGGAGGACGGAGAGGATGGCAAAGCTGAGCTGACCGGAGGCGCTGCACGCGACTCAGAGTCGGAAGCAAAGGAGGGAGGGACGAAGCCACTGCTTCTGTGGCTTCACCTACTCCCTGCTCTCCAGAAACCAAAACAAGCCCCATGCTCTTGTCCTTTGGAGTCTGCAGTGATGGCCATGGCTGTGGGTTTTGATGGCCATGTCAGGCTGCCTCTGAGGCAGTCTGGGAGATGAGTTATTGGCCGCCAGCCATGGGGGATGAGGTAGGTCCCAAAGCCAGCCTCACAAGGGAAGGAAGGTTCTCCTAAAACACGCCTGCAGAAAAATATCCCAGGGGCACCATCCATACTCCAACAAAACTCTCAGAAACACAATCCCAAGTGTTTGGCCATGGTTACTGAGGATGTCTTTAAAGTACCCAATGGATTGGCCTGCCCGGCTGCTGCGTACAAAACAGTCCCATCCAGCCTGACACCCCGCGTTTATTACTATCTACCGATGCTGACATCTGAGCTATGCATTTTATGTATATGCACACTTTAGGAATACACAGACTACCATGTTAATGTGTTAAAACAAGCACAAGATAGCTTTACCCCATGGAAAGAGCCCTGTACCGTTCCTTCTCACTAAAGATGCAGTCTCCCCCTAGACAGTATAAATGCCAGTTTTACAAATCAATGCTCAAACCTTGGCAGTTTTCGGAGATGTGGCGAGGGTCTATGACTGCAGTCATTTCCAGGGCATTAACCTGTCCCAGCCTCTGGGTTTCAGCTTTGCTTCACCTGGCTCTGGCACTCAGAAGGACTGAGTCCACTCTTCAGAGGCTAGGCTGGGCCTGGCTCTCTTCCCAGGAGTCTGTGGGCTGAGTTAACTCAGGGAGGGGTGTGTAAGTGGGCGTGCTGCTGGCCCAGGAAGGACGGGGAGTTTCCTGTGTGAAGCTACACCTACACCTAGAGCTCTCCTCCC
Organism: Alexandromys fortis; assembly: GCF_014885135.2. Lineage (NCBI taxonomy): Eukaryota > Metazoa > Chordata > Mammalia > Rodentia > Cricetidae > Alexandromys > Alexandromys fortis. Next base: position 3,671,140 of record NW_026067893.1, on the reverse strand, counting down.
AGCCTCCCCACAGCCCAAGGACCACTGGTAAGAGCCTCTCTGATCACCAGACCTCACAAGAGGGCTGGCCGTCCCCAGAAGCTGCCCAGAAAGTATGCCAGGAATGTTCCTCGGATTTCACCCCATTTTGCACAACCCAGCATCCAGATTCTGGTCCCTGTCATTCACAGTAGCTCAAAGAGGAGACAGCAAGAAAAGGACGACATCCCCCCCCCCCCCCCCGCTCCTTCAGACTCCCGCGTCCACCTTTCCCTAAATGAATTATCGTCATAACCAGATGGGCTTTTATTACTCTTTATAATACTAGGATTTTAAAAATACTGCAACTGTAGAGACTCTTCTTCTAGCAGCTGCTCATCTTGGCTCTGGAAACTTCCCTGACAGAGCACAGGCGTGGGACTGGCTTTGAACCACATCCTAGCAGGTGTCTGCTGGCTGAAAACAATAGCCTTATATGGAAAGGCACGCCCCTTCGTCAGGAATACCTGAGAACAGCGACTTTGTGTGGACAGGATTCCTCCCCCCTTAGTTAGGAACACCTGAGGCTGGCTCGGATTACCCGGTTACTTCTGGACACCTCGGATTTTTACATGTTAGGAAAGTTATGGAGGCGCAGCTTAAATGGGAGAAGACACTTAAGACAAACGCCCTCAGCATCAGATATGGGGATGGCCTAGGAGAGGGAGGGGAGACGACACACTTGTTCTGGGTGGGGGGCAAGAACACTGCCCTGCTTCCACAGGGACTCAAGCACCAGCCCCAGTTCTGAGACGTTAATCTAATGCAAGGCCAGGGTCACTCACTGAAACACACTGGTTAAACACAAGTTTGGTTAATTCAAGATTCCAGTTGCCCGTCTTCCTGCTGACTCGTTTGTTCTGCAGTGGCTCTGGTGGCTAGCCACATCCGTGGGTCCTCCATTCTCCCTTCACTAGGGCAGGGCTACTGCCTGGGACTCAGGACCTCTGACAATGTTCTCTTGCCGTGGTGAAGTACCCAGGTGCCAGACACAGGGCCATAACTGAATCCCTCACTGATAAACTGTCACATGCAGAGCCACCACGCGTCAGCTGGCTCCGAGCAGCCAGTTGCATTGATGGAAATCCGATTACACCTGTGGCCCGGCGTGCTCATAACAGCAGTTCCTTGTTTCAGACCTAATGTCTAATTCTGTTATTGTCAGCCTCTCGAAGTTCCTACCTCCTAAACACACCAGGAGTCTGTTGCGGTTGCATTCTTTATTCTGGATGGGTTTCCTTTAAAATACAAAGGAAGCTAGTCTCCTAAATCTCAAATTACCATTCCTAGATAATTTTAAGTGGAAAGGCAAGAGAGGGTGTGGCCGGGGAGATGGCCCAGGCAGTGAAGTGCTTGACTCACAAGCTTGAGGGCCAGAGTTCCACCCTCAGAACCACGTAAAAAGCTGGGTGTAGCGGTGTGCGTGTGGCTCCATTGACAGCAAGAAGGCGGTGGAGACAGGAGGATCCCTGGCACTCCGGGCCCGGCTAGGCTAGCCAACTTGGTGAGGTTTCAGGCCAAGGAGAGACTGACTCATACCAAATGGAAGGAGGTACCTGAGGAAGACACATGAGGTCATCCTCTGCCCTCCACCTGCTCACATACACGCACACACACACATGCACACTGCACGCACACATATACACATACAGAATGCGGAAGTGGGGAGAGGAACGAAGTCTTGTATGCCTCATCGGCTTTCTGGGACTAAAACGGTTCTGGCTAAAAGTATGGCTTTTCTGCCCATCCTAAACAGGGGAACTGAGAACAGAGACCATTCAGTATGAGAAGTCCCTTCCAGGACAGCAATTCCTCCCTGATTAGTGTCCTCCACATCTGACATCTGTTGGACCAGAGACATCATCTGCTTGGCAATTTATCAGAATCAAACAAACTGTTAAAACACTCAGCCACTTTAATGACCATGGTGCGCTACAAACCCAGAGACACAGCTGGGTGTCCCTGACCTGACGGGACCAGGTCACCTTTGAAGACAGGACAGAGTGCTTTCCTAAACCCTGCTCCTGCCACCGCCCCTGAGAAAGTGACTGTCACACGGTAAACACATCAGCGTGTGCTCAACGGCACACCCACCTATCTTTGAGAAATGCTTGACTGAACATTGTTAAACAGGCTTCTTAGCAGGTTTGATATTAATGCACTTGTGAGCCATGTAACTAAGAGATGAAAAAGATAAGAAGCATTTCATAAATCTATTTGCCCAGAGTAGCTCTGAGCCTTGTGTAACTATTAACCACAGTTTGGTGGGTGCTATGCTAAAAACCATGAGAAGGGATTTAAGAGAAACTTTACACTATAGTTCAAAAGACGAGAAGTCCTTAAAGGCCAAAGAACTGTGGGACTTGCCCGAAAATTTGAAGACACAATTTGAAAATTTTTCTGTGGGTGATGCTGGGTTTTGCCATTTGAAGGCTGTGATGGACCCTCGTGGTTCCTCCTGCAGACAGGTATGGCCTGTGACCATGCTATTTCACCCTGGGGATCACATGCTACAAACAGCAAACCTGACAAGGATCGCATTAAAAGCCTTGGGTGACTTTGCAATTACGGAATAGAAGATGAAGCCAAGCAGAATGTGATTCACAATGGGACGAGCTGTGAGCGAGGGAAATATCTCTGATCTCAGTAATGAAGCAGCCGCAGGGTCCCTTGCTTCATCTTTCAAACTAAGCAGGAGAGACAGAAACCCAAAACAAATCGAATTTTGTAAGAAAAAATGACTGCACTGTGAAACTAAATTTATTAAAATGTCATATTTAATAAGGAAGAAGGATCTTCTAGACCTTTCAAGAAAGACAGAGGGGAAAAAAGCCCTGGAGTGTCATTTCCTCTGAACTTGGGTTCAGTGATGTCCAGCCCTAAGCCCTGGTGAGGAGCCTCGACTGGAGCTCAGCTCTGAGGATTCAAGAGATGGGTGTAGTGATACTGTGTTTGTGTTCCACCACATAAAGCTTGCCTGAAGATCACAGTGCAGAGCTAAGCCACTAGAGGCCAGGCTGTGGCGGCACACACCTTTAATTCCAGTACTTGGGAGTACCACGCCTTTAATTTCAGCACTAGGGAGGTGGAGACAGGAAAGGATATGGCTGGGTGGAGAGAGGAATGTAAGTTAGGAGGAGACAGGGGCTCAGGGCAGCCTAAGGATGCAGTCTGAAGATGCAGTCTGAAGATGCAGCTGAAGATGCAGTCTGAGGATGCAGTTTGGGGATGCAGTCTGGGGATGCAGTCTGGGGATGCAGTCTGAGGATGCAGTCTGAAGATGCAGCTGAGCATGCAGTCTGAGAGACAGGATCGCCCCTTGAACTATTTCTCTGATCTCTCAGCTTTAACTCCGATATCTGACTCTAGGTTTTTCTTATTAATACTAATTAGAACTCGTGCACAGATAGGTTTCAAGGGCTGAAAGGATTGTGCGGTTTGCCCCACACCTCAATGGCCCTAAAACTAAGAGGAGTCTGTGGTGCACGAGTCTCGCTCCATCAGTCCCAGGGTCTCCTCTTCATCTCCCAACAGAGCCACGAGGCCGAGACTGGACCACACACTTACGGAGGTTACTAAGATGTCAGCCCCTACTGTATGTGTCTCTATGTATCTTGGCTTCCTCAACTGCAAGCTGAACTGTCTCAGTTTTATTCTGAGATTACATTTGCTGAGGACTTGTATAAAGATCCTCTCCCCCTTGCTCCCCATCTTCCCCCTTCCTTCCCTGTGTTGGGGAACCCAGAGTTGCCCATGCTGTCTTCACTTCCTGCACCCACAGGCCAGCCCACGCTGTTTCTTTAGAACACTTTGAAGCAGGAACCATCATCACCTCCTCTGTAAAATTGAGGCAACTAATAGAGAGAGAAGTTAAAGATTGCTCAGGGTCGCTCTAAACACGGGCTTAGACACAAGCAGTGCGAATCTGGCAGCTTGCCTGAGGTAAAGACCGTTACTAATGTCCTTTTTTGTTTTTGTTTTGTTGTCGTTGTTTTTGATTTTCAAGGCAGGGTTTCTCTGTGTACCCTGGCTGTCCTGAAACTCACTATGTGGACCAGGCTAGCCTCAAACTCAGAGATCCACCCGCCTCTGCCTCCTGGGTGCTGGGATTCAAGGTGTGTGCATCACCACACCTGGCTCATTATTAATGTCCTTTAACAGAGGAAGAAAGTAAACCTCAAGGAAAAGTTAAAATTTCCAAGGTCACTGCTTTGAGACGAAAGAGTAAGGACTTGAACTTGGGTCCCTACAGCTTGATCACCGCTGCAGTGAGGTGTGATGGGCAGAGAGCTCCACACCTCCATCTCAGAGCTTGCATGTAAAGTTCTGCTGAAAGACCACACACAGGTGGTGATCAGCCTCAGTGCCGTCAGTGCCGGTGTTCGAGGCTGCAAGGGCTTTGTGTACCGAGACTACCCGCAGGATGCGCTTGGTCAGAGGATGTGCTCGCTGACTCTCCTGGGAAGCTCAATAGACTCTGGTTTTCTACACCTGCCCCTTGCAGCAACATCATCCTGCCCTGGCTTTTAGGTCCCACCATTAGAGACAAATAAAATCATTTTGTGTTTCCTGCACAAACAACAGACATTCTCTCCAGTGTCTCTTCTCATAAATAAGATGTGGGAATAGTCGAATCATTCGGTGCCTGGGAAGGTTATAGGAAAAGAACATAAATTACTGACAAACAAGGAGATTTTACTTTTGTCCATGCAAAATGGGAAAATATTGAGCAAATCAGCATGACTTGCTAGAGTGTGGGTTTTTATAACTCATACATGAGTTACATTTTCATTTGCCTCGTGAGTGACAATGACAAGAGCAAATGCTCCTGTGGAAGCTCCTCCCTGGGGAATGCAGGGACACCATGCCCAGAGAGCTGCACTTTGTGCTGGCTTTCTTTGTTGATGAGGTAGGGGACAGAAGAAAACACCCGAAGATTCATACCTGCTGTACAAATGCTACCACATCACCCCGTCTCTCCACATCTATACCTCAGCCTTGCTCACAGCATTTCCAGAACCTTCTCTTTGGAAGTTGTGTTCAGAGTTAATAAGAAAAGAACAAATGTTTCCCCTGAGCCGACAACGCCAGTTCACCTTCCCAGGGCATGCTGGAGGACTTTACGTTCAATTCTCTGCATTTCCTTGTCTGTCTAACAACTCACTGGCAGTAAAAGCCTTCAAATCCAGTCTCTAATGAGAGAACCGTTTCTATAGTCTCGAGCCCACTAATTACCCAGAAGACTTTTCCTATTGACTTTGGAAACTCACAACGTCTTATCTCTGTTTACATTCAGATCTGTCTCTCCCAAGAACATCATTTCCTCCCTCCACCAAAGGGAGCTGGAGTAGTCACAGCATCACACAGGGAGTCAGAGTCCAGAAAGTCAGAGCAAAGAATCCTCCCACTCTGCTCCCTCCCAGGAGCTTACACATTTTCCCTCAAAAACTTCCAAACAAGCAAGTTTTTTAAAAAAAATCCTGCAATCGAGCCTTACAAAAAAGCTAAGACTGGCACTGCCTTCCTGGCCATGTCCAGGGTCCCTAATCACTTTGACCCACCGCAGTCAAAGACAAAATTATATTTAGAGCTGTTACAAACCGTGGTCACATGATACCCCTGCAGGCTGCTGGGAGCCAGAGGAGGGTTTCTACCATTAAAGCCAACTATTTGATAGATAAGCACCGGGCTGCTGTTCAAGATAAACCACGGAAGAATGGTGGATTCTAGGCTCCACCCCAGCCTCTGCCCGAGACATTTCAGCTCTTGCACTTTATGTTCTGGGCCTCCAGTTAGGTCTTTATTTGAAGAAAAGGCTCATGAAGATGCCCCAAATTACTCCCACCTTGCCCGGTCGGTTCATTTTAGAACAAAGGAAGATGGTGGTCAATGAGCAGACAGAGGGTCCAGAGTGAGTGATCCAGGCAGGGTTCCCAACAGCCCCAGGCTCTGAGCAACATCCAACGAAGTGTGTGCTCTTCCCAAATCACCAGGTTCACAGCCTGGTGGACAGGTGCTCACCCTACCCATCATGCACTGCAGCTCTGTGTATGCCATGGTAGCAGTTACTACTAGTAGTACCACAAATGCTTTTGTAAAGTGGTAAAGAGAAGGCTAGAGGCAGAGAGCCCTGCTGATTCAACACAAGGCAAGTGTTCTGAAGTTCAATGCAAATCAATGGCAAATTGTATTTGGTTGATGAAAGTTGAATTTACAGTTAAATTAGGACAGAAGCAGGTGGAAGGGTTGTGAACCTGGTAACCTAGGCTCTTACAGGCCACCTTCTTAAAGTTTTGTTTTGTTTTGTCAAGTGTAGCCGAGCTGCCCAAGTGGGGTCCAGGCCAGTGCCACTCAGAGAGTCTCCCCAATTACCTGCTTTCTCCTGTTGGTCTCCAGAGTCTGTGTGGGTTGTTCTGATTGTTGATGGAGGTAGGAGGTCCAGCTCAGTGTGGGTGGCACCATCCCTAGGCAACTGGTCCTGAGTTGTATAAAGTGGTCCTCTAGTTATCCCTCAGCATCCTTCAGGGTTTCTGCTGGTCTAGACTGTGAGTTTATTCCTGTATTGCTGTGTGTATAGAAGCAGGCCTGCCTTCAAGTCCCTAGTTGAGTTTTCGTCCTGATTTCCTTCGGTGAGGTTGTGAACTGGAATTGTAAGTGGAAATAAACCCTTTCCAACCTATGGTACTTTTAGTCCGTGTTCTCCCAGCAACGGGACGAAACTAGAACATGGGGTAAGAATTTAGTGAGCAGTTTCTGATACACAATGATGTCCATAGAAATGCTATTAGTATTCCTTTGAAGTATTTAGGTGCCATACAAGGAGGTGAGGGAAAGGAAAACAGCAAGAGTTTGGCCAGTTTTAGACAAAAACTCTAAGTTTTGGAGGATCCTGCTGCTCACAAAGCAGACACACAGTAACATCGCCTTCACCTAGAAACTCGTTTAAAACGCAGAATCTTAACCTCCAACCCCACTTTCCTGAGCCAGATCAAAGTCTCCTGGGAATTTCTGTGTGTCTCCTGGTGGCATCTAGAGGGTTGAAGGATTGCAAATCAAAGGACTAAGGCCTCGTCCTGTAGTCAGTCTCTGAGCTAAATCTCATAGTCCTTCGTGGTTGTAACAAGAAAGCAGGTGTTCCTCTCCGGAGACAGAACAATCCTTCAGAAGGCATCTTCAGCGACTGACCCACTTGTTAGCAATAGCAGCGATTTAAAAATATCATCACCACACTTATTACTTGTGTCAAACCCTTGTTGAGCCTTTAAAATGCTCAGGGATTAACGAGAGTGCTCTCCATATGATCTTTTTAATATTCGCACTAACCTTTCAGGTGCCGTTACCATCCCTATTGTAAAGATTTGAATATGTGTATATTATATGTATGCATACATGTCTGTGTGCACAGGCGTGCAAGCACCCATGGGGGGAGGCCAGAGGCAATCGATGCCTCCTGAAGCTGTGAGTCGCCCTACAGGTACTGGGAGCTGAACTTCAATCCTCTGCAAGAGTAGGACAGGCTCTAAGTCACTGAGGAATCTCTCCAGCCCCTGTACCCATTTTACAGATGAGTAAAGAAGGATGCTTAAAAGAAATCCCACACTAGCTCAGAATTGAGTATAATAGAGGGTTATTTATTTAGGGATAGACTCACAGATCACAATCCTCTGCTGGAATGGGGAACAGCAACCAATCCTGCAGCCGGAAATCGGCATAAATAGTATAAGAGGCCACGCCCCCAAAGGCTACTGGTGGTAGGAATTCCTACAGCAGGTGAGGATGTAAGAGATTCAAGGGGGCTACATTGCTGCTCAAGGCCAACTGGATGGGAAAAGAGATCTTTCTGAGGCGCTCTGTTGTACAGGTTCAAGCCATACGCCCACAACATCCAGACAGGTCTCTGTGAGGTGGGGAGCAGTAGGGGTCCCACTGGGGTAAACACAACAGTCACAGATAGAGAATGAGGAATACAGAGTCACCAACCCGAGGTTTATGTCACAGGTAGGACCCTTAGGGTTTAAGACACTGGAATTAGAGTTCTGCCTGTGACCTCTGAGCTGGGAGCTCCGGCACTCAACAGAGGGAAGCTGGTGAGGCTTCCTACCGACACACTCAAGGGCTGTGATCCCGGAACTCAGAGTCTGTTAGACGGTTGGGTTCTTTGCCTCATCAGAGTGCAGCATCTTACCAGCATTGCCGGAGGCAACTGGCCCTCATTATCGTGTCTCAGCTCACATCTTACACAATGCTATTCTCGTATACCTCTGAATTTCTCTTCTTTTCAGCTGCCATGATTCTATATTCATCTTTAATAGCCACACAGCTAACAACTTGGCGAGATTAAAATCTCTCCCCGAGGTCCAGCAAGATGGCGGAGATGTTGCTTGCCACCAAGCCTGATGATCTGGGCTTGATCCCTGGGATCCCATGTGGTAGAAGGGGAGAAGCTCCCACATGTTGCCTTCTGAGTTCCACATGCATGTTGTGGTACATGCAGCCCATCTCAAATGCACACAAAAACCTCTCCTTTACTGTGCAAAGAAAGTCAGAGACAGGTTTTAGAATCAGCAACCAGGATCTGTCCAGGTCTCAGTGAACACATTTTCCTTTATCCCTTTGCCCGTAGAGCAATGCTGGAAAAGCAACGGCAATCTAGCGAGGACATTCTAACAGTTTGCTAGGCTGCTCTGAAAAAATGCAGCAGGCTGGATGGCTTAGGAACAGAGATCCACCTCTTACAGTTCTGGAGGCAGGAGGCTGAGGTCGAGGAATTGGCATGTTTGCTTCCAAGACTTCCCTTGACTTGGGGAATGACCACTCTGTCCTCCTTAGCTTTATTGCCAGTTTGTGACAAAGTGAAGTGGCCCAAAGGAAGAGGGGGTCTCACCTGAAGACTTGCCTCCATCAGACTGTGGTCTGGCCATGTCTGTGAGACAATGGCTGTTGTTTTTACCTAATTTGGCTCTATTTACCAATAAACACTTGTCAGTCAGATGTTGGATGAAAACCTGCTAGATCAGAGAAGCTGAAGAGCAACCGGCTGATCTTCCTTTTCAGCTGGAGACCCAGCAAGAGAGCATCTCTCCATCCATCCCAAACCAAAAAGGCCTGTGGACCTCTAAGTCCCTCCCTACTCCTTCCTGTGTGTCTGTCTGTATTCCCAGGTCCTCCTTACTCTCTCTGGCTAATTCTTGGCAACTAGTCGCTGGCTCCACCTCCTGATCCAAGGTCTCAGGGGTTCACAGTATGATCAAATATCCCACAACCACTGACTCGGCTGATGACTGATGTGGGAAGACCTGGCCCACCGTGGGCGGCACCGTCACTATGCAGGTGAGCCTGAGCTGTGTAAGAAAGCTGGCTAAGCATAGGCCAGAGAGCACCATTCTACCATGATTTCCGCTGTGGTCCCTGCCCTGACTACTCTCTGCGGCAGACTGTGATCTAGATGTACAAAACCTTTCCTCCCCGAATTTGCTTTTGGTCAGAATGTTTTATCACAGCAATAGAACAGCCAACTAAGACCCCACCTAGGCACTGTGACCCTTTACGGTACCCCAGAACAACCATCTAAGACACCACCTAGGCACTGTGACCCTTTACGGTACCCCAGAACAACCATCTAAGACACCACCTAGGCACTGTGACCCCTTACAATATTCCTTACTGTAAATACACAGCCAGTGGCTCTGACTCTGTGTGCGATCTTGCTTTTCCCTTTTTAGGGGAGGGGTAAGGACATTAGTAACACTGGGTGAAGTGTCCTCACAGTCCTCTTTAGATAAATGCCCTCATCTCCGAGCACGGTGGTCTCCTGAGGCTCTGAGAGTTAGGGCTCGGGCATGTGGGTTGGTGCCCTGGGTAACACAATTCGATCATAATGGATTCTGAATGACTTTTCACCCATCAGGGTGATAGCCCAGGGCCACATAAGACTACTCTTGTTGTCTAGGTTCAGAGAGAAGGCTCAGAACAGTCAGTTTGTCACGACTCAAGCCTCAGGGTACTGGCGGAGAAAGGATTCAGAAAACCCATCCTTCCCTTCTCTTTTCTCCTGCATGGGGTCGGAGAAAAACAGTTCTCAGCTTCCCCGTAACCAACACGACCCACCTTCCTCCTGACACCCCCACTTCTCAGCTTATGTAAGGACATTTCTTAGGAGGACAGTTTCTTTTTCTTTTTCTTTTTTTTTTTTTTAAATTTAAGTGGCGCTTGTAAAATAGTCTGAGTCAGAGACACGAACAGTTACTGAAAAGTGCAATGTGGAATGCAGAGCGTGGCAGCTCCCAAGACCACAGCTACCTCGGGGCAAACGCTGTGCTGTAGAGTGGTGAGCCGCCCTGATGAGCGGGCACTCGGCTTTACAAACAGCTGGCCTGCCCAGCAGCAGTGACGAGATGGAACCTGCCAGCAGCCAGCCGCTTAGCTCAGGGCAGCAGCCCGCAGATGCCATCAAGCAGAAGGGAGGGGACCCAGCGCAGCCAGAACCTGCCAGCAGGCTCCTATATATGTGACGTGTGCAAATGGCTTTTAAGAAGGAGTTGGGTATTTTGTTGACAGGCATCTAATCCTGATACAAGGGAGACAGAACAAGACAAGGGCAATGTGAGAGTAACATTTTCCATCACACAGAGAGCCTGCCCACCACTCAGTTTAACAAGCCAGTTGTTTAGGAAGCCTTATTTTTTAAATTTCAGTAACTATTTACTCTTTAAATCATCAGCTTTTGAATAAAATTCTCAAATCTTTTTCATATCAATGTGAAATTTCATACTTTTCCTTGAGATTTTAAAAGATCGTTTAGTAACTGATATATGATGTCTTTAATAAAAATACTTTTAGAGAATATTTCCTTAAATTTATTTAAAAGTTTGGTTTAGAAATCCCTCTGTATTCAGACCAATACAACTATAGAGGAAAATCATACCAGAAAGGAAGAAACAAGAGAAACTAATCTCCCCCCACCAAGGGAATGTGTTTACTAACCTTCCTGTTAATTTATTATTAATAAAAAATATTAGACACAGCCAAGAAGTGGTGGTGCTCATCTTTAATCCCAGCACTTGGAAGGCAGAGGCAGGAGGATCTCTATGAGTTCGAGGCCAACCTGGTGTACAGAGTGAGTTCCAGGACAGCTAGGACTGTTACACAGAGAAACCCTATCGAAAGAAAGAAAGAAAGAAAGAAAGAAAGAAAGAAAGAAAGAAAGAAAGAAAGGAAGGAAGGAAGGAAGGAAGGAAGGAAGGAAGGAAGGAAGGAAGGAAGGAAGGAAAACCAAAACCAGGCAAACAAGCAACAACAAAACAAGAGCCAGACACACAGCTAGGCATATTCTGTGGGAATTCGGAAGTCAGGACAGGGAGATGGTCTTAAAAGCCTGAGAGCAAAGCAGATTAGGAAATAGGAAAATGGCATGAGCAGCCATCAGACTGATAGCCACTCTGATGGCAGAGGCACGGGACACAGCCTTTCAAGCCTTCGTGGGAAAGTACCACAGGCCACACACGCACACACAAACCAATGCCCTCGTGTACCTATTCCAGACCAATCACACCCGTGGCGGGAACAGATGATCAGTCACGTATGATTCCACTAACTTCTCACGCAGCCTTTCTGAAAACGTGACCGAAAACTAACTGAAAGAGGAAGAAACTGAGCCCTAACCAAACATGCCCAGGAATGTGGGACTGGTTTGGAATACAATGTGGGCAGGGAGCTGGAGAGATGGTCCATGGTTAAGAGGCTTTGCTGATGTCCCGGAGGACGGGAGTGAGACTCCCAGACTTCACATCAGGTGACATCACCGCTCGTACCCCAGCTTCATGCCCTCTTCCGACCCTGCATGCATTGTACTCACGCACACTCGTGCATAGACACACATAATTTTATAAAATAATAAAAATATAAACTGCTTTTTAAAAACAGAAGGAGGAGAACCCCAACATGCTAAGTAGGTAGCAGCCTAGAAACCAGCGAGTCCACGGCACAGCACATCAGAGACTCTGGAAAGTCAGTCACCTAGGAAGGAGAATCTCATCCAACAGCTGCTGACCAAGAGGCTGGAAATCCTAGCGATGCTATTAGTGCCTTCATTTCACTTAGCAGAAAATGACTTGAAATTTCAAGTAAACTAAAAATCTCTAGAAGAGAAGGATTGTCTAATGTAAAGTAGCACACACGAGACAACAAGGGCCTCGACAAGGCTTGCAATTCTCTTTCAGAGCAGCGGCCCCAACCTTCCTAAGGCCGTGACCCTTAGTACAGCCCTTCAAGCTGTGCTGACCCCAACCATGAAATCATTCGGTTGCTACTTCATAGGTGTAATTTTACTACTGTCATGAATAGTGATGTAAATATCTGTGCTTTCCAATGGTCTTAGGTGATCCCTGTTGAAAGGGTCATTTGACCCCAAACACTGTTTTAGAGCAAGACAGCTTTAGTACACAGAACAGTCTCTTCTCAGGCTGAGCAGGTAGCTCCGTCAGTAACATGCTTGCTGCTCAAGCATGAAAGCCTCACCTCAAGCCCAGAGCCCTCATAAAAGGTCCATGCTATGGTGTGAGCCTGCAGTCCTAGGAATGGGGAGGCAAAGATGGGAGGAGACCTGGGCCAAGCTTCAGTTCTAGTGAGAAACCCTGTCTTAAAAATAAGGTGAGCAGGGTGGTGGCGGTGCACAACTTTAATCCCAGCACTCAGGAAGCAGAGTCAGGCGGATCTCTGTGAGTTCGAGGACAGCCTGGTCTACAGAGCGAGTGCCAGGACAGGCTCCAAAGCTAAACAGAGAAACCCTGTCTTGAAAAAACAAAACAAAACAAAACAAAAAAAAAACAACAAAAAAAACCAAACAAATAACATGCAGAGCCAGTGAGGAAGACACCCATGTTGACCTCTGACCTCCACATGTGCACCTGTCATACACATGAACACACATGTACAAATATACACACTCCAAGTGTAGGCTCAGTATAATGTTTGCCTCTGCTGTAGAGAATATGTCCTCTTGTGTTTCTTTAGTCTGTTTCTACTGATGAAACAAAATCCCCGAGGCTGGGCACTTTATTCTAAAATGCGGCCGAGTTCACAGTTTCACGAGCCATGAGGGAGGCCTGAGTGAACTCAAGGCCATCTGCTCAGCAATCGGTAAGGACTTCATGGCAGATGGCAGGACCAGAAGCCCGAGAGATCCAAGAGCCTTGCTTTCGTTATATAACCCATCTTTCTAAACCCTCACTGTGCTGACTGACCTGCAATTCCCTCTGTAGACCAGGCTGGCCTGGAACTCACAGAGACCCGCCTGCTTCTGCTTTCTGAGTTTTTGGATCAAAGGTGTTCACTATGTCCAGCATAACCCACTTTCAAAGGAACTAAGGGACGTCCCATGAGAATTACCTCAATCCTTGCAGTGATGGTTCCCCAAATGACCTGTCTTCAACTACATTATACCTTCTGAAGGCTCAACCTCAACATGGCTACATTTGGGCATTCAAACACATGGGTGTGAGTGCACATATGTGTGCATACACCCATACAAACAATAATTAAAAGTTGAAAATGACATATACTTTAGAGCAGTCAAAAGGTAAAACTCATGTTGAGAAGTAAGAGGAAGGGGATAATTTCCTCATTTTTAACAGGAAGTCAAATGGAGCTAAAGTCAGAGTAAGAATAGGAGGGTAGTAATCAGAGTTAACAAAGGAATTCTGTATCAACAATAGATTTAAAGCTACTAATACCCTAGCAGGAACCACAAATGTTATCTGAGAGACAGCGTTGAAAGCAATGCAAGCGAAAGCCTACTGTTCAGAATAACAACAAGGAGTAAAAAATAAACACTTACAAACAGCCTCGTGTGGCGATATTTTGTTTGTGCTACAGCAAATAAAGCTTGCCTGAAGATCAGAGTGTGGAGCGAGCCACACTAGTTAGCCATAGAAGTCAGGCAGTGGTGGCACACACTCTGAATCACAGCTCTAGGAGACAGAGGAAGCCGGATCTCTGTGAGTTCAAGGCCACCCTGGGCCACTTGAGATTGAATCAGTCTAAAAGAGAAACAGCCAAGTGGTGGTGGCTCACACCTTTAATCCCAACACCAAAGAGGTGGAGACAGGAAGGAATATGGCTGGACAGAGAGAGAACTATTAAGGAGAGAGGAGACGGGAACTAAAGACATTCAGTCTGAGAATCCTTAGAGACGGTATCATGCCTGCTTGGTTCTGAAGATTTCATAGAGGTAAGAACTAGTGGCTGCTGCTCTGCTTCTCTGATCTCTTAGCTTTCACCCCCTAATATCTGCCTTCAGGTTTTTATTATTAAGACCAACTAGAATTCACACTACATCTGTGTCTGCTAGCAAAACCCCACACAAGGGGTCCTCAAGGAACAGAAATGAGCTTTATATTAGCTAAATCAGGGTCAGTAGTCTGGCTGCTATAACATTATACACAGCATTACAAGCTATTGGCCCGTTCCAAGAGAGAATCCCACAAGGAAGCTGATTTAGTGACTCCATTCTTGATTCTACCTGGGAACACGTTCACAGACACAGCCGGTAGAGTCACTGGCTGTAAGTGAAGGACGCACCACCAGAGTGCTAGGCATTACTTCATTGTGTAAACAGAGATATATTTGCTATTTTTAAAACCTTGTATGTTTTCAGAAAAGGACAAGACACCAATAAAGACAAGTAACCCAGGTGATCCAACCTCTCAGAATGTCTCTGTTGCAGTTTCCTCATATTAGGCATATTTTCAAGGTCAAACAGAGACATATTTTAATAGTTAGGTGGTCTTCAAACACTTCAGAGACCTACAGAATATATCATTTAAAATGTTTTAATAACATAAGGCTTTTCATGACAGAGAGAGACATTTGATCCTGGAAGCACCAATTTACTTCTAAAAAGGATGATGGGCATGGAAGAAACTCCATATGGAGTTTGCCTTCAACGTGGCAAAGCTAGCCACTGGGCAAAAAATCTGCCATTGCCTTGACTGCTAACATTATGGGGTCCAAATTGGACAAGCAGGGCACAAAATTAGGCAACTGTCACATTTTGCCAAGACAAGGTAGAATAGTTCTTCAAAATTCCCAAAACACAGAAAAGTCTGTTAGATATTCGAGGGCTGTAGGCTAAAGATGAATGCCCCAGAGTATAGAGGAACCTTGGGTGACTGTCCAGGCAGTCAGCTGTTTCTGTCATTTCTATAGTTTTAGAAGTTGCTTGCTCTGTACTTCCTGTTTACTCAGATAATATTATATTCCTCTCATATCTTTGGTGGGGTTGAAGACTAGATAATTATAGTTACCATTTTCCTAAGTTATGATAGGAAGAAAAATAGGCACAAAACTTTGGACTCACCAAAAGGTGATAGATAATGGAGTAATTCCTGAATTTGCCAAATACAAAGAGACTGGACATGTGAATGCAATTCTTACTTGATAATTGTTCTTATTGTATATAGTTTCATTGTGTTAAGGTTGACACTTTTTATTTAAAAATTACCTGATAATTGTTCTTGTTGTATATAGTTTTACCATGTTAGAGTTAAAACCTTTCCTTTTTATTTAGACAAAAAGGGAGAAATGTGGGATATTTGTTTGTGTTGTTGCTCCAAGACCGCTAATTGAGTTGGACCTTGGTTCAGAGGGCAGAGTCCACGTTCCGCTGGCTGGAATGGACCATAGAGTTTCCTGGCTGACTCACAGAAGACAGAGGGACACACAGGAGGACTAAAGAGGGGCCAAGAGCAGTGTGGGCTTTCAGTCTGGGAAGGGGAAGAAGAGGGTAAGGTTTATTTATCCCTGCATCTCTCATGTTTATTCCCTAATATTTAACTCCCAAGCTACATTTTTTAATGAGACAATAAAAGAAGTCGCAATAATTGAGTGCACACCTGTAATCCCAGCACTCAAGAGGCAGAGGCGGGAGAGCTGCTGGAAGTTCAAGACCAACCTGCCTTACATAGCAAGTTCTAAGACAGTCATGACCATGTTTCTCAAAACCTAAAACTAAAATAAAATAAAAATAGACACAGAAACATAAAGGGCCCAAGAGTGTCAAAACAATCTTCATTCTTTCCTTTTTTACTTATGTGTGTGTGTCTGCATGCACGTGTGTGTGTGTGTGTGTGTGTGTGTGTGTGTGTGTGTGTGTTGTGGTTACTACAGAAATAACCCAGGGCCTCATGAATGCAAGGCAGGTGCTCTACCACTGAGCTACATTCCTGGTCCTACCAAAATGGCACTTTAAAAATGTCTGTTTTCATCACATTTATCCATTGAGTATGTGGGCATGTGCCAAAGCACCTGGAGGCTCGGAGACAACTTCCTGTGGTCCATTCTCTCCTGCTATGGGGGGTCCCACGGAGCAAACTGAGTGCATCAGGCTTGGCGGCAAACACTTTTACATACATCCATAACAATCATTAAAATTTTTTTCTTTTATTTTTTGAGATCATAATATAATTACATCACTTCCCCCTTCCCTCCCTCCAAACTCTCCCATAAAACTCCCCTCTACTTCTCTTTAAAATTCATGGCCTTGTTTTCAATCAACTGTGTTACAGGAATATATGTATTCCTAAATATAACACACATTACCTTTTTCATGAAAGCTTTGTAAATGTGTAGGTTATGTTTATGTCTATGGTCCATTCTGTGTGTGATGTGAGGTTAGTTTTCCCCCATTGGATGCCACCATTATTGACAGTATTCCTTTATTTAATTGAGTTAGTACATTTGTAGAAAATATATCGATAATATATATTTCTAAATATAGCCCTCTTGGTCTATATAATGTTACTTACACGTATGTTTTCAGGATTGACCATTTGGTACTGGATAATCTGGGAGACCACTTCTGCTCCCAGTTTTCCTTGGTTGTCTGTAGTTCTTTACATAGGGCTGAGGCCTTGAGGTCTTTCCCTGCTCACTCTGACACGTCGACTGTTGTTGTCCCTGTTCAGCTCACGTTTAGGCTGTCTTGTTGGTGACACTTTTCAGCTGTAGCTGTATGAAAAGACACCGTACCTTGTCCTCTGACTCTTACAATCTTTCTGGCCCCTCTTTCTCAATGTTCTCTGAGCCCTAGGTCCAACATTATTTAAAAACACCAAAAGGGGTTGGGGATGGCTTGGTCATTAAAGTGCTTGCTGTGTGAGCATGAGAGCCTGAGTTGGCTTCCTGGGGCCCACGGAAAAGCCAGCTGTGATGCTGTGCACTTGTGCAGAGCAGAGACGGGTAGGTCCCTGGGCTTGGCCAGCCTGATGGAAGCAATGAGTGCCAAGTAAGAGAGAGAGAGGCCATCTCAACAACGAGGAGAGATGTGACTGAAAAGACACCCAAGGTTAACAACTGGCCTCCACACACATGTGCAGACATGTACATGTGTATCTGCACACACCTCCACATGCACACATATACACAATCTGCACATGCCTCTGCATGCACACACATACAATCTTCAGAAAACAGATAGAGGATTTATAGCTTATGCCATGCATATTTTTGAAAACTATATTAATCAAGACAGTGCAAAATTAATTGATCAAGGAAAACACAGACATTCTAGAAACAGATCCATACTCTCGTATTTTTAATTGATTTTCTGTAAATATACAAATCAATAGAGGAATACTGTTAATAATGGTGACATCCACATGGGGGATTACAAAATGGACCACTGATATAAACATAACATAAACTTATAAAGCTCTCAGAAGAAAAAGAAGACCACTTTTGTTACCGTGTGGCTAGGCCAAGATTCTTCAGACAGGACACTAAAATCACAACTGATGGACTATGATAAACTTCATTAAGTTTAAACAAGTCTCTTCCCTAAAAGATACTGTTAAGATCATCACTGGGACTGGAGAGATGCTTCAGTGGTTAAGAGCATCGGCTGCTCTTTCCGAGGAGCCAGGTTAAATTCCTGGTACCCACATGGAGGCCCACAATGGCCTGTAGTTCTAGGTGCAGGGAATTCAACACTTTCTTATGGCCTCTGCAGGAACCAGGCACACATGTGATACACAAACATATGGAGGTAGACCGCTCATACACGTATCTTTTTTAAATCAAATTTATGAACTATAACGTCATACTGCCTATTATTCCAATGCTTGGGAGGTGGAAACAGAATCAGGAGTTCAAGACCACCCTAGGCTATATAACAATTTCAAAGCCAGCCTAGGTCATACGAGAAGACCCTGTTTAAAAGGCTTGAGCTGTAACTCAGTGTCAAGGTGCTCTCCTAGCTTGCCCCTTCCCCTGCCATACACTTTCTCCCTCCTTCCCAATTAGAGTCCCTGCTCCCATCTCTCCATTTCCTCTTCATAGGAGCTGCCTCCCACTACAAAACCTGTGTCAATCTAATACCCAGACCAGGTGAAGACACCACAGACAAAACAAAACCACAGACCGAGAGCCCTGAGGAACACAGATGGAAACAATCTCAATAAAATACTTGTAAACTGAATGCAAGTGTCTATTAAAAAGATCACCTGCCACCAAAAGCAGGTTAGCTTTCTCCCAGTGGTCCAGGGGTGATTCAACATACATAAGTCAACAAAGGTAATAAATCATACAAGTGAATTTAAGGACCAAAACCATGTGATCATGTCAATAGATGCAGAAAAGGACCCTGTATAAAACCCAACATCCTTCATGATAAAAGTACTAAGAAAACAGGACCAGAGGGAACATACCTCAACATAATAAAGGCTATATAGACAAAGAGTAAGAGTAACTAGTTTTTTTTAAAGTTAAAAATAGTAAAATGGTTTGCAATTGTATATTTCCATTGCCTTTAAATCTAAGCTAATAATTTAGAATTTCATGTGTACAATACACACTGGCATTGATTGATTGATTATAGCTCACCTATGTTTCCATTTATTGTCTACAAGTGATTCATATCAAAGTCCATCTTTGGTCCTTCTGTGGGGACAGGACAAATCAGGCTCCCCCTATCCTGAGTGGCTGTGGAGTCCAAAGTCTGCCCCATGACTTACCTGGGAATATGAAGTGACCTGGCCACAGAGGGAACCCACAAGTTCTACCTAAAGATTGGGTCACTCAATGACCCTAAAGAAGAGCGGAACCAACCTCCTGTAATTGCTGGATTCAAACTCACACTTTTGAGGTAGGGAGAAGTCCAAGTTCTCTCTACTGTCTGGAATAATTATGGACTACACATATGCTGAATCAGCTCAAATGGGAGCTCCAAGCGTCTGGTCCATGTCATGACCTCCCCATGAAAAATTTTCACACGATTTGAAATGCAGAGCTGTTTGTGATCATGCTTAAGACTTCTTGAGAAAAACAGCATTTTTTAAATGCCAAACGCACACTGTAAAACAAATCCTGACCTGGATGTACTCAACCAGTGTGAGGTGCGATTCCAAGCAGTTATTGGAAGGTTTTATTAACAAGAGGAAGGCTATGATACAAATCCCATAAAGCCTCTGGGGCATCCTCTTCACCCAAGGCAACAGAGGCCTCTGGGGGCCCTGACATGATCTGCTAGGCATGAATCACGGGGTCAGAATGTGAACGAGGACAAGGCAGACTTCAGGCCTTGGAGAAAGGAAGGGATGTTCTTGAAGCTTTTGTTTGCAGAGGCCTGGACCCAATGAAGACAGACAAGCAAACAGTGATTGTCTGAGGGTAAGCAAACATGAAAGATAGACTAGACTCTCAGAAGATGAAATGTTAGACAGACAAACCTCCTAAGGACACCTGGGCACAGGATTAGCTCAGACATGAAAGTATCCATGCCAAGATCAGAGCAAAGCTAAAGCAGGCTAAGAACATGCTGCCACCTTTTCTTCCAGGCACGGTGAAGTGTACCTATAACCCCAAGCACTCTGGAGATGTTCAAGACCTGCCCGTGGTGAAGTGTACCTAAAACCCCAGCACTCGGGAGATGTTCAAGGCTTGCCCAAGCTACATGAGGCCCTGTCTCAGGAACCAAAGTAGATTATTAATTAATAAAATACCTCACTTTATGTAGGTATCTTCAATGCAAAAAGCTTTATGAAATATGTTGCTTTATGCACAGGAGAACGAGCGGCAAGGGCACAGTGGAAGGTAACAGTGGGAAAACAGATCAATTTGTTAACACATTTCATTGAATTATTTCTCAGGGGGAAAGCCAAAGGTTGGGTTTATTCTGAAACTTCCAATCCATGGGGTAATCGCTCTTTCTCTAAAATTTTGCATCAATTGAGGTCTTTAAACCTCAGTCTCCAGCAATGGAAGCCTACAGTCTCCTCTCACTCAAAATCTGACCATCAAAAAGAAGCTGAGCATCTGCTGTGTAAAAATAATATACATTTGGATAAGGACAGGGGAATGGCAACCATGTCCAATCAGTGTTCCATACATTTACACAAAGCCCTCTTTTTAGGGGAGACATCATCCTACCCCTTCCAAGGTTCCTCTCTCACCCAGGTCTCGTCAACAGTACACTTCCCTAGGGTTTCATTAACCCAAGTCTAATTTGTTATAAGAGGACAGCCTGCTGCCTGATTCATTACCTCTGGGTTTGTTCAGCTAAACAATCAAAACCCCATGGAAAACCAAAGCAACCCCTCCCTGACTTCCAGGAGACCTTCAGAGCTGCTTTAAGAGGTTTGCAGGTGTGCAAAAGGCGTGTTGCAGACCTCCAGTGCTATAGCAGGAAAGTAACACACGCTATCTATGTAGTAACACACACTATCTATGTAGTAATATATGCTATCTATGTAGTAATACATGCTATCTATGTAGTAACACACGCTATCTATGTAGTAACACATGCTATCTATGTAGTAACACACGCTGTCAATGTAGTAACACATGCTATCTATGTAGTAACACACGCTATCTATGTAGTAACACATGCTATCTATGTAGTAACACATGCTATCTATGTAGTAATACATGCTATCTATGTAGTAATACATGCTATCTATGTAGTAACACATGCTATCTATGTAGCTCATGCCTTTTCTAGCAACTGAACAAAACACTGAAAGGAAGCAGGTAAAATTATTTTAGTCATTGTTTTATTAAATGATATAAAAACACTATCATTTCAAATGATCTCCATATGGCCACTAGCCACACAGACCCCAGTACCCAGAGACTGCCACAGCCCAGAGCTCAGCACTTACAGGGCTGAGGTGGGGGTGTCTTATTCAGGGTTTCTATTGCTGTGATAAACACCATGACCAGTAGCCAGCTCCGTGAGGACAGGGTTTATTGCATCTTATGGCTTGGAGTCCATGATCTAGGGAAATCAGCTAGGAACTCAAGTGCAGCAAGAATCCGGACCCAGCAAATGACAGAGATACTTTAACCACAGCCTCTTACAGGGATCGAGTCTTTGCATTTTAACGTCCCTCTTTTAGGTCAGCTTTGGGTTGTCTCTGACATTTGTACCTGTGGATTTTTAAAAAGTATCTTAGCCAATGCTAGTGGAGTTAGTGATATTTTTAGTTTGAGGTTTCACTGGAATATATTTTTAGGATTCAAGATCTCTTCCATGAATAGTTGTTCTTGATGGCATACCAAAGGTCAAAATAATATTCAGGAGCACCCTGCTTCTCCTCTGTGCCCCAAGCCCAGAGGCCACGCGTGATCTGAATATGTCTGTGACATCTGGCACTGTCCTATGTGATGAGCAGAAGAGAAACAAGCTTTCGACAGAACACACCAGCCACTGGTCTCTGAAGCAAGGTCCTGACCACCAGCCCTACAAACTCACTACACTGAGTGACAGTGGCCTCTCTCCTGTCACAAATATACCTGATAAGGAAGTAAGTGGAATTATGAACGTCCCTTCCGCTTCGATGAGCACCTTGGGAAGTGAAATGATGAAATGCTGGCATCGGAAGACCTGAGACTGTAGCAGTGCATGTTTCCATGTGCAAATTACTTGTTTTCTCTCTTCCTAGCTCCAATAACAAAGATGAATTTCAGTCAACTGTGCTAGAAGGAAAATTAGGGGATGTTTTTTTCTATATATGGAAAATATTGCAAAATCATTGTCATATGAAAACCAGAGAATATGCTGTCAAAAATATCAGAGAGAAGGCACTGCCATTTAAAGGTAAGTCACAACACACTGGTTTCCCTAGTTTGTACCTATATTGTTGTGAGAGAACTGACCAAAGCAGACTGGATTCAACTGGATGCAGAAACTAGGCAGCCACCGATAGAGCCGTGGAGAGCTGTCTCTCAGAACACTGCATAGGGACAAGAGCTGAGCAGGTGAAAGGTGATCACATGAGCTGCCTGTGGCTCTTCAGAGTGAAGGGAAAGATGTGTCCACTGGCAGAGGGGGGGACTTAGAAGCCCTCACCCCTTATCATTGAATTATTTGTTATTGATAGATCCTGGGACCGTGGGAAAATCAATGTTCTCATTTACAGACACATTGATGACCCAGCAGGCTCCAATGGATAGTTTCAATCCATTTAACAGATGACCCTAGTTAAAGGAAATGGATCACCATACAAAACCAAAAGTCATGAATCCTGACAAAGGACTGGTAGGGATTGGCTGTGTGTGGAAGAGAGAGATAGGAAGAGCCATCATAATGCGTTATACACATTTATGAAATTGTCAAGTAACAAAATTAATCAGTAATTTAAAATGGGCCAGTGAAATGGCTCAGCAGCCAAAGATGCTTGCCATGAGCCTGTCAACCAGAGTTTAGTCCCTGGGATCCACACAGTAGAGGGAAAGAACAGACTGGAAAGTTCTGAGTTCCACACATGAGTCGTGGCACACTCATGCACATAAGCAAGCAAACAAACAAATAGTAAATTTTTAAAAATGTAATAGAAAGCATATCCTATTCAAAGCAACAGTAGCTCATTCTTTATATAAAATCCAAATTTCACAATGTAGAGGTTCAAGTGTAGGAGCCAGCCATGAGAAAAAGACCACCCAAAGGACGTTCTTCTAACCATTATCACCTGCCAGTGGTGGGCCTGGGCATGATAAGCTTAAGGGAGGCTGAGTCTCAGTAGTTTACCCTGGAATAATACCTGATGGCAGGAAGGACCATAAACTGAGATTACCGAGCACCATCAAGAACAGATCATCCAAAGGAAATGCCCAACGTTCACCTTCCAGCACACACTCACCAGGACACCCCTAGACAAATGTCAGCCAATCAGGGGTCCTGAACCTTACAAACCCCTCACCTCCACCTTTACTACTATAAAAACCTAACTTTAATTGAACTTGGGGCTCTCTGACTATTCCCATATGTTGGACACATGGAGAGACCAAGTTTGCAAAGTTGTATAAAATAAAGGCTCTTTGCTTTTACATATGGAACTCGGTCTCCTTGTTGGTTTTGGGGACTTCGTGGATCTGGGCATAACAAAGGATAGTTTTTGTCCCAACACGATAAACACATGATTTGGTAGATCGAATGAGAATGTCCCCCCTGGTTCAGTATTTGAACACGTGGTTCCCGATTGGTGGCACTGTTTGGGGACACCACTTTGGTGGTTTTCCTACCCAGGGAAACAAAATAAAGGCTTCTAACTGCATTTCCCGCCACTGATATGCGCATGGAGACAACACACGGGGGGAGGGGGGGAATTTTTGTTTGTTGCGCTTTCTTTTAGGAACTCCAAAGAGCGTTCAAGGAGCTGTAACCTCATCATTCTGACCACCAGCATCACTGGAGCATCCCCTGGAGGGGCTGACTTTAAGGACACTTCATCCTTCTACTAACCGTACAATTCACACAGTGAAGTAATCAGATACACCTTGCTGTCAGCGCTTACCGTCCCAGGTACTATACCACACCTTGCACAGAACATGGGGTTTCTCTCTTAAAATACAATTCAACAGTGCATCGAGTGAGCACGCAGAGGGGACAGAGTGAGACAAAAACATATTAACTTGGGCTTGAAAAGTGGCCTCCTGGGAATCCCCAGAGAAGAACAGCAGTAGGTATGATGAGAACCCACCCACATCTTGTTTTCTAGAACATCCTGCCGGGAACGCAGGCCCTGGATAGTGACCTTGCTGAGCAGCTTTCTGGGGACTGAGCCTTCCCTTCCTGTTTATGACTCACAGGGTTAGAGCTGGTATTTTAATTAACTGTATTAGATCACGAATGATCCCCGAGCTCTGCCTTTAACATCTCAGCCTAACGACGAGGATACCAGGTTCACCGAGGTTAAGTGACTTGCTTCTCTCCGATCAGACAGCTAACCTCTGAGCTCAGTTCTTTGGACACCGAGTCCGGGGCCATCGTCCCTGGTACAGCTCCAGGTCCAGCCAAACACAGACACTCAAAAACCCTGTCAGCAACTGGTCCTGTCGGGATTCTGAGTTGAGAGCTGCACTTGAAAAAGATTGGGGAATTCTAGCTATGTGATGCCATTGTGAGTTGTGTAACTGTCATTCTCAAACCTGGGCTGAATAAACACAAAATGCAGGGGCTATGATGTGGTTCTCTAAGCTGTGACCTGAGTGTGAACTGCCAAGTACACACACACATACACATGCACACACACACACACACACACACAGAAATTGGGGGCATCAATGTCAATAATAGATTATTCTATGTAAGCTTTTTACAGGTTTAGAGAACATTTAGGGGACACTCATCTGCATGCTGTAAAAGGAAGAGCTAAATTGATCCCGTATTATATTCTTATATAGCAGAGAGGTTTACTTCAAAATATTTAAATTTGTATTCCCCTGTCTTCCTTTCCCTGTCTGTCTACCTATTATGACATGAAGCTGGAAGCCAGTCCATCCCATTATCCATTTCAGGATATTCTGAAAGGAAGAAGGTTTTTTAAAAAAGTAAAGAAAAGCTGGGCAATGGTGGTACATGCCTTTAATCCCTGCCTCGTGGCTCACACCTATAACCCCAGCACTTGGGAATCTGAGGCAGTGGTGGTACACACCTTTAATCCCTGCCTCGTGGCTCACACCTGTAACCCCAGCACTTGGGAGGCTGAGACAGGGAGTTTGATATGAGTTTGATATGACTATAGAATGAGATCTTGTGGTTTCAGAAGACTCCCTGCATTTCGAGTGCTTCTCTCTCTCTCTCTCTCTCTCTCTCTCTCTCTCTCTCTCTCTCTCTCTCTCTCTCTCCTTTCTGTTTGTGGTTCTAGATACACAACTCTCGTCTGCTATTCCAGCCAGCATCTCTGCCTATTGCCTGCTCCCTGTCACCTCTACTCAGCCATCAGGAACTCTAAAGCCCTGGAACCATAAGCTCCAAATGAACTTCTTCTGTAAGTTGCCTTGGTCAGGGGAACCAAAATAGGAGGGCAGAAAAAAGACACAAAAGGCAAAGTCAAGACTATTCATAAAAGTGTAAATACTTTGAAATGTTTGAAAATTTTTTCTTTTCCAGACAAGGTCTTGTGTAACCCAGGCTAGTCTTAAACTCCTTCTGTAGCCAAGGATAACCTTGAACTTCTGATCATGAACAGTCTCCTCAGGTTTAGGAGGTCCTGGGGATTGAATCCAGGGCTTCATGGTTGTTAGGCAAACCCCAAACCATCTGAGCTACGTCCCCAACAGGGATGTGTTTGATTAACTCATGCACTTCCAGGTAGGCACAGACCTGCTTATGTGATATAGGAGAAGGGAAGAAAAGAGAACTCCCAGGCAGGCTGAGGGCCAAGAGAATCGGGGGAGAGAGCCAAGAGCGAAAATTCTAGTCTTCCCACTGGCTGTTTGAATGGATGCCCTTTCCTCCTAATTAGTTAGCCAAACACCGTTAATCCTCACAAACACACCTAAGATCAGTATCCGACCCCCTTCCTTCAATTCTTTCCAAGGAAAATCAGACGCTAGGAAAAGAGAAGCCTGGGAATTCGGGAATTTTCTGCTCTTTCCTTAGTCAGAACAAACTCAATAAAGCCAAACAAAAAACAAATCACATTCCTTAAAAGAAGCAGATTCCCAGCAAGGCTCCCCCTGAGAAGTCACCCAGGTTCATGTTACTTGAACCATTTCTCTGGGCGTGGAGGGTGAAGCTGCCTGGCTGCTCTGCTAGTTAGGTTGCCAAAGACGACAAGGGACAGAGGGAAAAACAGGCAGGTCAAGGACACCAACAATGTTCTTCATGGCCTCAGCCTTCACTATGAACTTTCCCTTTTATAGGAAAACCTTGGTGGACTTGGCTATTGAAGATGAACTTTTAGTTCACATCTCTTGAAGGTAACATGTCCTCTGGGACATCACTGCTCATTCTGAAGTAGATATGATATGCTGTTTCAGTTGTAAGACTCTTCATTTGGGGAGGGGGTTGGGGATTGGTGGTGGGGTGCTTGCCGAGATGCGCAAAGCTGTGGGTTCGATTCCCAGGACCATGTGAACAGAGCAGGTGATTCTAATCCCGGCAAAGTGGAAGTTCTCCGTGGGTTAAGGCCAGGCTCAGACTCACAGCCTAGGATTCGTGACTTTCCTTAAAAACACAAAACAAAGCAAATGACCAAACCTCTTATTTATCCATGAAGAATATGGGCATTGTTACAACAGACACAATGTAAAGACAAACACAGACAACAATAGCACATTACAGTCTGCCCCCGAAAAGCAGATGAATCCCAAAGAATTAGGGAGACTGGTCAAGGCAATCAGATTCTACAAGACTGACATGTGGGTTCTGCTGAGTCCTTCCAGTCCTCACTTCTATTTACTGGACAAAAAAAAATCCAGTGTTTCTACAATGGGCAGAAAATCACTCTGCCCCATTAAAAAAGCGTATTTTCATTTTCCACCCACCAGGGACACTGACACGTGACTTAGATGGTCATCTAAAGTCCTGCAAGCCAGCAAAATACCAATCCTACATGAAGTGGAAGGGATAGAGAACCATTCATCCTCACCCAAGGTGGGGACCCTAACCCTTCAGGACAGGAAGAACAGATCCTTTTGTCTGTCACAGCCAGCGCCTCCATTCTGGCTAAAACTCTGCAATGGCAGCAACTGGGTGAGGTATAGGGCAGACATGATGGCTTCACAGAGCATGGTCTAAGTCGGCAGGAAGAGGGGAGAAGCCACAATACTCCAATGTCCTGAAGAATAAGGAAAACTTTTCACGGGATTGTCTGTGTGGCCTGTGACTTTGTGGGATTGAAAGGGGTGCTTTCTCTAGGGAAGCCACTTTCCTGACACTTGGTGAGCCTCATCCTGAATGCCTAGGCTGTTAGGTCAGTGTGGGCTTTTCTCATTAGACGCATCCTATCCAAATGAGACCGCGCATTTGGGAACTGATGGAAAGTGAACCTAGCCGCATCCCTCAACTGTTGTGGTAAACAGAAGTGTCTCTAGACATTGTCACACATCCCTGGGGACAAAACTGCCTCCATCTGAGTAAGAGATGAGATCACTAAGAACAGAAGGCTGCTAAGGTCTCTTCAAACTCGGATTCAAGGACACTGAGAGGGGAGAGGAGTCAGAAGGAGCATATATATCCACTGTCCCTTCAGACAGGCTTTGAAAATATCAGGGACTGACCCCAAACGATCCAGTGACTGGCATTTCCTCCTGCACACACCCCAGACCCACGCTTTCCACCTCTGTTCCTCTGGAACGCTGCTAATTGAACCCAGGGTCTCGCAAGTGCTCTGCCACTGATCTACAGTGTCAGCTCTATTCTTATTAATGATGGGAAAGCCCAATAAAGAAACACCCTTCATATTTACAAATATATGCATTCATATTTACCACATACATACATACATACAATCACATGTGCTTCTATTTTTCTCAGAAATTTTCCTTTCCCTAAAACCACTGGTAAGGAGGACAAAGAAGGGGACTCAAGTGGACCTGGTGATTAATCACCTCCACGGAACAGCAATGCAGCAGCTGCGTCTGCCAAGGTCTCTGGGACCCATAATTAACTCAAAGGTCTTCCAGGGGGAATCACATTAGAAGCCGAAGGAATATAATTAAATCCCTTGCAGTTTCAAAGGTGCTGAAGCCCTAGATTCCTAACCAAAGGTAGCCCTTGCATGGGCCTGCCAGTGCTCACTTCTGCCCAGTATCTCAGATAACCTGAGTGTCTATTTAACATGGATGCAAGCTTTCTAAAAACATGACGAAAAGCAAGATGAGAAGAATGTTCATGGGTGGCTCTTGTTGCTAAAAGAAGAGGCTATAAATGTGCTCATACACAGGGAAAATCTCACAAGGAACTGAGGAAATGGTGGCTTCCTCTAGGTGTGGTGACACCTAGCGTAGACATGCGTTGATAAAGGAGATGTGGTTTGATAAGAAACACTGCGTGCATGTATGATGGGCAGGGTCACGTCCAGGGCGATTTTCGTTCATGATCAACATCATGGGGAAACTGGCAAGAATGGCCTTTGCTATAATGAAAGTGGGGAAGATGTAAAATGAATATATCAGATGCTTTGACCTCCCCACTTTACGTGGTTAGAATGTGTGTCAGCGAAGTTTCAGGGTTTGACAGCGAAGTATTAGGCTTTCCCCACAGTGAGATAAAAACACGTTTCGAGGCTACACTGGGTAGTTTATGTCTATGAGCTGAGTGGAACCTTCAAAACACAGAGAAGGTTATCTCTTCGCACGTAATCAAAGGGCCCGCTCAAGGTCGCTGAGTTGCTTAAACAGCCACAGTGAGATCTGGGGTTGATGCCAAGAGTTCACGTGCCTTTAGAACACTAGGTGAAGTGCCCATCAAGGTCATGGACTCTGGCTTCCTTGTTAGGAGAGGTCAGCGGCCTTTGTAGCTGGACCCAGGCACACTCCATGTAACAGTAGGAATGTTGGCAACCAAGTGTCCAGGTTTACACGTCTTCTGACCGTAGGAAACAGACATCATGTTCAGCACACCTGCATCCCTTACTGGACCATCCCTGCAGCTCTGCGCTGGCCGTTCTTCCTGGAGACCGAGGCTCAGTGTTTTAGCTTTCTGCTGGCTGCTGTGAACTGTCCTGCCTTCTGCTTTTTAAGTATTTCAGTCTCTTACTCTTTAACTAAACATCCTCACTTTTCACAAACCCTCCGGAGTCATTCTCAGCGTCAGTCCTACAAGGGCAATCATGAAGGAGCGTGTGAGCGCCGTTCACCTCTCTAACTAATGTCCTTCCCAGGTCTCAGTCTGCTCTCGCTGATGGGAAAGAGGACAGGTGTCCAGGAAGGGCTGACTTCCAGTAGCCACCTCCTCACCGCTCACCCCTTGGGACTTCGTGGAAACTAAGCAAATGTCTGTTGAATGAACTGCCTACCCAGCCCTCTAGTACCCTTTAAGTTGTAATATTGCCTGTGCTAAGCCGCCTCTGTCCAGAGGCCCTGTCCCCTAGCTGAGGAGCTACTGGCAGCTGATGTTTCCTGGGGAAGGGAGACTCACTTTTATTATGAGATGTGGCTACTGCTAAGTCGCCCATATCCGGAGAATGCTCCCACACCCATGTATTTATGGGAAGCACTAATTGGACCCAGTGGGTTAAAATACAATGACTAATTAATTTTAAAAAACATGAAGTTTTGAGGAAGATGAAACAGAAAGTTCAGGTGGGTGTTGGAGGACAAAAGAAATGAGGTGTGGGTTGACAAGAAACACTGTGTGCATGTATGATGTTTTCAAAAAACATTGCGTGCCTGTATAATGTTCTCATAAAACACTGCATGCCTGTATAATGTTCTCAAAAACACTGCATGCATATATGAAGTTCTCAGAAAACACTGCATGCATGTATGATGTTCTCAAAAACACTGCGTGCATGTATAAAGTTCTCAAAAAAATTAAGGAGCATCAAGAATGAAAACTGTAATCTTAAAAAGAAAAACAACAAAGCAGCCAAACCTGCCTTATGTACAACACAGTGTAACCACCACCCTCCCTGTCATCAGACCTTCACCCCCACTCCGTGTCAGACCTTCACCTCCACTCCGTGTCAGACCTTCACCTCCACTCCGTGTCAGGCCACCACAAGTTCAGGTGTGCCAAGGACACTGACGGTGCTTCCGGATGAGAGCTATTCCCAGCGGTGGCTTATCCTGAATCCTAGCCAGCAACTGAAACCCAATGCCTGCTTTGTGCCACAAAGGTTCTCAGCTCACCTGAAAACTCTGGATCATAGCAAATGTCACTATGACTCCATGAAAGCCTGCTCTGGGAATCTGCTGGAGGCTGTTGTTGGTCTTGATAAGGAGGCTGCCACGCCGCCTATTAATAGATCAGGTAGTGTCTCAAGTCTGCTGGGACTAGAGGACACATTCTTGGCTTGATCCCATTTGGAATAATCCTGTAGCGAGCAGATCCTGATAGGTGAACATCACCTCTGGAGAGGGGACGTCACAAGGTGGCCTCGACCTTGGACAGAACCTCTGCCAGGTCTCAGGATGCCTGCTTATGTACTTAGCCCAGCTAGTGGCACCCACAGAGCCTGGGTTCTGGATTTAATCACCCATCTGTTTGGAAAGACTGAGAATGCCTTACCCTGCACAGGCCACTTGTAAGCCTTATAAATTAGAGTCCATTGTCTGGTCATATTTTTGTCCTGATAAGTCCCAGACATATGAACTTTTAAATAAATCCATTCACCTTAATTAAGATATAAAAGGTCAGCCAGGTCTGGTGGCCCAAGTCTATAATCCCAGTTGCTTCAGAGGTGAAGTAGAAGGATTGCATGGTCATTGTTTTGATTTCTCTGTTATTTCTACAGTCCTCAGTTTACAGGAAATCTGTGGCACTCAAGGAGACTTCTCTGAGTAGATAACGCTTTCTCCCTAACCAGGTGCATGAAAAGCCAGAAACAAGATGCCTGCTGTCACTGGCCAGTCTGGAGAGGAGGACAGCTTGGCACCCTATTGCTCTTGCCCTCCTTTTCCCTTTGGCAAAATGATGCTCCACCCCCTGCAACCATAGCGTGTGCGTATCCCTCCACTGGAGCACTGAACCTGTTGTACTGATGGCGTGTCTGTGTCTAGTCTGTCTCACTGCTGGAGCAGGAATTCCTCCCTGAGCTATGGAGCGTCCAGTACCCAGAACTGGGCATGGCCACAGAGCAGCAGCGCCTAACACAGACTTACTTGCTTCTTCCTTGCTAAGTGCCTGGCCAGATTCTACCGAGGAAGAGAAACTGATGGGCAGAGAATGTTGAAATAAGCCAGAGAGACACGCTCAGGAGAGCTGTGTCAAAGTGAGCGAGAGTCCAGCTGTGGGTACCGGGAAGGATGCACAATAGGACAAGCCCCTGCAGACACCTTGGGTTCTCTGTAGCCCTCAGGAATCTGTGGTCTAGGTAAATGAAATACGGGGCAGGTACTGGCTAAAACAGGATAACTAGGAAGCACAGAGGCTTGGAGGGCAAGTGTGGGCAGAGTTATACTGGAGCCATCAAGCCCAGCCGATCTGAAAGGACAGCAACAGGGTCAGAGTGGCCACTGCACTTGGAAACCATTGAGCCAATGCTATCAGCCTATCCCTGGTTAACGCTTCTCCATTTTCCCTCCAATCCCTGAAGCTCTTCCTTGGCCTTCCGGACACAGCAATGTAGATTGTGGGTGGAGACCGCGGTTCAGTGGGAAATTGTGCATTCTCTCCACATAGCACACACAGTTGAGTCTAGCCCTGTTTGCATCCACGAACTGTCTTGATTATGTATGTATGTTCACATGTCTGGATACATATGCAGTCACATGTGGAGGCAGAAGATTCAGGTTGGGGGTCATCCTCAGTCACTCCACACTTGATTTACTGAACCCCAACTTGACAATTTGGCTAATTAAGTAACTAGGCAGCTTGTTACTCTAAATTCCTAAAGTCTGGGTCCTCATGCCTTCACGGGAAGCACCTCATCCCCTAAGACCCTCCCTAGGCCTGTCTGTCAGATCCTTCACACCTCTCTGTTCTGCAGACAGCTAAGCTCACCCTTTGTCTTGTCTGGTAGGGACTCAGTTGTCTCCTGCCCACCTGCCAGGAAAATCACCTGACCTCCATTTATGTGATTGTGGTAGTTTGAATGTAATTGGTCCCCAGAATCTCATAGGGAGGGGTACTAGTAGGGGGGTGTGGCTTTGTTGGATTGGGTATGGCCTTGTTGGAGGAAGTGTGTCATTGTGGGGGTTTCCTATGCTCAGGATACCAGCCAGTGTTTCAGCTGGCTTCCTGTGGTCTGTAATATGTAGGACTCTCTGCTATTATTCCAACACCATGTCTGCCTGCAGCCACCATGCTCCTGGTCTTGATGATAATGGACCGAACCTCTGAATCTATATGTGAACCACACCAATTAAATGCTTTCTTTACCTAAGCATATGAGACCCTGTCCCCCCCACCACAGAAAGTCTGCGCAGACTACACCACACCGGGCACAGAGGTTACTAGCATTATATTACCATCATCAGGAAAGCAACGAATTCTTGAAATTGGAGAAATTCAGCTCTTCTCATATTTCTGCCCAAGGACATGAAAGAAACTAAGTAATCTTGGAAGCAAGGACATCTTGCAAGATACACACAATTGCCAATCCCTTAACTGAACTGTCCAACCCTAAGGAGAAAGTCTGAGACTCTATGAGGCCCAAGGACAGCCAGAGGAGCTCGCTCAGAAATGGTGGATGGGTAACTCAGCCTTCCGGTGTTTCTGGACCCAGCAAGCAGAGCCAGATAGATGCCCAATATCTGCCCTACTCTGGTGACTGATGCTTCCTCTCTCATGGCTAAGTGAAGCAGGATCAGTTAAAACATGGTTCAAAGTTTCATAAATCCAGACAAACTATGGGCATATTTACATTTGGGTAAATGCATATTTTCTTTTCTCTTTTCATCTTCAGCTGCAGATAGGACCAATGGAAGAAGAAGAAGAAGAAGAAGAAGAAGAAGAAGGAGGAGGAGGAGGAGGAGGAGGAGGAGGAGGAGGAGGAGGAGGAGGAGGAGGAGGAGGAGGAGGAGAAAGTATACTGACCATGCATCAAATCTTCAGTCTAAAAGACAGCAATCAGGAATATACTGTGGGGGTTCACATATGTGTGAAAGATGGCAGGCAGATTCGTCATGATTCTGAAACTGGGGTATTCAGTAGGACCTGGGACTCACCAGCTAACTGAGGCTGGCAGTCCAGCAAGCCCCAGGGACCTGCCTGTCTCCACTGCCCCGGTGCTGGGATTACACATTAGCTGATTGGCTTCCTGTGAGTTCTAAGGATTGAACTGGGGACCCTCAGGACCTCACTAAGCATCCCCTTCACCAGCTTGGTTGGCTAGCTCTCACCAGAAATGCGCATTTTAAGGCCCCGAGTTCTATACTCCTCAGTAGCCCTGGATTTAAGAAGCATGCAATCTGGAAATTGTTACAATTCCCACTTGTAACAATGACAAAATGGTAGACTGGCAAAAACATGCCACAGGTGTATGTGCACACACATGTTCTCTGCAGCCTAATTCATACAAAGCAAACAGCCAAAGGGAATAAAGAATTAAAAAATAAATAAAACCACACAAAGCACACAAAGCACAAATATGACATCACCATTGCTAAAGGGCTGGCAAGACTGCTTAGCTGGCATGGCACACACCCAAAGTAGATTACCACACTAAAGAATGAAGTGGCCTGCTAGGGAGATGGCCGGGGGGGGGGGGGAGTTTACCATGGATATAAAAGACCTGCATTTGGATCCCCAGCTCACAAAAAGCAGGGCCGTCCTGAAATCCCAGAGCTAGAAGGCAATGTCAGGAGGAACTGGGCTCACTGCTTGCCAACCTAGCCAATCAGTGAGCCTTAGGCTCCATGAGAGATCCTTTCTCAAACATTCATGTACAAAGGGGTCGGGCAATGGCATCTGGCTTCCACGTATGCATTTGGGGAAACACACAAGCAGACCCCATACATGAAGAGAAGCAAAGGAAGTTCAAGGCAGCGCAGAGAGCATCATCCCTCACTCCCTGGGGGAGCACACCCAAGCTCTGGATGGAGAGGGGAGGTTTAGAAAGGCTGTGAAGATGTCAGCAGTGTATCCAGACTTTTAAGAAACAAATGTCTGTGAAGTGTATGACTTCATGACTTGTAAGATGTTCTAGAGAGCAGGCATGGAGACTGGGGGTTTCTACGAAACAAAGAAGTTGTTATGGGTACCACAGAAAGCTGTTTTCTGAGTTACCACAAAGGGCCTTCATTTTGCTGAAGAGCAAAAAAGGTTCTGCGAGTTACAGAGGATCAGCTCTGTCTGCTTGGCAGAACATATTAAGTGAGAATTCATGTAAAGAAGGGAAAGAAACAAATTCTTGAAATTTTACAGGGTGCCCAAATTTCAGCATCAAAATCTTTGCTTCCTTAGGGAGGCTGGCACAGTCCAGAGTCTGAACAAGCCAGTAGGATCCTGACTTCCTCTCTACAGTGAGCCTGCCAGACTTAAGATAAATACAGTCACTGTCTAGACAACAATAAAGAATTCACCATGACAAAGACAGTTTTACTTCGAAAACGAGATAATTTTTCAAGTGACAATATGAACTTAGGTTTTTCTGTTGTTTTGGGTTTGTTCTTGGGATTTGTGATGTGCGTGTGTGTGTGTGTGTTTACATTATTTGTTTATTTATTTTATATGTAGCAGTGTTTTGTCAGCATGCAAGTCTGTGCACCATGTGTGTACAGTACCTGCAAAGGCCAGAAGAGGGCATCAGATCTGCAGAACTGCAGTCACAGATCATTATGAGCTATCATGTGGGTGCTGGGAATCGAACCCAAGCCCTTTGGAAGAGCACCAGTGTTGCTAACCACTGAGCATCTCCTTAGCCCTTCTATTGTATTCTGACACAGTATTTAAATTATCTAGTTATTTCACTGTGCATGTGTGTTGTATGTGTTGTGTGTGTGTGTGTGTATGGTGTGTGCGGTGTGTGTGTGGTATGTGTGTTTGTGTGGTGTGTTTGTGTGTGTGAAAACATGCACATGTCACAGTCCCAGTGTGGAAGTAAGAGAACAGCTCTCACGAGTGGCTTTTCTCACCACTTTGTGAGAACTGATGATCCCTTCAGGACATCTTGTAGCTCAGTGAATATTTCCAAAGTCAGATATGAAATGCAGACAACCTAGAGCAAAAGTAAAACGTGTTTCTCTGTCATCCACAAATCGGAAATGCTTTTCATCGTCAGTTATACACTGTTAATTGCTCGCCTATGTTGGCGGGGCTAGATGCCAACTTTACGGTATATACACAAATAAATTCCAATTGGACTTAATTTTTTAATAGGGAAAACTAAACTAGAACGGAGCAGCACACATCTGTGCTCACAACACTTGGAAGGTAGGAGCGAGAGCTTGGAGACTTCAAGTTCACCCACAGCTAAACAGTGAGTTGGAGGCCAGCATAGGCAACATGAGATCTCCCCCTCAGAAAAAACCACAAAGAAAGACAAAACTGGAAAAAAATAAAAAATGGCTTTAATTATCTCACAGTAAAATAATAATTTCTTATTAGGGGCCAAATAGTTCCTATCATAAAGGAAAAAATATTTCAAACCACTGACTACATTAAAATTTAAAATTTTTGTTAAAAAAAAAAACTCCTACCACAAAGAGAAGTAAGTTAGAAGATATGTCAAATATATAACTGACAACATGCATGGGGGCAGGACACATGTGTGCCTGGGCATGTGTGTGGCGGTCAGAGGACAACTTGTAGGAGTCAATTTTCTCCGTCCACCAAGGAGTTCAGTGGATTGAACTCAAGTTGCCAAGCTTAGCAGCATTGCCTTACCCATTGAGCCATCTTCCTGGGTCTACACATTTTCCACAGGAAAATGTAGAAAGATATAAATAGGTCATTCACAAAACAGGAAAAACCAATAAGCCTAAACACAGGAAAAGGTGTGCTGAGTTTCCTGAGACAAAATGTCCATCTTGGAAGCAAGTTCCTTCAGTTGTAGGGTGTTAAGCGGGGAGCTAAGCAGCAGAATGGCCCATTCCACTCAACAAGCACTCACTAAGTTCAGGAACCAAACAAATCAATAGCATCAGGAAGTCCCTGAAACTGAACAAATTCACCAGGACCTCCTCTCCCCAAGGATATATAAGTCCTATGGACTGCTGAGAGACTCCCAGACAAGCTGAGCTGTCTAGAAGAGCAGAGAGCCACTTGGCTGCCGGAAGAGGGTCAAACCATCTGAGAGGGAAAGGACCCTCTCCAACCTGCTGAGCTGCCTGTAGGCCATGCAGTGTACTCCAGGTTTCCAGCTTTCATTGGCCTCCACCCATACTGGGATGGGTGGGCTTTGGCAGTGCGGCTGTCATTGAGTCTTTTCTGCATTCTGGAAGTAACCCCTCACTCATATCTCTACAAGCAACCCCAATAAATCTTGTTGATTCAACAAGTTGGACTTTGGTGGTATCCATACTCTGGTTTGTTGGTCCCTATGTGGGATGAGCGGTCATTTGCTCACACTTCCCTGGGAGTAGAGTCACATAACACATAACTTCAGTAACTGCGAAATGCCAATTAAAAACAGAGTGAGCCATTACTCCACACTCAAGCCAAATGAGGCCAGAGTTGGTTTCGTGGAGGAGACTGTTTTAACACTGAGGGTAAGATAAACCTACACAAGTACTTTGGAGGACAACGTGTGAAGATCTGGTGACAGGGAAGACCACCAACCCAAACCCCAGGGGTTCCCCTTGGTCTGCTCACCCCACTTCAGGGAACATAGCGAGATTGTTCAGTGAGTCACAGAGGCAAGAAAATGGAGCGATGGGGACGCTAAACATCCATCAGCAGCGAGAACAGACAGATTCTGACACAGCCGGAAAACACCACGGCCCGCTTATTACCCAACTTCTTCTGAAGCCAGAGGATCGCTGGAGCCTAGGCGTTTGGGGCCAGCCTAGATAACATAGTGAAAAGGTCTATTCCTTAAAAATTAACAGAGGAAACATGGGGGAGGGAGGGAGGAAGGGGTAGATAGGAATGGACTATAGAAACATGTATGAACATGATTAATCACAGGCAGAGGAAGAAGAAAGGGGGCTGGGGAGAAAGCTGTGTAGCTGTGTGTGCTCCTACACTGGGGTAAAATCACTCATGCCATTGACATACAGTGTGTGTTGGTTGGCACACAGACGGAAACCCTTTGGAAACATGGCAGTGGTAATAATAAATTCAAGACAGTAAGCAATTCCTTCTGGAGAGAAGAGACTATAGACTTGTAGGAGGGTCCTGTCGAGGAATTCAACCATGTTACTTCATTTTTTAAAATGTCAAAGCCAGGGTAGCAAAACTGGAGAACGGTGCACAGCAAGGTGCATGCCTGACTGTTCCCGTTCTTTCCTGCGTTCCATGCACTTACTTTGAGGTGTTTGTGATGTGACGATTTCAGCTGTGGTGAGGAGGATTCCGTGTCTCGGACAGTACCGCTCTGCCCCACATGGTACCTTCCGATGTACTGAATTGTAGCAGCAACAGGGACATGCTAAGCGCCTTTCACACTGCGCCTCGATTCCTCCCTGGCCCGTGGAGGAAATCCTCGGCTAAGGTGTC
Source organism: Alexandromys fortis (assembly GCF_014885135.2). Lineage (NCBI taxonomy): Eukaryota > Metazoa > Chordata > Mammalia > Rodentia > Cricetidae > Alexandromys > Alexandromys fortis. The sequence continues at coordinate 3,633,639 of NW_026067893.1, read as the reverse complement.
TCAATTTGCAAATGGCAGGGAAAACTATGACCGCGGGATGACACCAAAGGGGGCACCGTCTGTTTGCTCTCTGTTCTCAAGCGGCAAAGTATACAGGGATTCCCGGCTGGCCCCGCACTGCCGCCCTGGCCCCGGAAGTGACACCCTCAAACCCCAGGACACCCGAGGAAACACAGTCCCTTAGAAAATAGAAAAGATTTTGTTCCATCAGGACTGGAGCTAAATAAAAATGTGCCGAGAGGACCAGAAGTTGACATAACTTTTACACCTTCTGAGTCCCAAACTGAAGCAAACGGACCAGTGAGTATTTAAGACCTTAACCATGAGTCCTGTAAACTGCCTTCGGGATATGTGGGCAACGGCGGAGCTCAGCTTAGGGACAGCAGCAACCTCAGGGTGTTTCTTAAACCCAAGCCTGAGAAAGTGAGACTGAGACTCTTTTATGGGGGACAAGGAGCCAGCATTTTGACGAACCCCCTTCTGACCACTGTGCCCTCTGGCCGGCTGGCCAGCCCGTTAGGTCAATTATTAGCGAAACTCTGTGCCAGCGAAGAGTCACAGTTTCCCGACGCTGTGCGCTGCTTCCCTGAAATACACGCTCTGAGACGAGAAGTGGCCCATCAGTAGACGCATCCAAATAAAACAACCTATTTCAGTAGTTTTCCATCCTCCGTCAGAAAACGGCTGTGCTGTTTATATAGCAAGTCGTGTTTCTTTTCTAAATTAACATGTGTGCAAGGGATGTGCTCCTTGAAGGGAAATGTGGGATATAATTAGCTGTTTCCTATACCAAGCACCCCATCCCACCTCCAGACGAACCACTGAGCTGCGATCAGTCACCACAGTGTGCCGAGACTCAGCCCAGATGCTTTATATAACTGAGCCATAAATTAAACAAATGCAAGTGAGTTTATATAAACGCACAGGCAACCCGCAGGACGAGCGTGCACCTCTATCGACACACAGCCGGATTTCTAGGTAAACCTTCTCTCTCTACGCTCAGCTCATCTTTCCAGCCTTTGTTTCTGAACTAGAGGACACATGCCACGGTCCAGTCTTTAAGTGCTCCGAAGACTCTTTGGTGGAATTCACTGACTTGGGAAGTTGAGAAGCCAGCATTGCTATAGAAGTCTAGAACACAGCTATTGCCACAAAAGACACCTTGTATCGATTATATTGACAATCAACCCCTATTCCTCCCTCCCTTGTCTACTGCCTGTTTCTATTCTGGGTATTTCCCAGCCATGACATTGGTAAGGCTCATGACATTGGTTTCTAGTCTCACCAAGCAAGCTCCATGCCTACTGTAGCATGTATCAAGACTTCATTGCTGCTATTACTAAGTATCACACCACATGTGTACATAGCATTCTGTTTCTCTATTCACCACTGTAGCGCACCATGCCCGTCTGTGCTCTATGCGCTACCATACAGCTCGTGAACCAGGCAAGGGGCTGGAGATTGAAACACACACAAAGACTCACAGACAGAGACATGGGTCATCCTCGATGCCAGAACCCTTGAAACAGGAATGCCCCCTTTATTGTGTACCAAAGCTGCTTATATAGAGATCCTTAACTAATAGCCATGCCCCAGCCAAACCCACCAGGAACCACTCCCCTGCCATCAGGAGCTCCTGAGGGTCTCGTGCTCAGAGCAGCTGCAAGCATTACAAGTTGTTTACCAGAAATTCAGGATCTGGGGGCTCACAGCTCCCAACACACCACTGTATGATTCCTGAGTCATTTCAAGCATCTTTGCTCTCCTGAATACATTTACAGACAAATTGTGTGTTTTGTGTGCACATGACACGTGCGTGCAGGTGCACATGTACCCATGTGTATGGAGGTCAGAGGATAACCTCTGCTGACACACCCTTGTGTTGGCTACTTTGTTCACTAGTTTGGATGTTTGTAGACAGTGTCTCCCACTGACCCTGTCTAAGGCACCTGGACAGTGAGCTAGGACCCACCTGCCTGCCTCTTCTCCACAGTGCTGGATTGAGGGCGTGCGCCACCACACCTGCTGCTGGGGATCCGAATCAGGTCTTTGTGAAGTCAGCAGGCAGTCGACCCACCCGAGCCCTCCAGAGATCCAGGCACACCTAGTCTAACATTCATTTCCCCCAGTCTGTGGTGCTGCATTCATCTAGGATAAATGTAATAACAAGGAATGGACTAGAACCACTGATTATATGATACGACTCCTGAAAGCCAGGCAGGGCCATATTGCACAGGGCCATGAAAGAGAACTTAGAGAACTCGGATGCTCCTGTGTGGACAAGGTCATTTAGAAGCATTCGGAGCAGGGTCAGGCACCACTTTGGTGATCATTTTGGAGGAGTGGGTGGCACCAGTTGGGTACTGATGGTATAAGGGCTGGCATGAGAGAACAGAGAGGTGGAGCCCCAATTAAAGGGGGATGGAAAGGATCCTGAATCCTTCTGAACTGGTTAGAAACATAAAGTAGATCTTCAATATCGTGTCTGTCAGGACAGAAACACTGAGTCAAAGCTCGCACAACTCTGTGGCCTCTAATTCAGCCCCTGCAATACTGCACCCCAAGCGAAAACATGCCCTTTGAAGATCGAAAGTTTAGTCTCTGGGATTAATTTAATCAGCCATACTAAGCACTTTAAAAGTCAGACTTCTTGTAGCATGCTGGGCTGAAGTTGTTTGTTGGCATTCTGAACTGGAAGCGGCTGTGAGGAATTTTCGGAGATGTCACACCCCATTTTCTTCAGCATCCTAGGAATGACACAAGTGGTGTCTGGGAGAGCTGACTTACAACATTTTATAATTAGATAAAGGACTCGTTTGTTCCCAATCACTAGTACGCTCCACGGGGCTTCCAAACCCAACCCATGTCAGAAAGAAGCTGTAGTGGTTTGAATGTACGGGTCTCTATAAGGCCATAGGGAGTGGCACTATTAGGAGGTGTGGCTTTGTTGCATTAAGTATGGCCTTGTTGGAAGAAGTCACTGTGGGGGTGGGCTTTGAGGTCTCACATATGCGCAAACCACACCCAGTTCCCAGTTTACTTTCTGTTTCCTTTGGATCAAGATGTAGAGTTCTCAGCTTCTTCTCCAGCACCACGTCTGCCTGCATGTGGTCATGTTCCACCACGATGATAATGGGATCAACCTCTGAAAGTGTAAGCCACCCCAATTAAGTGTTTTCCTTTATAAGAGTTGCTGTGGTCATGGTGTCTCTTCACAGCAATAGAAACCCTAACTAAGGCACAAGTGTTTGGGTGGAACTTTCCATTCTAGGCCCTCTCCCATGGGAGTTGCCGAAGTCCAGACTCCACCACCCAGAAAGCCCACCAAACCGTGACCCCCCTCCCCAGAGAGGGTCAAGACCACTCCCACAGGCTATTTAAATTCCCCCCCCCCCAGAGAACAAATATATGGTCTTTCCGGTTCTCTTTTCCCTTCTCCATGGTTCCCCTGTCTTTCTTCCCGGGGGACCTGCCCCCCACCCCCAGCACTGGCATCCATTAAACCTGGTCTTTTTCTCATTCAGTTTGATTTGGTCTGATTTGGATTATTGCATCAGCAGAGAGGCTTAATGGGCCATAACAACCTTTCAACAGCCCTTCTGCTTCTGTCTTCAGCACCCCACCCTCTGTTTCTCTGTCAATAATACCTGTCTCAGGCCCTTGACACCTCTAGGGGTCTTGATGTTGCCCATACTAATCTCAAATTCTCAGGCTTCAGCCATCTTCCTGCCTCTGCCTCCCCAACTGCTGGGACTACAGACAGGTGCCATGAAGCCTGGCTTAGGACCATGACTGTACTACCCGGACTCAGTTTACCCCACCACAGTTCACTACTTCTACCTCCCCTAACCCAGCCTGCATCTGGTCCTCCACCAAATGCCCCATAAATGTCATTAAAACGATGGACTCCAGCTGCTCAGAAACATTCCAGTGGCTTCCTCTTCACCCAGGGAAGACCACACTCCAGCGGTTCATACTCCGCCTTCCACAGAACAGTCCCTGCTCTGCTCTCCAGCCCTCCTGAGAGCGGCTCAGTCTCCTTAGATCTTCATTCTGGTCAAATCAGGCTTCTGTCTCTCCACACGACTCCTGTACCCTCCCAGCTCACGCTCTGACCCCATCTTTTACTAGATGTCACTCTTCCTCCTCACGGTTTTCCCAATCCTGTCGTCCATGAGGTCCCTCTCAACCATCTGTGGAAAGAGTCTTTCTGGTCCACGGGGCTCATGCCGAAGTCACAGGGTTGCCTAGGGGATATGACTCGTGCCAGCAGGCTGCATCAGAATACTGGTTACTGGGTTTTCAAAAGGGTTCAAGTTGAGCCTTGTGACTGTAGGACAGGTTTCTTGAGGGTGAACTTTGGCATGACTCTCACTGGGCCCACAACAGCACCTTCTGGCTGGTAAAAAATATAGCAAATACTTAACAACCAAGTAAATATACTAAAAAGATTTGGAAGGTTCTTGGTGGCAATAGTTTCTTCAAACATTTTATTTCATCTTTCTGTCTCGGTCTCTGTGTGTCTGTGTGTGTGTGTGTGTGTGTCTCTGTGTTTGTATGTGTGTGTACAGTCAGATCATATGTGTGGAAGTCAGGGAACTCATGTGAACCAGTTCTTTCCTTCTGTCAGGAATGAATGGGGGACTGAACTCAGGTTATCGAGCTTGGTACCAAGTTCCTTTACCTACCGAGCCATGTCACTGACCCCGGACTAGCCTTTAAGTGGACACGTTCCCGACACTAATTCCAGAGAGGATGTAGAGCTTTTGATAGACCACACACAGCACATAGCGAGTTAGCATGTACCACTTGCGATTTCATCGTTGCCTACATGTACACAATGACTTCTAGATTCCTCAGATATCCAGAGATACTATATAGTCTAGAAGCCCCGATTCTAAGAATTTCCCCATGACTCATGCTACTGAAGCCCCCTGTTACTTCGTAAACTTGTACCTGGCAAAGGGAATGACAAGTCGAGAGACAGGCACGCTTCTATTTGAGACATCACGGAGTTGTCTCAGTATAACTGTCTTTAGTGCTAACCAAGTACTAAGACCATCATTTTGAAGGTCAACAAGAAGATCCTATTTCTAATATGTTCTAAAGATTTAGGAGCCAGATGGAATCTCTTAATAACTGTGCTGATCTTAGAATTAAAATTGTTCAAGTAAGCTGGGCATGGTAGCATGCGGCAGTAATTACAGATTCAGGAGGCAGAAGCAGGACTGTCGCAAGTTCAAGGCCAACCTGGTCTACGTGGTAAGTTCCAGGCCAGATAAGATTGTGAGGTAAGACATTCTCCCAAATAACCAAACAAATGAAACACTGAGGTAAAAGTGCTGGCAAAAAGCCAGAATCTGATAAGCCAAGGGTAATTACAGCCCGGTGCAGGTGCCTCTGGCCTCGAGGGCATCAGGGGAGGAAGATTATGAGTCAAAACTAACCTCTAGCTCCTACACCAGGAGGCTGCCCTTATTACCATTCACAGGGCAATGTTGCCTCTATATCTGCTTGTGTGGCAACAACCTTACAAAGTGTGCTTCAGAAGATCTGGACTTTCCATAGAAGGTTATTTGACGGGGGGGGGGGGGGGGGGGGGGGGGGGGGGGGGGTAGGTAGATTCTTCTAGAACCATTCACTTGACCTTAAGTGCCCCCTACTCAGGAACCAGAAAGTACTGACTGGGTTTGAAGTTCACTATGGCACCATCTGTCATCTATGTAGAAGAGCCTGGCCCTGGGGCAGGAGATGAAACAAGAATATTGCTTGCATTAAGCAAAGACTTCATAAAAAAGATGGCAATAAATGGGTTGCAGTGACTTAATCCTCATTGCAATTCAAGGGTTGATTACCAAGCCAAGGCAAACAGAAACAAATTCAATAAGAGCCTTGGCTCCCAGGGTTATATATTAAAAATAACAGCCCTGAGCTACAATTTCAGTGCCTGCTTTAAAAGTAATAAAACCAACCACTACACATATTTACCAACCATTACTTACAACAACGGAGGTGTGTATGGTAGGGAAAACACAAAGGCCCATCAGGGGCCGCTGTCCAAGCACACACACATCTAGAGACTCATTGAGATCAGCAGTACACAAGTGACCTAAAGTATCAAATGCCCTTAGATCTAATGACCACCATGGGGACAGAGCACCGCTTCCAACTGGGCATCTTCTCACACCCGGCTTAATGCCAGGAGGTTAAATCAGATGCATCTGGAATAGCTTCAAATTATGCGTTCCCAGAGATGAGAGAACCTCTGGAAAGAAGAAGGTGCCTGGCATGTCCTAGACCCATCTGTGGAAGTACAGCAGCTAGCAGGGGTGCTCTGGAATGTTCCAGATCCTCCTGCAGGAGTATAGCAGCTAGCACCAGCAGGAATTAAAACGAGGTCAAAAATAGAAGGGTCTTAAAAGAAATAGGAGAATTTCTTTTTGAAATTTTTGATTTGCTGTCTTAGTTAGGGTTACTATTGCTGTGATGAAACACCATGACAAAAAGCAATTTGGGGAGGGAATGGTTTATTTCACTCAAAATCCTAAAATACAGTTCATCTCCAATAGCCTTAAAAGCAGTAACTCAAGCAAGGCAGGAACCTGGAGGCAGGAACTGATGCAGAGGCCATGAAGGGGTGCTGCTTACTGACTTGCTCAGCTTGGTTTTCTTATAGGACCCAGAATACCAGCCCAGGGATGACATCACCTACCATGGGTTGGGCCCTCCCCATCAATCACTAATTAACAAAATGCCATATAGTCAAATAGGAAATAAGTTCAGTGTAAACAGAGACTGCTCTTTCGTTCATGGCCACCGAGACCTGAATAATCACACAGAAATTATTAATTACAATGCTGTTTGTCCAATAGCTTGGGCATATTCCTAGCTAGCTCTTACATTCTAAATTAACCCATTTCTATTTATCTATGTATCTCCACGAGGCTGTAGCTTACCAGAAAGGTTCTGGCATCCTTCGGCAGCTACCTGGCATCTGCCTTGACTCTGCCTACTCTTTCTCTATATTTCTTCCAGCCTGGCTATATTCTGTCCTGCCTTAGGTCAAAGCAGCTTCTTTATTAATCAATGGCAATAAAACATATTCACAGCATACAGAGGGGAATCCCACATGAGGTTGGGTTTTGTTTGTTTTGTATTGTTTTGTTTTTCAAGACAGGGTTTCTCTGTTTAGCCCTGACTGTCCAGGAACTTGCTCTGAAGACCAGACTTGCCTTGAACCCAGAGACCCAGCCCTACAGCTGGGCTCTTACTGGGGTATTTTTTTCAATTGAGGTTTCCTCCTTTCAGATAACTCCATCTAGTGAAGTGTTTACATACAATTAGCCAGTATGCCTACTAAGTTAATTCAGACCCTTTTCTCTTTTTATTTATTTGTCTTTCTTTCTTCATTTTTGTTGCTGTTGTTGTACTCCTGTATGTGTATCTGTGTTACTGTGCTGTGTGTGTATGTACATGTGAGTAGGGAGCACAAGTGTGTGTGTCTGTATGCATGTGCATATGGGGGCACATGCATGTGTGTGCATATATGCACATGTATGTACTTGTATGTGGATACACATGTGTGTACATACCACATGTTGATGTCAGATATTTTCCCCACTGATCTTCACTTTATTTATTGAAAATTCTCTCTCTGAAGCTGGTAGATGCAGCCAGCTTTACTAATCAGCTTGCCCCAGGGGCCCCCTGTCCTCACCTCCTGAGGACTGGGATTGCAGATGGGCCACCACTCCCACCCAACTTCCCTGTGGGTTCTTGTGATCCAAACTCAAGTCCTCTTGTTTGTTTGCAAGCAAGTGCTTTGTTTGCTGGGCCATCCCTACGCTCTCTAGGCCCCCATCTTCCTTAAATTCTGAGCCTCTATGATCCTCAGTTCTTGTTTAATACAAGGGAAGGTCAAATTTCAAATCTCCCTTAACACAAACCAGGCCTCAATTCTGACCCTGCTTATTCCTCCTCCTAACTGCAGGAAAGTTCTAACCTTCTATGATGAACAGGCACCAAAACAAATCAGAAAACATCATTTTCAAAAACGTTCATCTCACATCAGGATAAAGAACCACAGAGACTAAAGACAGAGTTTTAGGTCAGACGGTGAAGGGTCTCTCTAAAGACAGAGTTCTAGGTCAGACGGTGAAGGGTCTCTCTAAAGACAGAGTTCTAAGCCAGGCCATGCAAGGGTCTCTAAATACCGTTGCTACACCATAGAAAAAACATTTAGAGAGATCCAAATGACTGTGGTCTTAGTGAACAATGAATAAAAGATATTGTGAATTCACATGGTAAAACAACATCTCACCAACATTAGTTCAAACTTTAGCATCTAAAATGCCCTGATAGCACTGAGGATGTCCAAGACTTAGAGGAACAGTGAATTTTAGAAATTCCAACATTAATCTTCTATTTACAGCCTACAAACTAATCCGTAGTGTGTAGAGCTGATAGATCAAGAAGGTAAGTTAGGAGTAGGAGGCAGAACCAGCATAGGCTGTGCACTAAATGTCTCTCACGACTGCATTCTAAAGTTAATTATTGAAGGAAAGTAATCTAGACTCTTCAGGGTTACCTTCTTGGCAAACATCATTATTTCAAAATACGACTTCTCGCTTTAGAGCAATTGAAGCAGGATGGTGTTCTCTTCAGTGAGTGCTGCCTGGTCTTTTGCTTTGTATCATAGAGGCACATTAATTTAACTTTCCTGATTTCTTGAATCACAGAAGCAAGGACGAAAGATAGTTATATGGAAAATGAACATGCTAAAGACATTTTTTTGCCATCAGAAACTTAAACCCATTAGAAATGGCAATTCCCACACTTTAATCCAGATGGCTAAATGCCAACCTGATTGGCATTCAAACAATGTTAAGCCCTTGTTTCAATGCTAGGAAATAAACTAAATACCTCAAGGCTTAAGGAAACTCAACTCAGCTCCCAGACATACATCTATGAGAAGAATAGAGTAAAAAGAAGCAACAGATGTTCTGCCCTTGGACACAACAGGTACATTCTCTGTTTTCAGCTGGAATCATGATAATCATTTCTTTAACGACAAACCTTTTCACATTGAATTTTTCCTTAATTAGAACACAAAACATTTGTAAAGTGGAGCGGTCTCAGCAAAACGGTAACAACCCTTCCAGGCTGCCACGGAAACAAGTCTGGCAGCAGAGAAGTGACCACACATCTGTATGAGTCTTAACTAAGTCTGGCAAATGCCAGCACATGCCTGAATATTTTAATAGTGCCTATTTGTTAATCATTAGTAAGAAGCACTTTCGAGAACAGACATGCTAAGCTGCTCACACATGAAGCTTTATAACCTGCAGAAAGCAGGGACAGGCACAAAGCGGACAGTTGCATGTGTCACCAGAGGTTTGCTCTTGTGACACGCTCCCTCGGGGACTTTCTCCTATTACTTTGTTTAGTGCAGTGTGGAAACTATCCTGGGAGACATCCACCACTTCCCTGGGAAGGCTTTTTTACTCTACCCAGGAGGAAATCTGGGCATTATTAAATCCTAACTCCTGCACATCCTCCTGTGGGGCTTGTTAAAATGGAAAATTGTGAGTGCGGAAGTGTCTGCGCTCTCTTGCTCGTGTTCACAGGAAGACTGGTGCTCTACCAGACACCGTGGCTGTGCACCCTTAAATACGGGAGCACGGAAAGTGTCTGTGCTGTGCTAGAAAGAGACTACACCTAATGTAGCAATTTAGGGAAAGGTAACATAGAGGCAATCCTTGTAGTGAAAGGACTCTGCTTCTTAGTGGTGAGACTGGGCCAGCATTGTCTGAAGTACTCAGAGAGGCATAAAACAACAGCGATCTGCTGCTTGAAGCCTGTTTTGATGAATTTTATCTGACAGGATTTTGATACCTTGATTTGAACCTTGAAGGTAACAAAGAGCACAAGGCTGAAACATCAAAACACCAGCCCATAAGTGGGAAGAAATATGTACCTTTTCAGAAGAATGGTTAGTATCTTAAGGGAAGGGAAAGGCTCCCTTTGCTCCCTCTCCTTGTGCCCCCAAATCAGGCAGCTTACAAAATGAAGTTCAGTAGTTCCTGTCTCTTATCTGTAAGCCACAGTGTTCAAAGACTCAGAAAGTGCCTGAGGCCACTGAGGACTCCAAACCCCACAGACAGGCGCCAAAGCATGCTCATTACAAAGACTCGCTTCTGCATTGTGTGATGATGAACACCAACAGTGAAGATTATGATGACACACCCTGAGAAAGCTGTGTGAGTGTGGTTGCTTTCTCTCTCAAAAAAGGTTTTCTGTCTGTTTACCTCCTCACCAGAAGGATGTTTTATGACTTGTCTCTGGTGTACCTGCATTGGCAACAAAACCAGCATTCTTATGTTTGGGGACCATTATTAAGGAAAATAAGGATTCCGTGAACACACACTTTGCCATCCCCAAGAATCACTGTATTAATAAATCCAGCCACTGAAAGACGAGCAGGCAGGTAGCATAACCCGTATGGACATGCTAGGCAAAGGGAAGAACATATCCCAGGCAGGGTGAGGACAACATGAGATCTCAGGAGAAAGGCACACAACTCAAAACCCATGAATGGTTCTAGAATTTTCCATTTTCCTGTTTTGAACTGAAACTGACTATAGAAAGAGAGCACACAGAAAAAGGAGATCATGGTATATGGCAGATGGTCAGGTCCAGTTACGGTTTTAACACAACATGCGGCTACTCTAACTATATAGAAGTTCACTGAGTTGTATTGTCATTGTGTTTGGCTAACTTGGGAGTGTGTGTGTTGGTGTAGGGGGTTGTCCTGTGTGTATTTTTGCAATGTTTTTATATAATAAATTTTAAAATAAATAAAAATTTTCAATGTTTAAAAAATAAATAAAATAACATGTAAGGTCAAACAATAAGGTTTTTATTTGTTGTTCCCTACATCTTACACAGATTGTACACAGATTGTTGTAAATTAAAATCCAGAAAGAATGAGGATAGCTTTACCAGCTGCTAGGGGAAGTCCAAAATGATAATAATGAATTAAAAAATAAAAATTAAAGCTTCCAGGAAAATAAGGTGAGGATCTCTCTTTAAATGGCAGTACAGCAGTCATTGGAATGCTACCCAGCTGTAAAATAGATCCTATAGGTTTGGGAGACCTGGAGCCTTACTTACGGATTAACCTAACAAAATGTAAGTACAAGCGAATTGCAGTCTCATTGGCTACATTATGTCAAGTTCGACTTCTGGACTTAATACTTAATCAAAGCTTTTAGGGTTACAATCAGGGTTACACATTGCTTCTACTCTTAATTTTCATAGATTTTCCTGACTTTGGCAGAAAACTCTCATTAAATATTAAGCTAACTTTCTTCTAAGTATGAATGTTCTATGGTAAATAAAAATATGTAAAGCAAAATCCTACTATGTATACCTTGAAGGTTCCTATGTGTGTGTGTGTGCATGCATGAGCAAATTGCTTGGGGCTAGGATTAAAGTCCAGGGCAATGTGCATCCTAAGTAAACCCTGAATATTTTTAATCCCTGCATTTATTTCATTTAAATATTATAAACAGTCAGTTGACTGGAAAATGCTAAGGCATCTCAAAGGACTACATGCCAAAGCCTGCTTTGGAAACTCTTTTCTACTCCCAAATTAGGTGGGGGGTTGATGGACCTTTGTGCCCCATTATTGATTATTTACTTCCACCCGCTTACAAGCAAGACAACAATACAGACACAGTGATACACAGTTTTGACTGTCAAGGTCACACACTCTAGAATCATCTCAAGAGAGAGGCTCCATTGCTCGGATCAGGTTGGCCTGTGGGTGTGTCTATAGGGGATCATCTGCCCATTGTGGGCGGCACCATTCCCTAGGTTTGGGTCTTGGGCTGTATCCATGAAGAGTTTCTTTCCTTTGCTCCTGACTGCCAATGTGACTAGCTGCTTCAAGTTCCTGCCCTGACTTCCCTACAGTGCGGGACTGAAACCTGAGGCTGTAAGCCAAAGAAATCCTTTCTTCACTCATGGTAGTTTCATCAGGACACGAATTACAGCCACAGTGGCGAAACCTATTAGACACCATCATCCATTCCCTTCAGATGGCCTACTTTGTCAGGAGAACCACGGGTCTTTTCCTGACTCAGGGCTTTTGAATTCAAGGCCTCTCTCCCTCGATTTTCTCGCCTGTTGAGTGGTGTAATATTTATCTCAGTCTGATGGTTAAATTAGATCAGGTGTCCACAAATCTTTGTACCCCACTTGGTCTATGGTGTTTAGTGAATGTTACCTTTTGTTAGTAATGTTACTACTATTTGGAAGTAGCATATTTTTAAAAATACCACTATGTGTGTAATGGCTAGTTTTATGTCTACTTGACACGAACTAGAGTCATCAGAGAGGAGGGAGCCTGAGTTGAGAAAATGCTCCCATAGGATCTGGCAGTAGGCAATCCTATAGGGAATTTTCTAAATTAGTGATTGATGAGAGAGGGTTTGGCCCACTGTGGATAGAGTCATTCTTGGGATAGTGGTCCTAGGCTCTGTAAGAAAGCAGGCTGAGCAAGCCATGAAAGCAAACCAGTAAGCAGCTCCCCTCATGGCCTCTGTATCAGTTCCTGCATCCAGGTTCATGCCCTGTTTGAGTTTTGACCCTCACTGTTTCTGAAGATGAACTGTTATGTGAAACTGTGAACAAAATAAACCCTTTCCTCCCCAGGTTGCTTTGGCCATGGGTGTTTCATCACAGCGATAGTAACCCTAACTGAGCCAATGCATGAAGAAATAAGTCTCAGAACTCGTCTGTGGAAAACATCCAGCCGCAAGAAAAACAACTACAAAGTAATGTTGCCAAACAGTAAAGACTCAGGGCAGCCTGGAGTGTGTGGTACATACCCTGCATGGACGCTGACTGACGGCCAAAGGAGCTGACATATTATTCGGATTCTGGAGGGTGCCCTGAATGTCCAAATGGAGAAATTCCCAAGTGGTTCCACTGGCTCTTTGAAGTGCCATATATTTTAGAACTTGGAGAAACCAAAGGTCGGCATGGAACCACTTGTACTTTCCTGAAGCTCACATTGACAGGCTCGGCTATGGGGCTAGATTTCTTGCCTCAATGAAATAGAACAGTCTTGGATCTCTCTGTGACATAATTTGCTTTTAAACTCAGTTTTAAATCAGTCCAAATAATTTTTTAGGTCTTTGTCCTCTAGGTTCTTTTCTTCTACAAAGCATGAAGAGTTCTTGAGACTCTAAATAGCAATCAATCTCCCTTCAAGACTGTAGGGACATTATTGACTAATGTTAGTTGCTATAGTTATTGATATGTTTGTCAAGGATAGCATTTATAATGGACCTGGCTGAGTGAGGATTCAGCTGTGGCTGTCCCCTGGTGCAGGTTCTTTTTTTCTTTTGTTTTGTTTTTGGGGGTTTTATTTTTTGGTTTTTGTTTGTTTGTTTTTCAAGACAGGGTTTCTTTTTTGTCATTTTTTAATTGATTTTTATTGAGCTCTATATTTTTCTCTGCTTCCCTTCTTGCCTCTCCCCTCCCCTTCAACCCTCTCCCAAAGTCCCCAAGCTCCCAATTTATTTAGGAGAGCTTGTCTTTTTCTACTTCCCATGAAAATTAGATCTATGTATATCTCCCTTAGAGTCCTCATTGTTGTCTAGGTTCTCTGGGATTGTGATTTGTAGGCTGTTGTTCTTTGCTTTCTATTTAGAAACTATTTATGAGTGAGTACATGTGATAATTGTCTTTCTGGGTCTGGGTTACCTCACTCAATATGATGTTTTCTAGCTCCATCCATTTGCCTGCAAAATTCTATATGTTGTTATTTTTTCTGCTGTGTAGTACTCCATTGTGCAAATGTACCACATTTTCCTTATCCATTCTTGAGTCAAGGGGCATTTAGGTTGTTTCCAGGTTCTGGCTATGACAAACAAAGCTGCTATGAACATAACTGAGCACATGCCCTTGAAGCACGATTGAGCATCCTTTGGATATATACCCAAAAGCTGGGTCTTGAGGAAGGTCGTTTCCTAATTTTCTGAGAAATTGCCACACTGACATCCAAAGGGGCTGTACCAGCTTGCACTTCCACCAGCAATGCAGGAGTGTTTCCTGTACCCCACAACCTCTCCAGCATAAGTTGTCATCAGTGTTTTTGATCTTGGCCCTCGAAGGTCCCAGATTCACACCCGGACACACTACAGTCTCCAACTCTGGCTCACTCACTGAGCAGTTGCTCCCCTGTACCTGCTGTTATAGAGTTCACCGCCTCAGCCCTGTTCCAGCCTAGGTCGCTGGCCCAGTCCTGCTTCTGCAAATGTCCCTGGTCTGGATCTGCTCCTGTTCCCATGGCCTTCTCCAGCCCAGGTCACTGCCTCCATCCTGCTCCTGTGGCGTTCACTGCTTCAGGTCTGTCTGCACTCAAGACAGGGTTTCTCTGTAGCTATGGTGCCTGTTCTTAAACTAGCTCTTGTAGACCAGGCTGACCTCGAACTCACAGAGATTCTCTTGCCTCTGCCTTCTGAGTGCTGGGATTAAAGGTGTGTGCCACCAACGCCCAGCCTGGTGCATGTTCTTATGTGTATGGGTTGGCATGCAGCAAGTAGGTGCTGTGTAGACTGACTGTTTCTCAGGCTGCTGCCTGTACCAGGTCTAATCCCCTTTACAAATTTTCCGGCAGTTGCCAATTTATATACTTTAAAAATTCTACTTTCAAGGTGGACTTCCCAAACATGCGAAACAGAAAACAAGATGGGGGCTTCTCTGGGGCCACCAAGCAAAGTGAGAGGAGAGATTCAGAGAGAACAGGAGGAACACGGCATTACTGGAGACTGTGGATGTGCCTCTTGGGAGACCAAGAGCCACCTTTTTGGTCTAGAGGCTGAAGTTTCAAGATCATAATTCTTTTGGGGTCACACTGTAGACCTCCCTAGGGGAGGGTTCTCTGGGGAAGGAGGCGGTATAAATCATAAAGAGGCATCTGGGTTCAAGGTTCAAATGAAAGGAGAAGCGGTGTTTTTCTTCTGGCTCTCCGGTCATGACCCTGTGTTCTCAGTTCCTGTTTCTCTCTCCTCTAACATTTAAAGCAGCACCCTCAGCTCTTGGAGGGGAGGGCGCAGTACTATCTTCATTTCCAACTCTCACAGGCACCAACAGTTGAAAAAATGTAATAAAAAGGAAAAAACTACAGGAAGAAGTCAAAAGGCATCCAAGATATGGGTGACAGTTTTCCTAAAAATTGTTTTAAAAGACATTGGGGAAATTGCTCAGTGGGTAAAGTGTTTGCTGTGCAATCTTGAGGACCTGAATTCTGATCCCCAGAGCCCATATAGCCAAATGTGATACACACACACACACACACACACACACACACACACACACACACACACACGGTGGAGGGCGCTAAAGAGATATGAAAATTTCTAACATCAAATCTCAATTTCTGTTTTTATAGCACATGGACACAGTGCAGACAAGCCTCCTCTCTACAGCCTCTGCCTTACTCAATGTCATGGCGCACATCTGTAGACCTTGCTATGCAGGTTTATCTGAGAGAACAGCTTAAACCAAGAAGCTGAAGACTAGCCGTGGCTACACAGCCAGGCTTCTCTCAAAAACAAATGGAACCAATCTCGTACCTTGACTCTCCCCTACGGCAGAGACTCCAGGATCCTGGTGGCCACATGCCTGCCCTCCTGGATCTCACAGCATCCCTAAGTATCACAAACAAACCACAGGCCAACTGCTAGCTCCACTCCCCAGCCTGCTCTAAGCCCCCACCCTGCCAGACACCTGGAGGAGGAGCTAATCGATGCACTCCACCCTAGGTGACAGTCTACATTCTACTATCACTATTTGAAAACAGATGATTTTGCTTCCCTCCCCTCTCATCCTCCAAAGATTACAGAACCCCTGAGAACATAGGATCCCCCAAAGGCCTTGAGGATGGTGACATGCCAGCACTTCAACAGTACGGAGAATATAGTCGCTTTCCAAAAATATTTTATGTGAATTAATAAATGAGCGGTTCCAGGAAATGCCATTCAATACCCATCTAATCCCACCATCTTAGTGCCTCCATTTTTATCTCTAAAATGGAAAGGCTAATGCTTGTCCAATATGGTGGGTGTGAGACTCTGTTCATTCCTAATAAGGTTCTATCTGTACAGTACAGGGTGGTTGTAGACACTGGACAGTGACTGCCTTCCAAAGGTAGTTCTGAAAGACCTCCAGAGCGGGGAGACTCTCATTCAAGTCTCGGGATAACACGACCCCCCAGGAACTCATGAGAGCCAGTCCTTGCTGCAATCACATGAGGTTTATTGACAGGACAGGAGCCAGTGCACTGGGGCCAAAACTCATTTCCCACACAGGGGTAGAGAGTTCCACCCCAAGTAACTGGGAGAAAGAGTATTTAAGGGAAGAAACCATCCAAAGGGGGTAGGGAGGGCATCATTGGAAAATTCCAAAAATACCAGTGATCACTGAAAAGTTCAGAAAATACCAGTGATAATCACAAGGGGGTAAATCCCTGTTTCTCAAGATTATAATCTAACTTTATCTTCAGCTAGTTCCTGAAACAGAATCACTGAACTGGTTAATCTAGATTTTTTATTTTTCTCTCTCTGCGTAGATTTTTGGCTCTATTTTTTCTGCTAGAAGTATCTGTATTTATCTAGGTCTTTCAGTTCCCATACAAAGCACACAAGCTTACACTAGACCGTGAGTTTATACACAGCCCCCAACCCTTAACTCGTGGAGAAGAGCTGGAGAGAGACTTACAGAAGAAGTGTGTGTGTGTGTGTGTGTTCTTCTAATTGTTCTGCGAGGACCACTGAGTATCAAAATGTGGATACTTCTGTGAATATTTCCTCAAGGCCACCTGCAGCTGTCTGGCCCCAGGGGAAGGTGAAAGATTTTCACATTAGTGCCCCTTCCCAGTGCAGTACCCACCAGGTCTGCAGACATCTGGGTGGAACCCAGGACTCCATATTCCGATATAACTGACTGGACAACCTGCAGTGGTGTGGGAGAATGGTCTGTATTCTGTCAATTATATTTTAAATAAATGCTGATTGGCCAGTAGCCAGGCAGGAAGTATAGGTGGGACAACCAGACAGGAAGTAGAGGTGGGTCAATGAGACCAGGAGAATTCTGGGAAGAAGGAAGCTCATTCCTCTACAGTCCTGACCAGCCGAAGAAGAAGCAAGATATGACTGCCTCGCTGAAAAAGGTACTTAACCATATAGCTAATATAGACAAGAATATTGGGCTAATATATGTTATAAGAGTTAATATGAAGCCTGAGTTAATGGGCCAATCAGTTTATAGTTAATGTAGACCTCTGTGTGATTTCTTAGGGACTTAATGATTGTGGGAACTGGGCAGCATAGAATAGAAGTCCATTTTGGGGTTCGTCTTTTAAAGAAAATGTGAAACAAATAACTGGGGGCTCCTGTGTGTGCTTATACCCAGAGTAGCAGGGAAAGTAAAACATGTGGCCTTCGATGACTCTCAATTCATCCTTTTATAAAACTCAGATTGAAGGGCGGGTGTAGCACACTGGTAGAATGCTTGCCTACCACGCACAAAGCCCTCAGTTCAGTCTCCAGCACCGTGTAAAGATGTAAAGACACAAAGACGGGTGGGACTGTGCAGATCTGTAAGGAGGGAATCAGAAGTTCAAGGCCATCCTTGGCTACACGAGTGAGTCAGGCCACGTGAGACCCTGATGCTTCAGCTTCCCATTCCGACAGCTAAGCCAAGGATAACTGTTCTTCATTTCTAGCACACTGTCTCACAGCAACATTTTCTTCTCCAGGTACACCGGAGCCTGCCAAATGGCAAGAATATATCCAACCAAGGAGTCGGCTAGCTTGCTTCACTCTCAAATTATCTGCTTGTCTTTTGTTCTCGGATACATTGTTCTCCTGCACCTGTAAATCTGTGTCGATTGATTGGAGGAGAGCAAGGAATTAGGCCAGATGAGGAGTCCCTTGCCAACCTAGCTCCTAAGAACAAATCACGTGTACTCTAGAAGGGAAGATGATCCCAACTTGGAGACTCCACAGAGAGCTGGAGGCTCCCCTATTGAGTTCCTTCTTGGAAAAACACCAGAATGCAGGAGGAAGCAGGCACATACCTGTGCAAACTGGCTGGCTGAGCGTTGCTTTTCCATAGTTAAAGAGAAAGCAATAGTAAATGTGGGCATCTGTAAAAATTACTACTGTGGGGTTTATTGTTTTAACAACCTCCATTTCAGTCTTTCAGGCCTGTCATTTACACACAACTGATTCAGCTAGATGGAACAGAGAGGCACAAGCCCTTCCTGTCCTAGGCATGCTAAGGACTCCAGAAACGCTGGCTTTAAAATGCTTCCTCTCTAGGATGGGAATGGTGGTGCAGGCCTATACCAGTACTGGCAAGGCTGTGGTGGGAACAAGTTCAAGGCCAGCACAGCTTATCTACAATATCCTGTCTCAAAAGAATTTTCTTTCCTCTAAGTACAAGGAATACAGTTAAAACAAGCCTCAAAATCTCTATTCAAAGAGAATTATAACTGAGTGTCAAAACCAGCAAGCTTCTAGAAAGACAGAAAGATCTTCAGAACTTATAATATGAACCTAAAAACAGACATTGCTTTGTCAGAAACTGAGGAGGAAAAAGGCAGAAGAACAATCTAGATTGACTTTAGGCAAAGGTTTTGAAGAGAGAAAAGCCAAGTGGCCCATGCAGACTCACACGGGCTCCCTGATTATCAGTTGAGCCTTAGGGAGCCCCTGTAAGACCTGGTTTGTTGCTTGTGTGGGCCATTTTCTTGTGGTGTCTGGACCCCTCAGGCTCCTACAATCCTTCCCCACCCTCTTCTGCAGGGTTCCCCAAGCTCCACCTAATGCTTGGGTGTGGGTCTCTGCGTCTGTTTCCATCAGTGGCTGGATGACGCCTCTCTGATGACAACTGAGCTGGGCTACAGTCTATGAGTACAGCAGAGTATCATTAGGAATCGTTTCATTGACTTTTTCCTTTTTCTTTCTGACAGAGTTTGGTTCTACCCTTGGTCCCTGGGCTATCCAGACTCTGGTTCCTGATCCACCAGGCAGTGTCTGACATGGGTTCCCTCTCATAGCATGGGGCTCAACTTGGACCACTCACTGGTTGGTTGGCTACTCCCACAAATTCTGCACCACCTTTACTCCAGCACATCTTGTAGGCAGGACTAATTGTAGGCTGAAGGTTTTGTGGCTGGGTTGGTGTACCAGTCCCTTGACTGGTTACAGGACATGGCCAGTTCAGGTTCCATAAACCCCATTACTAGGAGTCTTTCTAGGGTTGCCCTCATAGATTCCTGGGAGTTTCCATTGTACTAGGTTTCTACCTTGCCTCCAAAATGTCCCCAATTCTAGTCATCCCTCCCTGTGCTCTAAAACCAGATACACTGAACTTGATAGACAAGAAAGTGGAGGATAGTCTTGAACGCGTTGGCACAGGAGGTAACATCCTGAAAAGAACACCAATAGCACAGGCACCAAGATTAACACTTAATAAATTGGATCTCATGAAACTGAAAAGCGTCTATAAGGCAAAGGACACCACCATCAACAAGACAAAATGGCAGCCTATAGAATGGGAAAAGATTTTCACCAAGCCCACATCTGACAGGGGGCCAGTATCCAAAATATATAAAGAACTCAAGAAAGTGGACATCAACAAACCAAAGAATTCAAATAAAAATGGGGTACAGATCTAAACAGAGAATTCTCAACAGAGGACTCTCAAACGACAGCAAAGCACTTAAACAAAAGGTCAGCGCCCTTAGCCATCAGGGAGATGCAAATCAAAATGACTCTGAAATTCCATCTTACACCTGTCAGAATGCCTAAGACCAAAACACAAGTGACAGCCTGTGCTGGTGAGGATGTGGAGCAAGGGGAACTCTCCTCACTGCTGCTGGACTTGCTGATCAGGCTAGACTCCCAGGGATGCTCCTCAGTGCCTGGATTACAAGCCCAGGGCACCATGCCTGACTTTATTTTACATGGATTTTGAACATCAAATTCAGGTCTTCAAGTGCTTTATAGACCGAGCCACCTCTCCAGCCCCTAGAAGCATTTCTCTCCAGGAGAGCCCACACAATGAAGGCAGTCAGGAGAAAATGACATTGGCAACAATGTATTGAGGGGACTGGGAAGAGACGAGCCACCCTGAGGACAGCTACCCGTATGCACCAAAGGCCCCCAGTTCACAATCCTACTCGCTTTCTCTCCTTACTCTCAAAACTGGAGAAGACAATCATGTGACAGGAACTACGTAAGAGCCCTCGACCCTGTAGTGTGTTCACACTTACTACTCAATCCCCAAAAGGCTGGGGGCTGGGGGGACCTCGCGGGATTCCTGTGCTTGCGTCCCTCCGTTAGTGGGACTCAGAACAATCGGTGGAGAATTCAGCCTACTTCATCTCTATTATTCTTTCAGTTCTTAAAAAAGGCACAGCGGTGGGAGAGAGACATGAAATCAGATGCCATCTCCGGCTAGCCAGCTTCTAAAACGCAAAAGTGGCCCAGAAGGAAAATCACAATCCAATTCTGCAATTATGCTTCTCTAGGCAGTCAGACGCTGAGACGGGAAAGCATTATCTATACAGATTGTAAGGCAGCCTCAGGCTGGGGGTGTTCTTACAGTGTGTCTGCCTGCAACTATCTGCTGCCTCACTTCCTCCTTCTCCCCTTCAAAGAAATAAGCCCCTCTTAATGCATGTCACAAACACCAGACAAGGATTGCAGCTGAGTTGTTTTTTTTTTTTAAACACAAAGTCTCACTAGAGATAACTAAGTGTATCAGGATGGCCTTGAACTCAGAAAGACTACCTCTGCCTTCCAAGTGCTAGCATTAAAGTCCTGTGCCACCCTGTGGCTGCTGCTGAGATTTCTGACTAACTCACCCCCAGGGAATTTCTGCCTAGGCCAAATCACGGGCTGAAATGAAGGCTGTCCAATCATGTAATCCAAATCTTGTCCCCCCCCCCCCAAATTCAAGGGTAATGCTGGAAATGCAATGAGTTCTCCTCAGCCAAGTCGCCTCCTGCCTTGGTCACACCCTCTGCAAGGTGGCTATCTCAACTCACAGGCCTTTCCTTCCCAAAGTCAGAGAAGGAAGAGGTTTGCCTTCCTCCAGGGTTTATCCTTCTGGACCGTGCCAAGGGCACCACACCTAATAGGAGGCAATAACGGCCCCTGACGTGTTGACTGTGTTTGTTTCTTTCTTGTTTCAACAATGAAAGCGACCCATGATACAGGATACAGTCTTTGTGTGCTAGTTACAAATGCAGCGATTCACAAATTAAAACAATAAACACACACACATGCACGCACACACACATGCACGCACACACCACAAAACCCAAAGATGACCAGACGTTATACAAATAAACAAGCCTAAAGCCACAGATGCACGGCTCTTCTGTTTTTCTTAAAGGTCACATTTAACTGAGTGGCTTTATCTACTTAACCTCCAGTGGCACCACCTCGCTGAGTTAAAAGCCAAAGTCCTGAGAGTATTTCACAAGACAGCACATGAAGGTCACGGTCCCCTCCCCTCCACCTCTGACCTCCCCCGCTGGTTTCCCTGCACTTCACATTCTCCAAGTGTGTGCTTGCTCTGGGCCTCTGTGCTGCTGGCTGCTCCCCTGCAGAGCTCTGGCCCATTCATGATTCACTGATCCTGAGTCCCTTTCCCTGGCCACCCCAACCCATCTTCTCCAGTCCCCCGTGTTCTCCAGTCCCCCGTGTTCTCCAGTCCCCTGTGTTCTCCAGTCCTCCGACTTCATTTCCTCCACAGCAGGGTAGCTGACATGCTATGCATGGTACATGCCTACATATCATCCGTATATACTTTATGCTGATAAAATAATGTAGTTCACAGTGTCAGGCTCCAGCAAGCATCTACTGTTGGTAGAAGCTGTTTGTGAATATCTGTAGTTAGCATAGTATTAGGTTTTAGTATAATATCTTCATGTTTGTTGACTGTCTCCATCCCCTCACCACACTGTGTCCCGCAGCCAGGCAGCCCCCTTTTTGCTTCCATGCCCTATGCATTGTCTTGCCCCATGACCCTCCCTTCCTTCCTCAGTGCTGCCCCCTCTCTCCCGGCTCCTTTTCTAGCTTCATGACCTACATGCACGCTCACACCCAGTTATATTCACATCTGTAAGCATGAAAAGCCCGAATCTGTGGGTGAGAGAGAACACGCAGCATTGTCCCCGTGAGTCTGGGTCACCTTGCTTAATATAGCAATTCACAGAACCGCCCGTTTCCATGAAATATGCTTAATTTTATCTTTTCTACAAAGAGTACCTTCGAAAGTGCTTTATGTCCAGTGGTAAGCACCGTATCTGAGACGGGATTTCATATTTGGGCAGTCGCTGTGCGAGGTGACAGTCATACAGGACTGTCTGGGGGGGCTGTTCTTGCTGCTTAGTAATGAATATTGCTTCTCAAATCCAGTCAAGTCTGTCAAATTATTCACCCTCATCCCAGGGTTCCTGTCAGCGGAGCAATGGAGCTGACTCATTACCAACCCTTTTTAGAGAAGTCAGTTCTGTCTCCGTGAGTGCACGTATTAAGAGCAATCCCACAAAGCCCAGAAACGCATTTGGAAAAGGCTGCTGGGGAAGCCGAAACGCTGTTGACGGTCTTCGTAAAGGTGAGCAGGTCATCCCTCCTGCCATAGCTCATTTTGCAGTGTTTAGAACCAACAAAGTATTCTCTGGACCTAATGGTGCCCATGACAACTTGCTATACAACTGCCGTAAGTGGAACGATTGGTACCACAGATGCCAACCATCTTAGGACTCAGGCAAGCAATAAGATAGTATAAAGTCATAATATAGATGTCATCTAACATCTCGACATGTCTGCTAAAGATGATTGCTCCTGAATGAATAATATAAAGTAGAAATTATTACATGTAGTACAAAAAGCATGAAGTGTTTAAGAATCTTCCCCGTGATTTCTACACTCGTACATCCAGAGGTCAGAGGACATCTTGCCAGAGTCAGGTCTCTCTTTGCAAAATGTAGGCCCTTGGGATCAACTCAGGTCATGAGGCTCGGCGGCAAGCACCTCTGCCCACCGAGCCCTCACACAGTCCCCTCTTTTCCGGGCCTTTTTTAATTGAGTAGGATGCTGTATAATTTAACTCTCATGATACTGGGTACTGAAGTGTTTGATACTGGGTACTGCCTTGACTATCAAACGCAGCAAAGGGAAGAGAAAGGAAAACATTTCGTCACCGACTGCCAAGTCAAGGAGCCAGAAGATGACTAAGCCCCGCTCCGAGGCCCTAGCCAAGCAAGTGCTCCTCGCTGCCGACCATCCATTCCCCTCCTTGCCAAGCTAGATGCCTAGCCGAGAAAGTCCGAGACTGGTGTTGTGGAATCTTATTTTGAGGTATGCTACATTTGTTTAATGATGCAAAGGTGTGCTGCATTCTTTTATGTTGCATTTGTTTAACTCTGTGAAGCTGCAATTTTTTTTTTTTTTTGCCTGTCTAAAACACCTGATGGTCTAATAAAGAGCTGAATAGGAGGAAGGACAGGTGGACTGGCAGGCAGACAGAATAAATAGATGTCTGGGAAGGAGAAAGAAAGGAGGAGAGAACAGGGAGAGGAGGACGTCAGGGGCCAGCCACCCAGCCAGCCTTGGAGTAAGAGTGAAAGTAAGACATACACAAGTAAGAAAGAGAAAAGCCCAGAGGCAGGCAAGAAATAAGCCAAGCTAAGGCTAGCGAGTAGAAGAAAGACTAAATTACGTGAGTGATTTGTTTGGGAACTGGGCGGCGGGCCCCAAAAGAGCCCAAGAGCAAAGAGTAAAAACAAAGAGCAGATTAGAGAAGTCACTTTGGTGGTAACGCACTTCCCTCACACACACAGAGAAAGAGCCCTGTGTTTGATTTCCGAACATGGTCTAAACCAGGCATGGGGGCCACCCTGCAATCCCAGTGCTCCAGAGGTGAAGACGGGGGGGGGGGGGGGG
>NW_026067893.1:3451216-3609569 GCF_014885135.2 Alexandromys fortis | reverse complement strand
GGGGGCTGTCATCCTCAGCTACACAATGAGTTCAAGGCCAGCAAGAGATACCTGAGGCCCTGTCTCTAATGAATTAATTAACTTAAATCGGGTGCAGTGGTGCACGCCTTTCATCCCAGAGCTTGGGGTCAGAGGCAGCTGGATCTCTGAGTTCAAGGCCAGCCTGGTCTGCGTAGTGAGCTCCAGACAGACAGAGTCTCCTATGTGAGAGACCCTGTCCCAAAAATAAACACATAAATAAATAAACATTAATTAACTAGTAAGGCAAAATAGAACCAGTCAGTCTATGGGAAGGAACGTGTACCTTTCAGAGTAGCGGCAGTTGGCAAAACACAAAGTGCATTTTTCACAGAGACATCGGGAGAACAATCACCTCCAGTACAAAGCCCCGATTTAGTCAAAAGCACCCCCAGAACTAGGGCAGGCCAGTCTCCAAGAACACTCATAGAATACTCACTCAAATCAAATGTTCCAAACACCAGCACACAAACAACCTCATGTCAGCGTTTATCACTGCAGACAGCTTTGCCGGGGAAGGAGAAAAATGCTAAGACAAATGAGTCCATTAAACCGAGTCCAGCCCAGCCCGATGCCTCTTTGTTCTTCTTGCCAGCAGCCATTGCTTCTGGCTCCCCAGGAACACTGCATGGCCATTGCCACCTCTTTTCTATGGTGAAGATGTGAGTGCCACAGGGATTGCTCCTGTTAGCGTACTGCCCAGAAAAGGAGTAACTACCCAAATGTATGAGTGCTTCAGAAGAAAGCAATGTTGCCCATAACCAAGGTCTTCCCATTCTAGATTGGAAGTCTAACCCTGAGTTCAACCGTCTTTGAGGCAAAGCCTGTATCTCAGTCACACTTGCTGCCCGCACGTCGCCACTGAGAACTCCCCCTATGTGTGCAGCGGAGGAAGAAATGCCACATCGGGATTTGGCTGGCAGCTTGGTCCACAGAAAACCTTCAGGGAAGTCTCTAGCTTGCCTTTAGTGACCAGTCACTGGGCCTTCAAAGACACCATGTAGGAGCCCATACCTCTGTCTCTGCAGATATCATATGCAGATGGCTGAGTTCAAGCCAGCTCTGTTGATGCCATAATAGAATGATTGATTGATGGACAGGGACGTCGGTGGAAGGGAGGGGCTTTTTGTCTGCAAGTAGCAAAATTTGTCCACTTTTCTTTCATGGTTGTCAGACAATCGGAATGCTATCAGGTTATAAACTAACTCCTCTCTCTCTCTCTCTCTCTCTCTCTCTCTCTCTCTCTCTCTCTCTCTCTCTTTCTCTCTCTGTGTGTGTGTTGCTGAGAATCCAACCCAGGTAAGGACTTCTAGTGTTTTACTTCATGTTTTTATTTGTTTTAAAACAGTGTCTTACTCTGTAGCATGGGTTACCTTAACGCTTACACTGTAGACCAGGCTAGCTCACAATATAGACCAGGCTAGCTTCCAGCACACAGCAGTGCTTCTTCCCCAGTCTCCTGACTCCCAGGATTTAGCTATGAATTACTCCACTCAGCTCTACTAATTTATTTACTACACTTGGTGTGAGTGTGTATGTAAGAAAAGATGCTGTTTTATTTTTGCCCTCCCCACCATTTGCTGAATAATCTCTCAAGAGTTTAAAATATCACTTTAAAAAAAGTTGCTTACTGTTCTTAAGTATTTTCCATTGTTCTGCCAAACTTTACTTCAATATTCACCAACTTCTGATGGTTTCCTAATATGTTTTGCTACCTGGCAGGATAATCTTCCATCCCATAATTAGAACTCTTTAAAGTTTTTCATTTGTTTCATTTAATAAAATTCACTTATTTTTGCAAATACCAGGAGTACCATATTGCAGACCAATTTTTATAAAAAAAAGACTTTGTTGGCATTCTAATTAGGGTTTTATTTGTGTAAAACTTAGAAAAGAAATGAACTTCTTTTCTGTTTAGTTTGAATATGTATGTTTGTATATGTGCAAGTGTGGTATATGTGTGTAGTGTATGTATATGTTGCACATGTGTGTTCAGGTATATGTGCCCATACACATGAGTGCAAGACCAGAGGAAGATATTGCAGCCTTGCTCTGTCACAAACTGAAGCCAGGCCGGCGGCCGGTGATCCCCTGTGTTCTTCCTGTCGGCAGCCCCAGATCATCCAGGTAACAGGCATGTTATGGCCACACCCCTTCTCCTGCGGGGGCTGGGATCTGAGCTGGGTCGGCAGGCTGTGCAGCAAGCGTGCTCTTAACCACTGAGCCATCACCTCAGCCCTGCTTTATCTTTTTGAGACAAGATTTCACTGTGCGTCTTAGCCTGGCCTTGAATTTGTGTTCATCCTGCCTCTGCCTCCGAGAACTGAGATTATAAGCACATGCCACTACATCCGGCATCTTCACAGTATGGAGGATTGTGATCTAAGAACGTTCCACGTCTCTCCAGAGACTTAGACTTTTCACACTCCTCAGTGTTGGATCTAAACCATGCTCATATTGTTTGGGTATGTTACAATTAACTCTCCATGTTTTATTCCTAATGTTCAATTTGCTGGGTTATCATTTTAAAAAAAAATCTAAGAAACAAAACAACAAAACAAAACCCACTGTTTTCTATGCCTGGAATACTTTTCGGAACTTTCCAGTTTGGTAAAATCTGCTTTTCTCAAAGTCTCATCCAAACTTCACTTGCTTGATCAAGAATTCCTCAGCCTAGGATTCAATCTAGAAGAATCTGTCTTTCCTCCACCCACCTGCCTCATCTTAAACGTGACAGTATCATCTTGATGGCACACACTACTGTGACTTCTCTCAACAGGTTGCAGGCTCATCTCCCTGAGTGTGGAAGCTCTCCAAGCCTGATTAGACACAAATAATCAATTGCTCTGAATGGTGGGCGAGTGAATGAGTGAGGGGAGGCATAAATAAACGCCCGGATAAGACATCCCTTCTCATGTTTCCACGGTGCTTTTACAGCGGTAATGATGATGCTACTGAAAATGGTAGATTCTAAAATAACGTGATGTTTTCCCCATAAGCCCCAAGCTGTGTTCAAAAGAGCAGAAAGTATCCCAATGATAAGAAATGATGAGCAACCAAAAAATGAGAGCCAGACTTGCACTTTCCTCGGTGCACATTTCAGCGTAACGCGAACAGGCAGCGTTGTGGCACACAGAGCATACTCTGGCATCCACAAGACCCGCACTGAACTCTATGAAACATTCATTGGCAGACAACCGTCTTGGGTGAGTCTCTCCACCTGCGGAGGAATCCTTCTATCCACACATTACTGACAATAAGTATCTTCTCAGCAGGATAGGGGATATGCCAGGCTCGCACATCTGAAGTGCTGGATCCTCCCCTTTCCTACCCTCTTCCCATCCCACAAAAGGACCTGCAACCTCCCCGTTGATGGGGAAGGAAGGTATTCAGGATTCCCCTTCCTTCTGTCATTCATTTCCCCAACCCATCAGCAAAGCCTCAGACTCCCAGGCTCTAACAACTTCCCACTGGCTGCTCTTACCATCAGCTCTCTGTACCAGGCTTTTTCTTTGAGGCCACCAACCAGCTCCCAAATTGTGACACAGAGACTTGTTATTAGTTTTGAACACTTGGCCTACCTTACGTATGTTTCTGGCTAGCTCTTTTAAGTTACATTAACCTGTTGGTCTTTATCTACCTTTTGCCTTGGGCTTATTACCTTTCTTCTGTTCTTACTTTCTCTGCTTCTGATGTCTAGTTGGCTGGCTGGTGTCTGCCTGGCTTTTGCCCCAGGTGTGTCCCTCGTTCTCTCCTCTCTCCTTCCTAGTACTCTTTCTCTCTCTTCTTTCTCCTATTTATTCTCTCTGCCCGCCAGCCCTGCCTATCCTTTCTCCTGCTGGTCACTTCTCTTATTGGACCAATCAGGTGCCTTGGGCAGGCAAGGTGAAACAAATGTAACACATCTTTTTATAATTAAACACACATCCTTACATCGTTAAACAAATGCAGCATAAACAAATGTAACACACCTTTACACAGTTAGAGTAATATCCCACAGGGGCTGGAGAAATGGCTCAGAGGTTAAGAACATTGCCTGCTCTTCCAAAGGTCCTGAGTTCAATTCCCAGCAACCACATGGTGCTGGTGGCTCACATGGTGGCTCACAACCATCTCTAATGGGGTCTGGTGCCCGCTTCTGGCCTGCAGGCATATACACAGACAGAATATTGTATACATAAAAATAAATAAATATTTAAAAAATAAAATATCCCACAGCATAAACAAATGTAACACACCTTTACACAGTTAAATATCCCACAGCATAAACAAATGTAACACACCTTTACACAGTTAAATATCCCACAGCATAAACAAATGTAACACACCTTTACACAGTTAAATATCCCACAGCATAAACAAATGTAACACACCTTTACACAGTTAAATATCCCACAGCATAAACAAATGTAACGCACCTTTACACAGTTAAATATCCCACAGCATAAACAAATGTAACACACCTTTATACAGTTAGAGTAATATCCCACAGCATAAACAATGTAACACACCTTTACACAGTTAAATATCCCACAGCATAAACAAATGTAACACACCTTTACACAGTTAAATATCCCACAGCATAAACAAATGTAACACACCTTTACACAGTTAGAGTAATATACCACAGCATAAACAAATGTGACACACCTTTACACAGTTAAATTAATATCCCACAAAATCTCCCAACCAACGTCTGTCTTGCCCAAACCATCACAATAGCCCCTAAGTGATCTTCCTACTTCCAACCCCAGCCTCCTCCAGTCTATTATCCACACTGTTGACTGAGTGACACTTTGAAACTGTACCAAATCATGTCACAAGTTTCCTAAAAACTTTCCAGGCATTCTTTCTTATCTCACTGAATCTAAGTAAACAAAACCCCAAGTCCTTACAGTGGCCTACAAGAAACAATTTGACATCCAACTATCTCCCTGACATTGGCCCATCTCTCTCTGTCTCCCCAACACACTGGTCCTTCTTGCTGGTCGTTGGACATACAAGTGAGACAGACCTAAGAATGTTCAGGGCCTAGGAAATTCTTTACTGAGTGTCTTCACGGCTGCTTTTCCATTTTCAGATCTGTGAGCAGACATCTTCCATCACCAGCCCATATAGAGCACGGTTTCCTGTGTCCTCGTCTCTCCAACACCCCGATCTTGCACTGTGCCATCTCATGGCGACTACAGGCATTTTATCAGAGGCTGTCCCCCCTCAACACCCACTAAAAGTTTAACTAACACATACCGAGTTACCAAATAAATGAGCACATCCTTCCTAACTATAAATCGAACCACAGAATAGACTCTCCTAAAATAAATGGTCTAAAGGAATGGTGGGTAAGAATCCCAGCCCTCCTCTGGTTCCTGCGGGCATTACACAAATGGATCAATGGCTAAAAATAAAGAGTCCCTTGTTTTACATGGAGTACAGAGATCAAAACACGCCTGGACCAAAGAATGACAGTCAACTCTTCAATATTGTTTGTTTGTTTTGTTTTTCTAGCTTTTGTGGGTTTTTTTTTTTAAATGATGTCTGTCTTCCTCCACTTTGCCCAGATTCTAGGACGCTCCTGTTC
Organism: Alexandromys fortis; assembly: GCF_014885135.2. Lineage (NCBI taxonomy): Eukaryota > Metazoa > Chordata > Mammalia > Rodentia > Cricetidae > Alexandromys > Alexandromys fortis. The sequence goes on along the minus strand of NW_026067893.1, from coordinate 3,603,973 downwards.
GCTCCCATTGGGAGGCAGAAGCCAGAAATAGCTGTTGCCTCATGGCCCTCACTTCCCTCCATTGTCGGCACCCAGTCCTCTGGAACCTTCCCTGTGTTGTGGATGCTGGTCTGTGAATTCCCAGTCGGGTGAGTAACGACGTCGGGTCAGCCTAAACTAAAGACACACTTCAGGGTATTCTCTTCAGGAAAAGGGTATTTTAGAACGGACGCCACTGCCTCTACAGACGCATTAAATACTCTCCCAGTGTGTGCAGTGGCTGAAGAACTGGAGGAAGGACATATGGAAGAAAGAACTCGTTTTGTTTTTTTAATTTACTGAAAGTCTTAATAACTTTCTTTCTGAGCCAAAAAAAAAAAAAAATCTAAACACAAGGCTGGAGTCATGTGATCTCCAGTCAGTTAGCAAATAATGTTTGAATGCTTGACCCACAACGCCGGCTTTTATTTGATTTTAATAATTATACAAAAGATTCAATTACAAAAGAATAAGGGCTTTCCCGCCCACTAATTATTTTAATGGGCAATCCTCATATGTTGGTAAGTGCATGTTAGATAATTGCCTCCATAATACAGCGGACTGGGAAAATAGAGCCCTAACATATTGGCAGAAGATCAAGTACGTCATATGTGGCTGCGCACACTTGCAATCCCAGCACTTGGGGCCGAGGCAGAAGCAGGCTGATTTGCAGGGCAGCCTGAGCAACACATGTGGCTACACAGTGAAACTGTCTCAAAACATTAATAACAATAATGATAATAACAACAGTCATAACAGCCACAGACACACTGAAGTATACATTTTAAAGCTACTTTTTAAATTCATTAGAAGAAAGAGAAGGACATTGGAAATAATTGGATCTGGAGATGAGGCTTAGTTTCGGAGCATGGCCTAGCATGTGCACTGCAGATTAGTTAATTAATTAATTAAACGACTATCGAAACAAAAGCACCAGGCATCAAATTCCCACAATAGTTTTTCTGCCTCAGTAGAAACCATCATGTATGTAAATTACTCCTAAATTAAAATATATTTCAGGACATTATATGAGTTTGATTTTAGTTGGCGTTATAGTTGTATGTCTATAACCGTTGCAATACCTGAGCACGCCAATAGCTCAGAAATGCTCTGGATTGAAACGAAGAAATGGATAACCCAGAATGTAAGCTTAACTTTTAATATAGCTAATCTGCAGTCAGGTATGCAGCCATTGACCAAAATTCTGTCTTTTGTTTGTTGGTTTGGGTTGGGAGGGGGGACTGTTTTCCTTTTGTTGTTGTTATTTTGGCTTGGGGGGTTGGTTTTTGTTTGAGACGGAGTCTCAGGCCCCCCACCAGACTGTCCTGGAACTCACTATAGACAAGTTGGCTTTGAACTCCCAACCCTGCGCTCAAGTGCAGAGGTGACAGGCACAGCCCACCGTGTTCAGCTCTGGAGGCCTCCTTTGACTAACACGTTAGCATCCACGGCCCAGGAATGACGAGAATTTGCAGTGGGTTCTCTGGAAGACAACAGTCAGCACTGACAGGCAGACAGACGGCACCTCACCATCCACTGTGCCGTCTCAAGAGACTTTCTGATGTATGTCAGTTCTGTTCTCAGTTGGCGGGAAGAAGGAAATGGTTTTTCTTTGTGGATTCTCTATCTATCCTGGTTAAGTTTTACTGTCAGCTCGGCAGAACCTAGAGTCACCCGGGAGTGGGCACTCCATCGAAGACTTGCCTCTGTCAGACTGTGAGAAACTGTCTAGACTGAGGATTGATGATCACTGTGGACAACACCATCCCTAGACAGGTGGACCTAGGTTGTACAAAAAAGCTAGCTGAGCACCAGCCAAGAGTGAATCAGTGCCTGCCAATTCCTTGTGGAATCATGTCTATGACCATACCACCCTGAACGTGCCCGATCTCTTCTTATGGAATCATAAGGTTAGCCAGCACTCATGACTGGACTTCCACTGAAGCATGCTTGACTATGCTCTGTAGATTAACTCAATAGATGGCCTATCTGGATGGATGAACGGGTGGATGGATGCATTTTTCTAGATGATACTGTTCTAACCAGGGTAAAATTCCTTTCTCCTCCAAAGTGCTTTGGAAAGTGATGATCAGGCAGATAATGGCAGCCACGAGTAAATTATAGTTCAATATACATTTCCACTTAAAATTTTTCTCATAAAGCACATTTTGATCATTTTGATCATATTTTTCCCCTCTTCCACTCCTCCCAGGTCCTCCCCAATATAGCTAAAAGTTAATGATGCTCACAGATCTAACGTAGGAATAACTCAACCTTCTGAAGCCTTTGATGAAATGAAGCGCACCCTGCTACTGTGCGCTGTAGCCACATTCCTCATCGGCGGAATCCCTTGGCCCTTCGTGTCCGCAGTGCCCTCCCCACTGCTGAGAGGGGCTGACCGCTGAGATCCACTTCTCCAACACTGACAGACAAACCAGCCTCCCACGCCAGCATGCTGCCCAGGTCCATCATTTCTGGGCTCCCTCTCTCCCTCTCTCATGTCGCCCTTCCCCCCATCCCTGCTTCTGGCCGCTCTTCCCTCGTCTCATCCCGCTTCATTCATCTAAATCCATCCGAAGCTCACGTGTTCTCCAAGAACACAGTTCTGTTCGAGAAGTCTCACTGACCCTGTGGTCCTCCTCTACAGCTTAATAGGGCCAGTCCTTAGTGTGCCATGACAGCCCCACATCCCTTGTTATCTGCCTCACTTGGCAAACCCTTTTCCAAATATTCGTACTTCTCTCTTCCTAAAACACTGTGAGTTCCCTGAAAGCAGATAAGGGATTCTATTTATTATTGTTGTTATTTTCTGCAGAAATATCGATAGATAAACAAATTTGTCAAATCCAACAACAAATAACCTTAAACTTAAAAAAAATCCAAGAAAAAGATATCGTAGACATCAAAGCAAAACTATGAAACAAGTTAGTATTCTGGGGGCTATTTGGAGAACGTAGCGACGCAGAGAATAGGAAAGTAGTAACTTTTGTCAAGTTTGTACAACCTCAGAAAACATATGCCTGTAGCAAATACATGGGGTCTGCTAATTGACCAACTGCTAACACATAATAGGTGTTCAATAAATGGTGTTTAAAGGCTCAGTTGGTAGAGCACTTGCTTAGCTTGCACCATGCTGTGGCCTGATATTCATGGCTGTGTAAAACCAAGGCTGGCGCACAGCTTGTAAACTCAGCATCCCAGAGGTCGAGGTAGGCCAACCAAAAGTTCAAGGCCATATTAGACTGCATAGGGAGTTTGAGCCAATCTGGGGTACGATACCCTGTCTAAATAAATACTAGATGGATAAAAGTCTATGTCCTCAACTAGAATAAATGGAGGAAATTAGTAGATAAAAGACGCATTTTTCCTTTACTGGATTTTTGTCTCAATCCACTACAACCATATCTATTTGTTTCCCAAAAACCCCACAAAGACATCATGTGGGCTAGGTTTTTTTAATTAATTAATTTAAAGAAAACAATCTTTTCTCATTGTACATACCAATCCCAGTTCCCACTCCCTCCCTCCTTTTGCTCCCTCCACCTTCCCTCCCACCCCCCTCAGATTCTTTTTTTATTGTTTTTATTGTGAGCGCTACATTTTTATCCGTGCCCCTCCCCCCTCCCCTTCTCCCATGATCCCCATGTGAACTAGTTTTATGTCAACTTGACACAAACTAAAATCTAGAAGAGAGCAGAAGCTGAGGAAACTCCTCACCAGGCCGGCCTGTGGGCAGGCTTGTGGTGCAGTTTCATGATGGAAGACTGATATGAGAAAGCCCAGGTCACTATGGGCAACGCCACCTCTTGGGAGGTGATCATGGGTGCAACAGGAAGATGGGCTGAGTAAACCATGAGGAGAAATCCAGGAAGCACCTCTCCCTCCGCACAGCTGCCGTTCCTGCCCTAATCTCCAATCACGGTGGAGCACGATCAGGAGAGGGGACATGAAATGAACCCTTTCCTCCCCGAGCTGCTTTTGGTCACATTTTATCACAGCAATAGAAACTCTAAGACAAATATACTAAGAAAAGTGTGCCAACCACCTTCCCTCCTCACCCCTGCCTGTCAGGTAGCCAAGCCAACCACCTTCCCTCCTCACCCCTGCCTGTCAGGTAGGCAGTTTAAAATGCTGGTAGACACTCTTCTGCAATGTTCAATCTATACACAGGGCACATACACACACAAGGATTTTTCTTAATTTACAAAACTTGGGTTCCAGTTTTATACACACCATTCGAAAACTGGCCCTTTTCATTTAACAGTGTATGATTGACAGCTGCCCAAGACAGGGCATATAGACCAAACTCATTCTTTCCAATAGTCCACAGAGCATGCACCATAATTCAGAGGCATTTCCCTATAGATGAGCCCTCCTCTTGCCTCTGCTTTCATGGGAGTTCTGAAATCCAAGGTGTCAAGACTCTCTGACATTGCCAGACCACACAGACTCTGCCTGCTCTCTCTGCTGGCGTGGCTGAGGCCGTCCACGGGTGCCTCAACCTTTCATGCAGACACAGTCTTTGAAAGGCTAGCGCACTCATGCCTTTTGCACAGTGCCCGTTATCCGCCATGTATCTGACATTGGATAAATATTTAACAGCTATTGAACTGAACCAGACACTAACCAATCGGAAATCAGCTGGAAGGTCTCTGACTACAGTGTTCACTGCGTTTTATTATCCGGGTAGGAAGTAAAAATAGGAAAATATTATTTCTAACCTCATACTCTTGCACTGTGTTTGAATTTAAACACTTATTTCATAACTTACATATATTCTATCAATGTGCTGGCAGGCTTTTATCATATGGGAGTGTTTTAATATTATTTCTGTGACCTAAAACTGATCTTATGATAACTGTGAAAGGATGCAGGCCCAGCACTCAGAGACAGGCGCTCTCCAAGGCTGCCATACTGGCCTGCACAGAACTAAGTAGAGCCTGTGGAAGAGTCAGACTTCAAAATCTACCCTGAATATTCTTTAAATGGTTTAGGTTTGTGTGTGTGTGTGTGTGTGTGTGTGTGTGTGTGTGTGTTGTCCACAAACACGTGTTAGAATGTGTACATTCATGTAAGACTCTGTGGAGGCCAGAAGAGGGTACTGGAGCTCCAGGAACTGAGGTGACAGGCAGCTTTGAGCTACCTGATGCAGGTGCTGGGAACTGAGCTTATGTCTTTGGGAAGAGCAGTAAGTGCTCTTAACTACAGTGTCCTCTCTCCCCATGCCCTACCCTGCATATTCTGTGTGAGTGAGTGTGAGTGTGTGTGCACACCTGTGTGTGCAGGTGCACATGGAGATGTGTAATATTTTCTCCTCCTGTTCTCTATTTCCATTTTTTTGAGACAGAGTCTCTCACTGAACTGAAGCACATAACCCAGACAGTCCGTGAACCCAGGGGTGCCCCTGTCTCCATCTCCCAAACTGCTGGACGCCGAGGCCTAGCATGAGTTCATGAGTGCTAGAGATCTGAACTCAGGTTCTCTGCTTGCGGCAAGCACTGTACTGATAAAACACCTCCCGGTCCCTGCCTCCCCAAATGTCTTTATTTGGTACCTCTAGCACAAAGACTGGTGTCTGTATATGATGCCTGAGAACCCTAAAATTTGGGGGCCTCATGCCAATCTAATAGTACTTAGAAGTACCTGGACATCTTCCCACGTGTGTGGCTCAAGGGCTCTGCCTTTGCAATAGATGATCCATCAGCTCTGCACCCAGACCTGGTAATCAGCCTTTTAAAAAGATGAATTATGAGAGCCTCTATCTAGTGCGGCCATTTCTTCTGGATGCTGAGTCCAGATCCGGAACATGATGAGCCCACTCTGTTCTCCAGCGATAAAAACACTCCGCCAGGCTAAAAGTTCAGCCAGACCATGTGGAGAAACTGTTGATGCAAACAGCCTAACTTACACTGCCGCGAAAGTTAAAAACACTAATCGTTGGTTTAATAGTAGATTTAATTTTAGTTCATACTCCATATGTCTTAAATAGCGAACAAGTGCATGTTTTTTCTCTATTTTTCTTCATATTGTTCTTATACTGAAATTTAACTTATGTCAGTGTTTCCGGTTTTGTTTTGTTTTAGGCTTTGCCCTCCATACCTCACATGGGATAAACCAATGGGATTTACATCCCCAGAGCTAAAGAGTTTCCTGCTTACTATCTGTATATTTAAACAGACACGTTAACTTTCTGATCCTGGGGTTTAATCTCCACCTCCACCTGTACGATGGCAACAGATACAGAACTGGCCAAAGACAGGGTCACTCACAGTTTTGATGTGTTTTGAGGTCCCAGAGGAGCTACTTCGCCAAGCACACACTGTACTCATTGTTTAGAATTTTGTTTCAATCTGTGTACATAACAGTACTTTGCAAAGACTTTGATAGCTTCTATGACTTGGTCCTAATGCTGGAAATGGAGGGGTCAGAATGGGATGGTTAAATGACTGTCACCAAGCACAGGCAATCCTGTTTCCCTTCGGTCAACGTCACACAATACCTGTGAAGGTGTTCGTGAACACTCTGGTCAAAGGACCTGAACCAGACAGCGCTGGGCAGGGAGCAGTCACCAGCCAGTGAAGAGTGAGCACTGAGTACAAAAGCTCTCGAAACCTCAGCTCCTTCTACCAAATGGGGAGGCAACACTAGTGGCCATGCACCGTGCTCTTAAAGGGGTGAGGTTGACAGTGAAAACCAACCGGCACAACTACAAACATGGGCTTGAAGGGAAACGGGAAATCAGCGTGTTTGAAGGTAGGCTCAGAAATACTTGAGAAAGCAGGTTCCGTGCAGACTTAGTGCCCATCTGACATCCTGGATAAACCACAGACACCATGGGAAATTAATGATGTCATCTGTTGGGCTGTATGCTTCCCGGGACATGTCAGGGTTCCCAGTGGTCAGGTGGCACCAACAGTTAGTGAGGCTTTGCTGCAAGGGATTTTAGTGGCGTGTAAAACCAAGTCAAATGCTCTTACCCAAGAGAGTTTACAACCTCTGACATATTTTCCCCACGTGCTCCTTAGTGAGCATAAAGGTCAGGGGTGAATTCAGCTTCAGAACACTGTTCGGAGTCCCAGACCAAGTGTCCTGGGATCACACAGGAGAACCTGCTCATCAAGGACCTTCCAGACACGCTGCATCCTTTTTCCTTCCGTCGACCCCAGCATGCACAAGGCATTGGCCATAAATATGCTGGACATAGCCCAGGGCTCCATGCCACCTCTATAGCCTGATCATGTAAAATGTAAATCCCAGCTCCATATCTATCCCACTTCTAGACACGAAGGAGAACAATCCCACTTCCAGAGCAATCACCAACCAAGATCAGATTCTGCAAAATGAATTTTCAGCATTCTGAATAGAGATTATGGATGATAATCCCCAGCATGACCCTAAAAGGGAGTGCTTCATTACCTAACAATGTAATTGAATTTCTAACTCTCTCCCATACCAAAAAGGGCCAAAGCTTCAGAGTTTAAAGGCCAGCTCTGCAACCTGTCACAAGTCACTTCAAGGGGAGTCAAAGATGTCCAAGTCGCTGCTTTGCAAATACACTTTCTAAAAATAATCAATATTTTCCTTCAAGGCTTATGACAAAGCAACCAAGCCACTTCGTTTTAATTGCTTGCAAGCTGCACACTGACTCGATCTCTTTAATATTTCACTCATAGTAGCAGCCGCGGCGCTATGACTAACTCCTCTCCCAAGCATCACTGCTGGCTCCAGATGGCAAGAAATGCGTTCCCTTCACTCCTGCCTGAAAAGCAATTCTGATTTTCCCCTTTCTTCCCATCCTTCCACTTCACCTGCAGTAATTATTTCTGCTCCAGATCAAAACGGGAGGGACGAGAAAGGGGGACACCAGGTAACCGTTAGTACAGGTAAATTTACTTTTTTTTTTTTTAATGAAGTATGAACTCTGCAGCTTTAAATCTTGCTGCATCGAGCCCTGGATTTCTTCCATAACTGAGCTACAAAATGGTAACAAGAAAGGAGAAAAAAAATACCTCTTCCACCCAGCCAGCCCTTCCACAGCTCTTCAGCAAGACTGGCAGTGGCCAGCCCATCCCCCACGCCCTCCCAGCCCAGAGGCGCAGCTAGTACAGGTGGGCTGGGCACCGGACCTTGGCCCTCAGGCTTCGCCCACATCCGGCGATCAAGGTCAAGGGCGAGGGCTTCCTTTCCCAGCCCAGGAGCCCGGGGAGTCGCTGCCAAAGTTTCAGGCCCGGCTGGGGCCAACACGACTCTCGCAGCCCCTTGCCCCCTGGCACCTGCCCAGCGCGCACTCTCCAGACCCGGCACTGGGTCCGCACACCGTGCCACCTGGTCCCCACTCACCTCGTGTGGACATGGCTCAGGCAGCGGCAGCCGAATCCGGAGGGAGAGGAGAACCCGCAGGGCGTGGGGAGGATAGGATCCCGAGATGCGCACACGGGCTCGCGCCTCCCCAGCCCCAGGCCCCGGGCGGACGCCGCCTCCCGCAGGACACCTGCTCCGCGCTCCGGGCAGCCGGGCGGGCGGGCAGGCGGGGATCTGCAGGGCGCGGCGCTGCTGACAGCTACGGCCGGCTGGGCGGGGCCGTCTCCCCCGCCCGGTGCCCGCGGGCAGGCCGGGCCCACTCGGGTCCACTGGCTGCTGGGGACGCACTGCCGGCTTGGCTATCGCACCAGGCAGAGCTTTGTTCCTGAGCAAGGTGGGCATGTGATGGGGTGGGGGAGTCTGCGTGGTCCATACTGTGGACCCGAGTCCCTGATGATGATGTTGTTGGGGGGAGGGGGGAGGATGACTGTCAGTGAGGCTTTCCAGCTTCCAGCCTTGGTCCCAGAGAGACACCGTTAGGACTGATCCTATACCTTCCATAAGTGCTGCCCTTGACTGGGGGAAGAATTCCACAGACACCTGAGGGGGTTGACCCTCACTGTGGAGCAGTCTTTGGCAGCTCATAATAACAGGTCCAGCAATTCAGAAATGTTCAAAGAACAGGTGGACACAATTCTATGAAAAAAATAATTGGTCAATAATTGGAGAAAGCCCGACGATATGATGATCCTGTGGGGAGGGAGGTGTCAGGGGGAAAAAAGACATAATGAGAAAAGAAAATTTCAAACTTCAGTAGCACTAAATTTCAAACCCCTAAACTCAACAACTAAAATCAACTCCTTGTCTGTCACCTTGACGACATTCCTTTTAGACAGGTCACAGTCCAGTTTCTTGTGTCTCAAGAAGACTTTCTTTCCCTCCATCCCCAGCTCACTACTAACAGGAATCACCTGGGTGTTTGCAGGGTCGCCTCCCTGCCCAGCCTGCCTCCAGCCCTCCCTCCTTCGCTCTGCCTGCTGCTGCCTTGACGATAGTTTTTCTGCTGAGGACGTTGTCGTTACTCCCAAACCTGCAGGCTGTCCCCGCCGATCTCCAGATGGTCTTATTTCATCCAACTCATTGCAACCGAGCAGTTCCTCCAACAGAGACTTAGCGAACAGAGGCTACCAGCCGACCTTTGTGTCAGGTAGTCGGGCGACCACAGCGGTGAACAGGGTAGGCATGACCTACGTCCTAAACAGCTTCTGAAGTGTTGAGAACCTTTGCACACTGAGCAAGCCTGCCCCCCCATGCACCTCTACTTACACCTTGCACGAGTACTTTCTCCGCTGACATTTCTCAATAGTGTCCCCTGCCTGTCTTTGCTCTCACCATTCTTTGCTATTGCCTTTCTCCCCATCTAAGTCACCCCTAAGCCACCTCATGAAACGTTCCCCAGGTCCTTCTGTGCCCGCTGACCTCTAAGCTTCCATGTGTTTTCAGAACACCAACACACAACTGCTTTAAAAACATGTTGTTTTGTGTTGCTCCTTAAAGATTGCCCTGTGTGTTTTCTCCTCCCCCAAAGCTCCATAAGTACTCCGTGAACATTGCAGCCCTGCCAAGTTCGGCACGTATGTTACCAAGCATGTATTCTAGTGGATGTCATACAGGGACACAGGTCCCAGAACCGTGTGCTTGTCTACCTTGAGCCTTGCGATAATACCTAGTCCCTTTCTTCATCTGTCTGCCACAGTCATTCTGGACTTCGTAACCTCATTGTACAACCACAGATACAGTACAAGCAGATCTTACCCTCGTGTCCTTAAGGCGCTTATAATAGACCACACAGATGGTCATAAAATATGCTCTCACTGTCTGGAATAAGGCAATGTACACAGTGTTTTTTAGGCGGAGAGCAAGTCAGTCCTCAGCTTAGCTGTAGCTTTCCCATCCAGGAAATCAACCAACTGTGAGCTGAAACTATTGAATAGAACAGCTGCATCTTGTCAGACGCGTTGGCACATGCCTGCAGTCTCAGCCCTCAGGAGGCCAAGGCCAGAGAAGAGGGTCATGGGTTCAAGGCCAGCCTGGGCTACGTAGCAACACCTGTCTGAAGAAAATAAACCATGTTTGCATTGAACATGGATTGCTATGCTTGCTTTGCCTTGGTTTCCTAAGTGACCTAATATATCATTTTATACAGCATTTACATTACACTAGTTATAACTAAGCTGGAAATGGTTTAAAGAACCCAAACAGAAATGTATAGTTTACATGCAAATATGATAGCATTTAATATAAGACACTGAAGGACATGTGTACTCAGGACCTGGCAGCTTCAAAAACAGGTCTGAAGAGATGACTCAGTGGGTAAGAGCACTGGCTGCTCTTCCAGAGAGACCTGGGTTCAATTCCAGCATCCACGTGACAGCTCACAACTGTCTGTAACTCAAGTTCCAGTGACTCTGACTCCCTCACACAGACATATATGCAAGCCAAATACCAACACACATAAAAATTAAATGAATAAATAAATAAAAATTACATTTAGGGGCTGGAGAGATGGCTCAGAGGTTAAGAGCATTGCCTGCTCTTCCAAAGGTCCTGAGTTCAATTCCCAGCAACCACATGGTGGCTCACAACCATCTATAATGAGGTCTGGTGCCCTCTCCTGGCCTTCAGACATACATGTAGACAGAATATTGTATACATAATAAATAAATATTTTTTTTAAAAAATTACATTTAAATATAGGTTTATTGTCAGAGATCATTGTTAGCTACAAGTAGATTTTCCTATTATTAATTGCATTTTATCTTCAGGTTTAGTATCAATTCCAAGTTTTAAAATATATATGGCTGGCTTATATATCTTTATTTGGTGTGTGTGTGTATACACGCTCCCACATACGTGCAAGGGTGTGTGTGGATGAGTGTTGGAGGCTGGTACCAGATATCTACCTCCATTGCCCCCCCCACTTTATTTTTTGAGGCAGGGTCTCTTCACTGAACCTAGAGATCACTGTTTCCACTACACAGGTTGGGGGACGGGATCTACCTGTGCCCACTACCCCCAGTGCTGGATTCAGGGACACGCCACCATACCTGCTTTGTGTGGGCTCTGGGGATCTGAACGCAGGCTCCAGTGCTTCTGGGTGGGCATTTACCCACCGAGGCATCTCCCCAGCCCCACTGACTTGTATTGAGCAGCAACGCTACTGAGGAATGCCTTCAGAGTCAGCCACGCTACAGAACAGCTGTAGCGTTAGAAATCTAAGAACTAATTCTTCCAACCTGAATCAAGACAGTTGCTTCTGAAATAATAATCTCTGTGTGAGCAAGCTGGAAAGAACAAGATATCTTTGGGACACAATGAGTGTCATTTATAAGATTAATAAATACTATACTATAAATTCTATACTATAAACTAGAGGAGTTTGGATTGACCAAAAGAAGAAACATATTCCAAACTGTCTGGGGGAAAAATGGTTAGTTACTTTTGACTCTTGCCAAAAATATGCTTTCTACTTTGAATGGAAGCGAGCGAGTGTGCATTATTCATGCTTTCTGTCTTCAAATGATTGAATATTGATCTCCACTCCCACAGCTCTTGGCTGTTGCTCACTCTCTTCTCATTCTCAGCCTGAACTTCATACAAGCAGCATGGGAATAATTCTACTTTAGCGTAATTTCTAGTAGAAAAAAAAAAGGTACTTAATACTTGGACATCAAACACCTCTGGGCAGTAGACAATTAGGAAATCCGACAAGGAAGGCCTGGTCTTGGACAGCATGTGGGGTAGAGAGGGTGACTCTGAGACTGCTTTTTAATCCAGGCCTCTAGAGGAGTTAGGTGACCTCAGGTTGATGGAATCTTGGACTCTCAAGAAAATAAAGCAAAATTCTGCTTTATAAAAGCACCTGGGGGGGGGGTGGAAAGATGGCAAGTCAGTCAAGAGGCCTTGCTACTCTTTCAGAGGACCTGAATTCAGTTTCTAACATCCATGTCAGCTGTTCAGATGACCTGTAATTCCAGCTCCAGGGAGCTCCTTCTTCTAGCCTCTGTGGATACTCACTCACACACACACACACACACACACACACACACACACACACACACACACATGGGTCTGGGGGAGAATAAATGTTTTTAAAGCATCCCCAATGTGAACTCCAACAATTTCCATGGAGTAAAAGCCACCAAAAATGATGCAAAGATCATCAGTAACACATGAACATAGTCAGCTCTTGGTATGATTCAGCCAGAACAGCAGGTATAGACCAAAGTGTGACAGAGGAGTACAATTCCCGTGCAGCAAATATAAATTAGGTATAAAATATATAAAGTAAAGTGATAACAGGTGATATCACTGAGCTGGTATACTATCAAAATGATTGAGTAAATTAAAAAAGAATCAAAACTACGGTCAGAGCCTTTAATCCAATGGATAGGTATAAAGAAAACATAGAAAAAAGAAGTGGCATAGAAGGTAAAACTATAAAACTATACAGGAGAAAGCTTTGAAAATGTAGGAAGCGGATAACACGCAAAACTTGGTTAAGATAGATGAAGGGAGACGCCAGGCTGGGACTAAGGTCAGAGCATCGCTCAGCCCTCACCAGAGAAGCTGCTTCCTGACATACATAGTGATTAACACAGAGACCCTCAACTTGGCAAAGTGCAGGCAGTGAGAGACTTTGGAGCACTTAGTCCTAAATGGGATGCCTTCATTAAACCCCTCCCCTCAAGGCTCAGGGATCTGTGTGGAAGGGAGGCAAAAAGAATCTAAGGAAACAGCTTCTTTGAGATCCTGTAGTGGGAGACTACTTGTTCATTTCCCAGCGGCCCAGACCCAAATAATCACAGAAACTATTTGGTCAATAGTTTAGTCATATTCCTTGTTAGCTCTTACATGTTGTGTTGAATTAACACATTTTTATTAATCTATTGCTGTGGGACAATGGTCTGGACCCTGTCACTTGTAATTTAAATAAACGCTGATTGGCCAGTAGCCAGGCAGGAAGTATAGGCGGGTTGACCGGGCAGGAAGTAGAGGCAGGGCAATGAGAATTCTGGGAAGAGGGAAGTTTCAGTCTGCAGTCATCACCCAGACACAGAACAAGCAAAATGTGACTGCCTCACCAAAAAAAGTACCAAGCCACGTGGCTAACACAGACAAGTATTATGGGCTAATATAAGTTATAAGAGTTAATGAGATGCCTGAGCTACTAGGCCAATCAGTTTATAATGAATGTAGACCTCTGTGTTTTTCTTTGGGACTGAACAGCTATGAGACTGGGAAGGACAGAAACCTCGGTCAATGATTTATGTATTGCCTGAGGTCGTGGCATACTGATAGGGTTTCGTCAGGCATCTGTCTCCTGTGGCAGCTACATGCCGTCTCTTTGGCTCTGCCTACTTTCTATATCTCTGTTCAGATTTCCCACCTGGCTTTGCCTTATTAACTCTTTGGCCGAGGTAGACTTATTCATTAACCAATGATAATAAAACATATTCACAGCATGCAGGGGAATCCCACATCGAGACACAACAGGACAGATGCACATGTGAACTCACAGAGACCGCGACAGCACACACAAGACCTGCACAGGTTCAAACAAGACAAAATCCCAGAGCTGGGAAGCAGAAGTGGACACAAAGCCCCACCTCTAACCAAGAAGCTATGTGTGATTTATACCTGCTGGAAGGAAGAACAGTTTTCTCAAAGGAAGCATCACTGGGTAGCTGAACCACACTCCAGGGTAAGCGCCATGCCTAGGAGTAGCTGGCCAACCAGAATAGACTCCATGTCTTTTGTTTGTTTGTTTTTCTTTTTTTTAAAAAAAAATTTGTCTTTTGATTTCCCTTTTCTGTTTGTTTGTCTGTTTTGGTTTTTCGTTTTTGTTTTTCTTATTTTTCTGAGAGCAAGAACATGAAGTTGGGTGGGTAAGGCAGTGGGGGAGGATCTAGGAGTGGGGGAAGGGAAAGAATATGGTCAAAATATGGTATATTAAAAATATTTTATTTTATGTTATTAGATTTTTGAGACAGAGTTTCTATGTATAGCCTTGGCAGTACTGGAATTAGCTTTGTAGACCAGGCTAGACTCTAACTCATAGAGATCAGCCTGCCTCTGCCTCTGAAGTGCTAGAATTAAAGGGATGCACCACCATCACCTAGCTGAAAAAGTATTTTAAACAAAAACATTTTTAAGGATAGATGGAGGAGAAGAATTGATGTATAAATAATAAAAATCCTAGGAAAGAATTAGAACATGTAGGAGAACCAACACTTGACAAGAACAGCTGAGAATACTGTGTAAGTCAACAAACTAAGGAAACATGAATATATCGACTAGAATGAGTTAAAAACATGGAAATAGACACATTCCATTGAAACTGAACAACAGTGGACAGGTCTAAAAAGTGAAGAAAAATAAACATGCAGAAATCAAGTTGGTGCTAACCCAGAAGCACCATCCCTACTGGCCAGCTTCTGTGGTGTGGGGGTGGTGGTTAAGTGCTAAAGGCCAACTGGGGATAAAATTAATCATCAGTCTAACTGAGTTATGGATCCTGTGAGATAAAAATAATAACTAGCCTAGCAAGACGTTCCCACCAGCACAGTAATGGCATGAAGATTATAAAACCACTTTCTGAACTGATCCAAGGCCCACTCCCTAAAATGAAGCTCAGGGTTTTCACTGCTAAGGGAACAAGAACCCACAGCCAGGCAAGTCCTAGGCCCCAGAGGAGAAGCTATTACAATTATTCTGTTAAAGGGACACAGTACTGAACTGACTCCTAATGACTTACCGTTATGCCCATAGGCTGATGCACAGATTGATGTATCTCTTAGGCTTCCTCAGAGAAGTTTGTTATCATAGTGAATATTGGTTAATAATACAGAGACCCGCAACTGCCAACATGCAGAGAATAAGAGACTTCAGAATATTCTGTCCTAAATAAATATCTGTATCACACCCTTCTCCCAAGGCTCGGGGATCATCCCAGAAGAGAGAAGCAGAAGATTATAAGAACTATAGGGGTAGATGGACGACCACAGGCAAACCATGTGTCCCAGCACTGAAGGGCAGCTGCACACATGGACTGACAGCTGTCATGACAGCATGCACAAGACCTGTAGAGAACCAACACGGAGGAGGGGAGGTGGTCATGGAGTCCCAACCCTACCTGAGGAGCTATTGGCAAATGGTGACTGCTGGACGGGAAGAGCTTCCAGTACACACAAACATCCTCTGGAGACCTTATTGACTGCTCGACTGCACGTCCATCACTTGGAGACTCAGAGGAGAAAATGGACAAACACTTGAAAACCAAGCAGATTGTTGAGTTCACACGTCCTCCAAGGTACAGTGGACATAAGCTGGTAGTTAATCTAAGGCATTTGGTTGAGGACTCACAGGAGCCACACTTGAATATAAAAGCTCAAATATTGCCAGAGTGAAAAATTTATCTGTCCACTCTCGTGGTTTTTAAAAAGCCTTGAGAAGAGCAAATTGATCTGGAAAGACCTCAACAGCCTACTAGAATGAAGAACAATACTGAATAAAATCCAGGATCCAATAAAGCAATGACTACAGTACTCAGTATCTGGTAAAAATGGCTGAAGATGCCAAGGAGAATGTACTTCGAAGTCCAAAGACAAGTCAGTTGTTAACACAGATTCAGAATGACAGACAGACAGACAGACAGACAGACAGACTGTAACTATAGATAACAGAGATAATGTGAGCCAACTATGTTTCCATATTAAAAAAGCAAGTATATAATGGGAAAAGTGCTTTGGCTCTCTCTACATTTATATACATTTATATTACATTATATTATATTATATTATATTATATTATATTATATTATATTATATTATATTATATTATATTGCTGTGACAAATGCCTGTGTCCTAGTCTTCTTCCTATGACTGTCATAAACACCATGACCAAAAGCCACTTGGGGAGAAAACAGTTTATTTGATTACACAGGTGACCATTAGTAGAAGCCAGGACAAGAACTCCAGGCAGGAACCTGGAGGCAGGATCTAATGCAGAGATTATGGAGGTGTGCTGCTTTGGGTTGCTCAGCCTGCTTTCATATACACCCCAAGACCACACAACTTTGGAGCAGCCATGTTCAGTTGGCCCTACTGTTTTGGGCCTGTGACGTAAAAAAGTGTCCTAGCAGGAATGGGGGACATAGTCGAACATTTACCTTCTGGCTAAGAAACGAGAGAGAAAAAGAGACCAGAATTCAACAGGCCCTTTGGGATATACTCTCAATTACCTAAAGCCTTACGCCCGCAGGACTTTGAGACACACTTAAGAGTTGCACCTGCCAGCTATTCTGCATAGCTCCCTCCTTCATGCGCAGGTATACATGACTGCAGGACACATGCAAAGCACACGCATGATGAAATGTTGCTTCTTTCATAACATGCTCTGGTTCTAACCAGCACATTTTCATCCGTCAATTTATCCTGGAGATAACTTATAATAATAATAATCCTCTCTGAGTCTCTGAAGGCTGCCTAGGGTGGTGTCCTCTGTAGGATTTATTGTGGGCTCCTTCACCAGTTTCCACCGGCTCCTCATTGGAGTTTTTCTAATTTCACTGTTACTCAAAAAAGGAAAAAAGGTAGTCATCTCAGAGGTGGAGTCTGCAGTATTATTTTGATCTTGGCTCCTTAGCTGCTCTCTAGCAAAGCTGGGCTTCTTATTCTTTTATATTCATTAATTAAAAGAATCGAGTGAGCACGGGTGCCTGGAAATCAGCTGGGATAACACCTTCACGCTGCGAGGCCCTCTTTAAGAAAGGGCTGTTTTGATGGAAGTTGCCAAACAGCCCCAGGCTGACCCTGGAGAGCACTCGTCAGGATTCCTGGAAAAGTAGGCAGGCAAGATAGTAAGTTTCCTAAGAAAAACAGAGTAGGTGGGGCTTCTCGTCTCCTCTCGAATCTCTGGTCTCTCTGTTTCTGAGCTGCGTTGGGTCCCCCTCACCCCTGCAAGCTTATGCTGAATGAAATAGGATGCAAGCTTAAAGATTATGGAGCATGCAGTTCCAGAAAATTCTGTTCTAACCCCTCAAGGAAGGTCAGGAGACCAGAGAGGGTACAGCCTGAAGATTTGGCTAGAAGTACGTAACTGTCTGGAGGCTCCCGGGAAGACAACCTTCCGGTCACATTGATAGATATGGTCTGGTCACTAATGGCATCAGAGCCACTTCTCCTGAGCATTTGAATAAAAGCCTTTCCTTAAAAGGTTTTAATCTGGTGCTGGGACTCCTGTTCTTTAAATTCCCAATGAACTTGGCTGTACTCCTCTCACTAGGAGAGCTGACTTACTGCCCAGCAGATCCTGTTTTCCTGATTTTAAACACTGAATACAGCCCTGTCCCTGCGTGCGCACGCAGACACACACACACACACACACACACACACACACACACTTCCCTGTACCCACACTTCTATGCCCCTGTACTTCCTCTTCCCTGTCCCTGCACTTCCCTGCTGCTCCAAGCAGGCTGCTGTATTTTTAATGCATGATTAAAGTTGCAGAACTCTCTGAATTAAACTAGGAACTAAATTTAGAAGCGTCTGACCAGAGCCCCAGGCGTATCACTCTGATTGCTCAAACTGCCCAAATCCCAATATGCTCTGCCCTGTGAGTTTGTCAGGGAAAACCAGGGTCTCACAGTACATCTGTGCACTTCTCCTCTGACCTGTGAGGACCACCATGACCCTCCGCCATGCTGGTTTCTCCCTTTGAGAACATACTTAACACCGGTGAGGTGATGTCTGCCTAGCTCGGGCTGCCCAGGCGAGAAATCAAGGCGCAAACAATGTCCCCGGTTTTAGCACTGCTCCTTCAGGATGCAGGCCTTCATTCGGGTGCTCTGGAATGCTAAATTAAACTAAAACCAAGCAATAGTAACAATAAATAAAAGTTACCATTTAGTACCTACTTTACACTGTGTCTCATGCTAAGTGTGTGTGTGTGTGTGTGAGAGAGAGAGAGAGAGAGAGAGAGAGAGAGAGCGAGCGCATGTGCGCATGGGTCCACATTGAGTGTCTTCCTCCATCTTGGTCTCCATCTTATTTTTTGAGGCAGGATCTCTCACTGAGTCAGGATCTCACTGATTCAGCTAGACTGTGTAGCCAGCAAGCCCCAAAGAGTCTCCTATCTCTGCCCCAGTACTGGAATTACAAGTGTGTCTCTGTGCTCAGCTTTTTACATGGTGCCGGGCACCCAAGCTCAGGCCCTCACGCTTGTGCAGCAAGCGCTTTACCAATTGACCCGTCTGCCCAGCCCCAGACTAAGATAATCTTAATGCTTTTTTACTACTTATTCCTATGATGGAAATCCTGACTTATGGACATTAATTTCACCAAGAAAAAGACAAGGGGACCAAGTAAAGGACAGTGGAAAGAGAACATTACACTCATCCGACAGCCAGATGTGGTGGCATGTGACTGTATTCCAAGCACTCTAGGAGGTTGAGGCAGGAAGATTTTTTTGTGTGTCAAATTCAACCTGGACTACTAATAAGACCCTGTCTCAAAAAAACCTAAATAATCAACTGATCAATTTGATTTGCTAACTAAAGTAATAGAAGAAAATCAGTACAGAAAAATAAAAAAGGTGCGTTCTAGGCAGGGCACACATGAGAAGACCCACTTGGTGAAGGAGAGAGGAGCCAGGCAGGCTCAAGGACTAGAGAGCCCAGCATCCGAGCCCAGCATCCTGGGCTTGACCGGAACACAAAGGAATCTGAAGATGATACTTTCAACCGAAGAGCTAATCAAAGACTAGATAAGAACCTAAAACTTAGTTCCTAAACTACATGAAATTGTATACCATTTGCAGTCTTTAAGTGGAGAAGGGGCATGATGTCACTCACACTGACGTCATGTTTGCTGTTTGCTCCGTGGAGAACGAGCTGGAGAGAAAAACTGAAGATCAGATACAGGGTGGGGGCTGAAGTGAAGAATGGTGGAAGCCCGTGTTGAGATGGGAAGGTACACACACGTGCAGTCTCTGTCCGTCTGTCTGTCTGTCTGTCTGTCTCTGTCTCTGTCTCTCTCTCTGTCTCTGTCTCTCTCTCTGTCTCTCTCTCTGTCTCTGTCTCTCTCTGTCTCTCTCTCTCTCTCTCTCTCTCTGTCTCTCTCTCTCTCTCTCTCACACACACACACACACACACACACACACACACACACACAGCCAAAGACAGTTGGCAGGGTTTGTTGAGTAAATGAGGGATCAGGGGAACTACAGCTGATTCTCTGGGTTCTGGCTTCAAGAGAAGAGTGCATGGGCGTGGCGCTCTCTCCCTGAACCCAAGAGTGGTGGGCAGAGACGAAGAGAAAGCTCAGTGTAGTCAAGTCTGGAACTCTGCTCTGGCCACACGTTTGAGCTATCTGTCTAAGAGACACCAATGTTAGACTCTTAGAGGACAGGTTTGTAGTCAGAGGTGAAGGAGTCTAAGTGGGGGTAACCAGGGAGGGTAACAGGGCAAAGAAACACTGATCAGAATGTGATCTATATAACAGCAGTATTTAAAGACATGGGAATCAGTAAGACCAATTTTGAAGCTGGCTAGCATTTGAAAGGGGGATATCCAGGGCTGACTCCAGATGGATGCTAACAAAAGGCAATGGGTCGGCTAAGACAGAGGCTCTAAGAGGCAAAGATGGTACCCACCACCCCTCTGTGTCCAGTAAACTGAGCAAGTGGCCATCAGGAAGAAAGGCCCCAGTGTGAAGCACCAGCTGATTTCTATTGCGTGTACACTCTCCCCTAATTCTCCACCTGGGTTCAGGCTGCCGTGTCTGCTGAGCCTGCAGCTGGACTGATTGTACACTACCACCTGTCAGTTCTCGTGGGCGCCCACTCAGGACAACGCCGCTGCAGAGAGGAGCATGAGACGACACGGACCGGGAAACTGAATTGGGCAGCCTGCACATCGCTGGTGATACCGAGAAAGGTCATTTCTGGGTTGTGGAGCCGCAGATTGTCCATAAATACATAAAAATGTTCATCCTTAATCATCAGGAAATGCAAATTAAAACTGTATTGAGATTTCATTTCACCCCAGTCAGAAAAACAAACAGCAAATGCTGCCAGGGACATGGCCGAAGAGGGTCCCTTATTCGTGCTGAAGGGAGTATATACTGGTGCACTATGGCTTCTCAATGGTGTGGGGATTTCTCAACAAAGATAGAATCTCCCAATGACCTGCTTGCTGTCCAATCCCTTGAAGAAGCTTCATCAGCAGAGCGTGGAGATTCTTGTGCATCCATCTTTAGTGCTGAATTATTGACAACAGTTAAGAAAGGAACCTGCCCAGGTGCCTATCTACAGACAGTGCAAAAGAATGTGGCATCTATACACAGTGGGGTTTTATTCCGCTGTAATAATGAATGAAATGAGTGATTTCCCAGGGGAAATGGACAGAACTGAAGGCTAGCATGTTAAGTGAAATAAGTCAGGCTTGGAAAGGTGTGTATCTCAACTTTTCATATAAGAAGAATTATATGTGTATTTAATGGAGGGGAGTTTCTGTCCTGCCCCATCCCACAGCCATTCAGCCCCAAAGAAACACAGAGGCTTATATGAATTATAAACTGTTTGGCCTACTAGCTCAGATTTATTAACTAGCTTTTATAACTTAAATTAACCCATAATTCTTGTCTCTGTTTATCCACGTGGCTTGCTACCTTTTCTCAGTGAGGCATTCTCATCTTGCTGTGTCTGACTGGTGACTGACTCTCTGCTTTTCCTCCTCCCAGAGTTCTCATCGGATCACCCGCCTATACTTCCTGCTTGGCTGCTGGCCAACCAGCATTTTATTAAACCAATATGAGTGATAAATCTTTACAGTATAAAAGAGCATTATCTCACAGCAGGGATATGAAATCAGAGGCCTAAAAATTGGAGAAAAATGTGATGTCTTAGGGTTTCTATTGCTGTGATGAAACACCAGGACCAAAAAGCAAGTTGGGGAGGAAAGGGTTTGTTTGGCTTATGCTTCCACATCACTGTTCATCACTGAAGGAAGACAGGATGGGAACTCAAAAACAGGGCAGGATCCTGATGCAGAGGCCTTGGAGGGAGCTGCTTACTGACTTCCTCAGCCCACCTTCTTCTAGAATCCAGGACCAGCAGCCTAGGGATGGCCCCACCCACCATGGGCTGGGCCCTCCACCATTGATCACTGATTGCGAAAATGCCTTACAGCTGGATCTCCTGGAGGTATTTCCTCAACTAAGGCTCCTTCCTCTCTGACGACGCTAGCTTGTGTCAAGTGACACACAAAATCAGCCAGTACAGGTGATAAGACCCATGGCTTCTTATCAGCACGAATCAGGGTCCATTTTCCCCACATCCTGCCTGGTATTTGTTGCTAATTGTTTTCTGACTGGGGTGAGATGAAATCTCAATATAGTTTTAATTTGCATTTTCCTGATGGTTAAATGGGAAAGGAAAGACAAAATGTTGCGTGTTTTCTCTCATATGTTGGGTCTGCATCTGTATCCACAGCTATGACATAAAAGAAGAAGGAGAACTCTTCTGGGGGAGGGGATCAGTAATGGGGGGGACAGAAGAGGGGGGCAGGCAAACACAAACAAAACACAGCACACACACACACACACACACACACACACACACACACACACACACACACTAAAACAATAATAGGAAAAGGTTACCAGTGGGGAAGGAAGAATCCAGACTGAGAAAGACGAGATTGTGAATCTGATTGCAATGTATTTTATGGGAGTGAAGGGCGGGGTGGGACCCAGGCTTGGCTCAGAGAGGCTCCTAAACCATAGAGAAATGAAATTCAAAAGCTACCACAACATAGACTTACAGGTGGATTTTCTGTTTATTGTCTTCTGCCATCCCCTATTTTTAAATTAAGAACTTATTATTGTAAAGTTTTGTGTATCTGCCTAGTGACGGTGGAATATGACAGAGTACAACGGAACTATCGCTTAGCAGATGTGGTGGCTTACACCGGTAATTCCAACACTCTAGACACTAAGGCAGGAGGAGTGCCTCAAGTTGAGAGCAGACAGTAGGGTTACCCAGAGAGACCCTGCCTCAGAATACCAAAACAGAGAAACCCATGCTCCAAGCCAATCCAAGTATTACCTTGCCAAACAGCGCCACCTAGTGTAACATCTACATCTCAAATAAATATTCTGATGTGTGTTGCATCCTACAGCTTATGAATCAGCACACATTAAGATAACTGTGAACTTAAACACCTAAAGGTGCTACCTTGTAAACTCATATTCATAGATTCTAGTTCTTCACCGCTGGGATACAGAGCATAGTGCACTCTGTTAGAACTGGCTGCGGTAAGGAACCAGGCTGCGGCCATGTCATTTTCTGGTAAAAATCTGAATTGAAACCCAAAAGGAATCACATTTCTAAAAAGTAGACTAAGAATAAATTATACTTATTCTTAATGGTTGGATAATTCGATTGAGGTCTTGATTTCATCTGTTGGGCGTGTTTGGGCCTTTGCCTTTGTACAAAGATAGGACTCTGGGATAAGAATAAACACAGTCAGTTTAGGTCTGGGTGTAGCGGTGGACCCTTTTAATCCCAGCACCAGCACTCGGGAGACAGAAGCAAGAAATTTGCATTGCAAATTGCAGGTCAGTCATATATAGTGATACCTGTCTCAGAGGGGAGGAGGGAGGGAGAAAAGGAGGGAGGGAGGGAGGGAGGGAGGGAGGGAGGGAGGGAGGGAGGGAGGGAGGGAGGGAGGGAAAAGAGAAGGTGAGACTGTTGGTTTAACAGGAGCAGGGAGTGGATGCAATACACAGTCAGGGCCCTGTTTCTATAATTCTGTATCATTTTTGTGTAAATACAATTATAAGATTAAGCATGCATTTTGAACTCTAGTATTAAATCATTTATAATAATAGTTTTGAGTGACTGTAAAATCTTATACTGATAGGAATAGCTTTTCTCTCTTTATGTTTCAGCAGAGAGGGCACACTAGCACAAACTATGCAGCTGAGTTTCCTGGATTTGGGGCAATGCAGTGGCTCAGAGAGCAAAGGACAGGCCTCCCTGAGAAAACCCTCTTGGTGATCATGCCTTCCCCATGCCAGGTGCGTGTGATGAGCATAGCTTTGAAGACCATCTGTATCTGCATTTCTCTTATACGACAAGTAGAATCATAGGTGTTTTCTTTTAGAGGCTCTTTAAAACTTATTTTTGTTTTCTGCGTATGACATTTTGCCTGTATGACCTGTACCACTTAACATGTCTGATGCCTTTGAAAGCCAGAAGAGGGTTCAGATCCTTTGAAACTGGAGCTACAGACAGTAGTGAGCCATCAGATGGATATTGGGAATCAAACCCAGGTTTTCTGGAAGAGCAGTCAGTACTCTTAACCATGAACCATCTCCTCAGCCCCTAGAACCATGTTTTTCTTTATTACATTTATGTATTTATTGTGTGTGTGTGTGCATGTGTATGTATGAGGATGCCAAGGCAGGTGAGAGGACAACCTGGACCCGTGAGAATCTTCTCTCCTTCCACCACCGGGTTCCAGAAAGAGCTGCCAGCAGACATCTTTACCCATGGAGCCACCTCGCCTGTCCCGTAGATTTCTGAAGCAGAGGAAACGTGTTAGCGCTGTTTGGATAAAAAGGAGCACTGTGATTTGCAGATACTGGGCAGTTAGCTGAGTGTTTCTAGCAATGCCAGAGCGGGCTAGCAGAGGGCAATGCAAACCCAAAACTAGCGTGCAAAGCCAAAGCACCTCGCACGGCAAAAGCTGTGCGTATCTGAAAATACCCTACTTACCGCATCATAAAAAAACTACGCACCATCTCTAAACATTCAGAGGAACATAAAAATTATGCACTGTGGCTTGCTAGAGTTCAGACCACATGTGGACTTGAATTGGTTTGATGGTAAGTAGAAGAGAATTATATTGTTTGGTACACTTTCAAAATGTACCTTCTTTTTGCGAAAATTCCATGCATGTGTATTTAAAGTGTCTTTGATGTATTATTACTTGCATAGTACATGACACTGGAGTTTGCACGCAGCCCTAATGAACGTATTTTCTCAGACTGCCACCTGCAGGTGCCAGGAAACACAGAGTCGATACTTACCAACTTCCATGTGGCTTGTGGGGGAATATCATAAAGAGACCTATTACGTTGTACAACTGATGCATCGACTAAAACACACACATGCGTGCACACACACGTGTGCACACGCACACCACACCTGCAACTCACCTATTCGCGTGCATGCACCCTCCACATCCCTCATGAAAAGCAGTAAAGAAGCCAGGAAAGAAAGGATACAAGAATCAGGGGATGGAGGAGAAGAGGGAAGTGGAGAATCAACAAAAATAAATTTTGTTCGAAAAAATGCCATAACGACACCAAATACTGCAACACTAATTACAGATTCTATTTTATTTTATTTTATTTTTTGGTTTTTCGAGACAGGGTTTCTCTGTGGTTTTGGAACCTGTCCTGGAACTAGCTCTTGTAGACCAGGCTGGTCTCGAACCCACAGAGATCCGCCTGCCTCTGCCTCCCGAGTGCTGGGATTAAAGGCGTGCGCCACCACCACCCGGCTCCAGATTTTATTTTTAAAAGAAAGCTATCATGTGTCAATCACCGCATTAAGAAAAGCTGGGCGTCAACAGGATTGTTCAGTGGGAAATGCATCTACACAAAGCCTGACCGTTGCTCTTAGAATTCCACAAGCACAACATGGCACATGTGTGCCACCCCAAATTAAATAAATAAATTTAACTGAAAGAAAAAATGTTTTAGAAGAACCTGTAATCCCAGTGTATGTGTGTCCATGTATTTATACTTGTGTGTAAATGTGTGTTTATTGTGTGCATATATATGTATCTGTGTGTTTGCATATGAGTTTATATATGTTTGCTAGGGTGTGTCTCCCCAGCACCCCAGGAAAAAGAACAGTCAGGCTCGGTCAGGACAGTGGGAACTGAAAGTACCTGCACTGAACCCTTCCATCATCGCTTCTCCCATTAGCAACCCCGAGACAGGAAGTGTGGTCTGGCTGGGCACCGTTTATTGGATATCATCTCAGCCGCTGTGACCGTTCTTAACTCAGGGCTCTTGGCAATTCTGCAGTTCCCATTACAGACAAAGTGGACACAGAAGCACACAGAGGCTAAGAAATGAGTCACGAGACACACAGCGACTGACACAGCAGGTTTAGGACTCAGCAAAATAGCTAATGATGTTTATATCCCATACGTTCCTCCCGATCATTTAAAACCAGTCCCCTTATCGAGGTATTAATAGAACTCTCATCCAACAGACATCGATTAAAACAGTAGGGTCAGATCGTGAGTATTTATTGTTCCAGAAACAGTTATTTGACTGATTTCTGCCTCTTTTTGCCCCCCAAGGTGCCCACTGAGTGTCTCTCCTTCTGTCTTTTGGGGGTGTCTCCTTCCTGTAGGCATTACCTGAAATTCTTCTCTATCAACATACATCCATCAGATAGGAACCAAGTTAGGGGCTGCAGAGGAGGCTCAGTGGGGGAAATGCACACTGAACTTGTGGAGGATCCGAGTCTGGTTCTCAGCATCCCTTATGGACAGCACACAGCCACCTGTAACTCCAGATCCAGAGGATCTGACATCCTCTTCTGGACCCCAAGGCCCCCACATTCATATGTACATGTATATATACACATAGGCCCACCATGGACACATTTTTTTTAAATAGGCTAACCCAAGTCTCTAAAGAATGCATGTGCATGGGTGATTTTTAATGTGTGTCTACAGAGTAGATGTCGTCTTTGAAGCCAGGCCTGCATACTCATCTGGCTTCCCTCCATTTGAAGGTCTGGTCAACATTTCAGAGCAAACAGGATGAACGCAAACTCCATATTTCTCTCTTCCAATATTCTCGCTGTCTTCACAGCCTCAGTAAATAATAGCCCATATTGCTGATACAATAGAAGATATGGAGGTGTTTATATCTCCTGTTCTTCCGTCATATTCTGTGCCATATCTGTGGACAGATGACATCATCTTAGCCTTCAGAACACATCCATTAGCAAAGTCTTCCTACCACCGTAATCCCGGAGACTGTGTCTCCTATGCCTGCTTTAGAGCAAGGGTCTCTGTGATGGCCAAGAGAACACACCTCTCAGATCCCCAGAGAGTGTGTGATTGGTCCATGGCCTCAGCAGCTATACTCTGAGACTATGGAGGACATTTCTCATTCAAACCACTGTCATCTGGCTGGAGAGATGGCTCAGTGGTTAAGAACACTGACTGCTCTTCCAGAGGACCTGGGTTCAATTCCCAGTACCCACATGGCAGCTCACAACTGTCTGAAGATCCAGTTGCAGGGGATCTGACACCTTCACACCAATGCACATAAAATAAAAAGTTAAATAAATCAAACCACTGCCATCACCAGTCCAATGAGATCTTTCTATATAAGTGTGAGTGTAGAGTCATCCACCTACCAGGGCCCAGCTCCCTGAAGAAAAAACCAATGATTCTTCCTCTCTCAACAACCAGCAGCTGCTACTAACTCCTCAGCTGGGGATGGCCCTCCCCCACCTGCTTGTTGCCTTGATCTGACCTTGTGATTTCCTGAAAACAAAGGCCCTGTGGTGTACTGAAGACGCTGTTTCTCGGAAGTGCCCCCAACCTCTAGCTTGCGCTCTTCTACAAGGTCCCTTTAGCCTTACAGGACTGGGTGCTATAGCTCTCCCGTTAGAGTTAAACACCCACAGTCACTTGTCTACTTTTGGACCACTTGTGAGTCTGTGTTACCCAGTGTCCACTTCAAAAAGAAACTTCTCCAATGGGGCAGGATGCTGTACAGGAACAAAGATGAGATACTTCTCTTCGTTTTCTTTTTTTAAACAGGCGTCTCTGTGTAGCCCTGGCTGTCCTGGAACTTATGCTGTAGCCCAGGCTGACCTTGAACTCACAGAGATCCAACTGCCTCTGCCTCCTGAGGCCAGGATTAAAGGAGGGCGCCACTACCGCCCGGTCAAAGATTTTAAAAGCAATTTGATTCTAGCTATATTTTTAAGGCGGGGAAAACTAAGGCCACTGTTACATTTTTATTTTTAAACCCAAGATACAAACTAGAAGTCAAAGGGCCACAGAGACTGGAGACCTTCCTCTGACAAAGCGGCCGTATGCGTTTGCAAAGGCTGCGGCACAGGAATGGAAGCCACAAAGTGCCTTTTTGGCAGCCTGCCCTTCTCGGAACACTGCATTTAGAGGTCACACGCAGAAATGCGGACACGAGATCCTGTTGTTGATTCACCATCCGGGAAGGTCTGCCTTCACTGAAGAATTTGAAGGGTTTAACTGATACTCAGGTACGTGAGCTCCTTCCTGCCAGCGGGTAAAGTCCAAGTAGAAATACTCTCCTGGTTTCGCCACTGAGAGGTTGCAGGCTTGCACCAATCCCAATCCTTCCAGAGCCTCAAAGCTGTAAGGGCCCTTCAGAAACACTACATGGGGGCACGGAAAGTATGTGTGCTGCTGAGTGTTGCCAGAGGAGGCGCGGCACAGGTTTTACTTTTCTTTCCTGTGAAAAAGCAAAACCATGAGCCACGAACCATTCCTGAGCCCCATGACACTTTTCTACCCACCGATGTGGAATCCGAATGAGGGAGACGGAAAGACAGAGGAAACCATAGGGGTGGCCTGGGCCCTTCATTCCAGGCTCTGAGCTGCACTTTCTGCTGAGGAAGGAAGGAAACTTCAGGTACCATTGATAAAGACCAAATTGACTCAGAGACGATATCTTTTTCCTGTTGTAGAGAACATTAAATAAGTTGGGCAGTGGTGATGTATTCAGGCCTTTAATCCCAGCACTAGGGAGGCAGAGACAGGTGGATCCCTGAATTCCAGGAAAACCTGGTCTCAATAACGAGTTCCAGGACACCCAGGGCTACTCAGAGAGAAATCCTGTGTCAAAAAAGAAGAAGAAGAAGAAGAAGAAGAAGAAGAAGAAGAAGAAGAAGAAGAAGAAGAAGAAGAAGAAGAAGAAGAAGAAGAAGAGAAAGAGAAAAAGAACAAAACACTATATTACTTTGGGTCTAAATAAATCATATAAGGGTTCCTAGCACGCTTCCTAAATCTAAACACCACCATCACAACTACCCAACATCCGTCTTTTAACTTTTTGTATACAGAAAAATCCTTCTCTTTTAACCTTGTTGTAAGCAATACTCTTGGAGAGATGTTAAAATGGGAAGGGAAGTTTTGTGTCAACCACAGCGATGTCACAACCATCTGTAATTCCAGCCCCAGGGGACCTGACACACTTCTGATCTCTTCTGACCTCTCTGGGCACTAGGCAGGCACATGGCGCAATACATACCTGAAGGCAAAACACTCATGCACATAAAATAGGAATAAATACACCTTTAAAAAACAAAAAGAAGGAAAACTAAGAGTGACCGCTTGAGACAGCCATGCCTGCACGTGGGCGTGCCTCACCCTCTACCTGTTTCTGGTAACCATGTAACTTCAGGTCTGTGTTAAAGTGCTCTGCTTCATATTGACTTGCCCTGAAATCCATCCAGGCCACGAATCTCAATTTTGTTTTGGGATGAACAGAGGTCCCTAAGGGAAAATGGAGCCTTCTATGGGGGATGGAGTCTTGCCAGAAAACATAGGCAAGAAAGGATTTATTTTTGTTCCCAGCTCCAGGTTCACAGTCCATCACATGAGGGCCAGGAGGCAGGAGCTTGAAGCCTTTGGTCACACAGTCAAGAGCAGAGAAAACACGAACACCTGCATTCCATCCTATACTTAGCCCACTCTCTACACAATCTAGGATCCCCTGCCTAGGAAATGGTGCTGCCCACTGTGGGCAGGTGCCCCCACATCAGCTGATAGAATTACAATAATCCCCACGGACACGCCCACAATCCTATCCAGATGATCCCTTACGGAGACTCTTCCCGTGTGGAGTCGGCAACTGACATCAATCATCACCACCTCCGTCCCTATCTCCAGGGTCTTAGTCCGGGGTTTCTATCGCTTCCACGATCCACAGCGACCAAAACGCAAAGTGGGGCTGAAAGGGGTTTGCTTCGCTTACGTTTCCACACTGCTGTTCATCACTGAAGGCAGTCAGCACAGGAAATTAAGGAGGACAGGATCCTGGGACAGGAGCTGAGGCAGAGATCATGGAGGGGAGCTGCTTACTGGCTTGATTAGGCTGCTTGCTTCTAGAACCCAAAACCACCAGCCCAGGGATGGCCCCATCCACCATGGGCTGGACCATCCCCCACTGATCAGAAAATGCCTTACAGCTGGCTGGATCTCATGGAGACATTTCCTCAACTGAGGCTCCTTCTTCTCTAATGACTCTGGCTTGTGTCAAGTTGACATGCTAAACCAGCCAGGACATTCAGTGACACAAAGTCCACGCTACACCAGGGCACAGTGTGCTTTAACAGAACACTGGCTTGAGAGTTAGGAGCCCTGTGCTCCCACCTCAAATCCGCAGCTCACTGGCTTTGTATTTTTGCATAAAGTGACCAAAACTCTTTGTGTTATTTTCCCATCACTGCCTAACAAGTTGCCCCAAGTGTGAAGCTTACAGTGAGCATGTGCGATCTTCCAGTTACAGTAGGCTGGTTCAGCGGGCATCTAAGCCTGTGCACTCGGAGAGTCTCAGCAAGGGAAAAGAAGATGTGAGCTAGCGGTCTGTCATCTGAAGGACGACTCGGGCTGGAGACTCACTCACAAGCCCATCACAAAGAACTTTAGTTCCCTAACCTATGTTAAGGTGGCTCAAGCTGCACCAGCTGTATTCACCAAAGAAATCAAGAGGACAGCTAGATAGGGCTGCAACGGCCACCACAGCCAGTGTCATGTATAATACAGCATCAGCCCTGCAGTCCTTCCTGCTACAAACGGACCCTGAGCCCGTGCGGGCAGAGGGTGGGCACCGGCAGGTAGGGAACATCTGAGACATCTCGAATGTTGACTAATACAGTTTCTCCCTTGGTTTTTTCATCTGTAGAGAGAGATTTGAGCCATGGGATCTTTCGTGTTGGTGACCTTTTCCCGGTGCCATCTCTAGGCTTGCTGTTCTGCTCTCCTATGAAAATCTCTGCACCTTTCACCTTTGAGCCATTGATTGTATCAGCCACTATGCTTCTCCATGCTGCCGTTTCTAGACATCCTGGCTACATTCTCCCACCAACTCTCCATGGCTGTGATGTCCACTTGGTTTATGGCTGACCTGTCCTTACTCCACTTCTATCTTGCCAACTCCTTCCAAGTCCTTGTGGGTCACTCTTCTTACCCCAGAGCTTTCTGGTCCTTGACTTTTCTCCATTCCTGTCCATTTGTTTCTTGGCACCTACCCACACATCCTTTCCTGAGTTTCTAATCACCAAACTTGTCGAACTTTCACAGGAAAGACGGTCTCCCCCGCTTCATAAGAGACCCCATTCTTTCACGAGATTTCAAACTGCCCACTAGTGTTCACAGTGCGTGTCCCCCACATCCTCACCTCCACCACCTCTCTCCCCACCCACAAACACTAACAACTATTGCAAGAATTCTCCACTTTCCTCAGAATTTAGCGCAAAGCCTCAAACCACATTTTCTCTTTCCTTTCTAGAAAAAAATAGAACTTAACTAAGTGAACACACTTTTATGCCCGGAACTCATTCTTCCTTCTTTTAAAATGAAAGGGGCTCCCTCCTCTGATATGATTTCAGTCCCTCCATCTGTGCTTGGAATTCAACTCCCTCACACATTCTCAGACACTGCTCTCTCTCTCTCTCTCTCTCTCTCTCTCTCTCTCTCTCTCTCTCTCTCTCTCTCTCTCTCTCTCTCTCTCTCTCTCTCTCTCTGAGACTGTCTCAAGTAGCCTAGGCAGGTCTCAAACTCACAGTGTAAGCTGATTTTGAGTTGCTGAGCACCTGGTCCTCCTGCTCTCTGCTCCCGTCCTCTAAGTCCTGGGATTGCGAGTGTGGGCCACCACATGCAGCAATTACTTCCTGTTTTAATATTAACTGAATATCTAAAGGAGATACCTGCATGATAGTCTTTTTAATTCAGACTATTTTCTCCTTTATCTTCTCTATAAAAACAATGCACTTCCATATACTATATTGCGTGAAATACATAGAACTGTACACCATTTAATTCCATTGGTAGTATTCATAGTTGTTTAGTGGCCTTGTGATTTTGTTTTTTTTCCTTAACGTGAATGGTGCTTTGCCTGCATATACATATGTGGATACACGTGTGCCTGGTACTCTAAAGTCCAAAAGAATTCGTCAGACTTCCTAGAGCTGGAATTACAGGAGGTTGTGAACAACTGTGTAAGAAACTGAAGCAGGAGCCTCTACAAGAGCAGCCAGGGCTCTGAACCACTGAGCCACCCTACCAGCCCCGGTTGCCTTGGGTTTATAGTTGTTCTTTTACTTCTTGTTGAGGTGGTAACCACATGACATAAAATAGCCATTTCAAAGTGAATGCATCGATCCTTGCTCAGAATTATGTAGCAGTCGTCTCTGTCTGGTTCTGTACACGTCCAGAGGAGCGGAATGTCTAGTTGGACATTCTGCTTCGAGTTTATTCGTCATTAACAAAGCAAACAGAGTAATTGCTAATATTAAATGTTACTAGCATGGAGCTTGGGAGCATAGCTCCATGGAGGAGCACTCGCTGAGCAAGCACGAGGCGGCAGCTCACTTCCTGGCCCTACCGAGAAACAGACCGCCACACTAGTTGCTATCACTGTTGTTACTTTGTGGTCAGAAAATACAGAACAAAGGGCATCACTCTCCTGTTCCGATGCCTTTCCCTCTCCCTGCCTCTAGGTGAACCCTTCCACTCTCTCCTCTCCCCTACAGTCAAGCTCATGGAAGATTCCACTTCAGCTGTCTATGCTCTGACCTAATTCCAGCCCTGATCTGCCCACCTGCCCCAGCCGCGTGTCTCCGCCCACTGCTTCAGCCTTGTGTCTCCACCCACTATTTCAGCCTTGAGTCTCTGCCCACTGCCCCAACCTTGTGTCTCCGCCCACCCGCCCCAGCCGCGTGTCTCCGCCCACTGCCTCAGCACTTCCCCCACCACCACCACGTAACAGGCAACTTCCAGGCTGATGGCAGGACCATTGGCTCCCACCCCTGAAGAACACCTCACCCCTGTTTCCCGTGCTTGTCAACAGCATCACCTCCCAGAACTGCGGCTGCTAGACCCACGGCATGGCCCTTGATCTCCTCCTCATTGGAGATCAGTTCTCAGCAAATGCTACCTGTGCTCCCCAAGAAACACACCCTTCACTCAAGTCACGG
The DNA here is from genome assembly GCF_014885135.2 of Alexandromys fortis. Taxonomy (NCBI): domain Eukaryota; kingdom Metazoa; phylum Chordata; class Mammalia; order Rodentia; family Cricetidae; genus Alexandromys; species Alexandromys fortis. Next base: position 3,571,302 of record NW_026067893.1, on the reverse strand, counting down.
CCCCCTCGGTCGTGGTTTCTCTAAACCTATCTGATTCAGAAGTATCAATAAATGACTTAAGTACACTTTTGGGGTGTCTGTGATGCTACTTCACCAGGCAAGCCAATCCTGAGGACTCCAACCTAATGGGTGGATTAATCCCTTAGTGGATTCATAATAGGATGGCGTTGTTGGGAGGTAGTGCAAGGCTTGGTTGGAGGAAAGTAACTCTGTGCATCTTGTCTACTTCACCCTGACTCTTTCCTGAAGGTTGTGTCTCTGTTTTTTGCTCACTATGAGGTAAAGAACCATCACCATAATTTGTTCAAGCAACTTTGTACTGAATGCTAAAGACCAAGAAGCAAAACAAAATTTCCCATTCCTTGAGTTCTCTCAGTGAAGTAACTACAATGGTACAAACTCTCTGGAATACTGGGAACCTCTAACCTCAGCTTCCCACGCCATTCTTGTCTTCTCCACAGTCTCTTCTCCATACAGAAACTACCAGGGTAAGTTGGGTCCAGTGGCACATACCTGCCATCTTGGCACTAAATAGGTTACGGCAGGAGAATCAATGCCAGCCTATGCTATGTATTGAAAAGCTATGCAAACAAACAAACAAACCAGCAACAACATAAGTCCATCTGGCTTCGAATTTCACTCATGATTGTTATTCCCCAGAAGGCCCCTGAGCGTAGCTTGCTTGGGGAACTACATTTCCCAGGAGCCCCTAGCGGTCCATGCAAAGGCTACGCAGGCGCAGAACATGGCATTTGACGCACTGCCTGGGGGACCCTTTAAAAAGCTGGAACGCCGTCTGTTTGTCCTCTTTTCCCCTTCTCTCCCGCATGCTGCAATAAACCTCGCGCTCCACGTGGGTCTTGTTGTGTCTTGCGTCCTCCTTTCGCGTCCAAGAAGAACAAGAAGAACAATGATGAAATTCAAAATCCTTGTGCCATGTTCTGGGGTAGACCCTCTGGTTGGTTAGTCTTCATGATGATGGCATGACCATCTCCTAGTGGTTCTTTTGGGATCTTGCTGGGGGGCTATTTTTGCAATATACAGTACATACCCATAAAGTACTAAAAGTACACCTCTTTTCCTACATAACTTTTCTATTTCTGGGCAGATATTTATACAGATAAAAGCATTTCCCTTGCTTGACTGTTTAGTGTGCAATAAAATTTCAAGACTGCACTGCTCTGTAAGAAAAATATCAACACTTTGTTTGAGTATTATCAAAAGTTTCTCACCACTTTGGCAACTTACTCTATTCTTGACACGACCACTCTTGTAGTTTGCACCCCCAGGACTACATGACATCTGAATATACGGCCACAGCACCTTGAACATGCCCAGTCTTGTCTGAACACAATTATAGCTGCCCCTTTCATGCTGACTCTACATATAGCTATAAAAACATGACTATATTTCCTCATGTCTTTTATTGTAATCAAGGCTCTATGGTGTGTTAAATGCACGTAATTGCATTTAATCAGTACCAACTCCACTCTCCTAAACTTGGCTTGCTTGTGGATCCAAGGCCTCCTGATTGATGGGGAGGTCAGGTCTTGGGGAAGACGCCTGTCTTTTTCAAGTCCCTCTCTGACCCACATAGATGACTCCAGGCTCATAACTAGAGTCAGATCTCAACATGCTTCAAGGGGATGAAGGCTAAGTTTAGCCCAGGAGCATATGGTTTAGATTTTGAAAGAATTCCATATTTTTCTAGTGTATATATAGAGATTAAAAAAAAAGAGGAACATGTTGTCAATGAATTTGAGGAGTGCTACTCCAGGGAGGAAATAAGTCAAAATTAGATTAACCCAAATGTACTCATATGGATGCATTTAAGAATGAGCCTAGATTTTATGTGTGCATGCTAGCGTAGCCAAAGAGGCTCTGGTTTTTCCTTGGTTTGTTGATTGAACTTTGGGTTCAGCGTTTCATAAAACTGACGCTAGAGAACATTCTTGGCATAGACACGAAGGAATGTGAAGCTCATTTACGATCCGCATCTTGCATCCCCCGCACCCCCACTAGATCTTTAAGGGAGCAAACGTAAGAAGACATCTGTGCACTAGACATGATGAACTACTCTCAGGGAGATGGTGCCAGGGGTCCGGAAAGGCTCTGTGGCAGTGGAAGACTGAGTGTTGCTGCTGGGGCGGCGGGGGGGGGGGGGTGACCAATGACTTAGGGTGATTCCGAAATGATGCAACCAGATTGCTGCACCCAACCACGAGAATCAAGCTCAGAGAGATGGTTGTAATGGCGGCAGACATCACGTCAAGTAACCAGGATATCTCGAGCTGGCAAATGATTGATCAACCTGCTCATGGGGTTGGAATGGAATGGATGGAGAGCATACTAAAGCATCACTTGGCCTGGGAGCTAAAGAGCTGGATCCAGCTGGATCAGCAGGGCATGCAGGCAAACCTCTTAGCAAGCGTCTGAAACTGGGCAATTCACAAGGGCAGGGACTCATTTGACAGGATGACCTCCTGATGGGAGCTCAATAGTCACGCCGCAGATATACAGTAAATCTTCCTCCAGGTATTCCCCAACAGGGGACATTTTCTAAGATGTCAGGATGCATGGGTCATATTTCTATTAACCTTTCTACATGACATAAAGAGAGATCTGAGAGGGCTTACACTGTTCTACGTGCTCTGACTTCTGACTGACTGTCACTAAACACTTAGCTTCTCCACTTCCCTGCCGCATCCATGTTGGCCTTCCTCAGCCGTGCCCAGAGCTTCCCCATCACCAGACGTCCGCACCTGTGGGGCTCTCTGCCTCTGGTCTCTGCGTCCCTTGATTATCCACATGACACCTGCTCATTTGCCTGCCCTATTTACTGATTTATTCGTGTATTGTTGGCGGAGGCTGCTTGTTTGTTCCTGGCCGCTCCTTCGTTCCTGGCCCCTCATTGGTTTTCTGCTCATTCATTCCCCGCCGCTCAGACCCAAAGTAACCACACAGAAACTGTATTAATTGCAATGTTGTTTTGTCAATGGCTTAAGCATATTGCTAGCTAGCTCTTAAGTCCTAAACTAACCCATCTCCATTAATCTGTGTATCATCACGAGGTCATGGCTTACTGGCAAAGATTCCACAGGCTCTGGTGGAGGCATCTGTCTCATATGGCAGCTACATGGCTTCTCTCTGACTCTGCCTACTCTCTCTATATTTCTTCCAGCCTGACTATATTCTGTTAAGTCATTGGCCAAAGCAGCTTTATACATTAACCAATAAAAGCAACACATATACAGGACTTCCAACATCATTTCCCCTTTTCTGTCTAAATAAAAAGGAAGGTTTTAACTTTAACATTGTAAAATTACATATAACAAAACAGATATCAAGCAAGAATTACAGTTACAATATTTATATCTACTTTATCTTTTATAAGAACTAAGAAAAACTATAATTATAACTATCTATTCTTCAACTCCATCAAAGACCCCAGAAGGATATAGTATTACCTAAGTAAGCAGGAAGTGCATTGTAAGCAACTTCCAAAACTCTAAAATTGACAGAGACATCTTGTTGCCTGGACAGTCATGTGCCGCTGCTATCGGCAATAGCAGAAAGACATAGGTGTGGCCCGGCTGCGGCTGTAGTTTTGTAATAATTAAGCCATGAGATCAGACAGAGTCCAGCAGCATCTTAATAGGCAAAGAAAATGCGGTGCATCGTTGGGTGGTTTTATTCAGCTGTAAACAAAAAGGAAATTATGACATTTGTGGGAAAATGGACTGAACTGGATACCATTATGTTAAGTAAAACAAACTTAAGCAAAATAAATATTTTATGGTTTCTCTCCTATTCAGTCTAGTTTAAATTTATGTTAATGTCTTGATGGCCTGACGTACATTGTGCCTACTTATTATGTATGTTACGAGCCCAGACAATGTGTGTTCTTGAGATGCAATTTTTTTACTTATATCCTGTCTTTATCTCCTATGAGAGATGTTACATCTTTGGTCCAATATTGTATGACACAATTAATATTGATGTGGGAGTGATTTCTTACTAATAAAGAAACTGCCTCGGCCCTCATAGGACAGAAAATTAGGTAGGCGGAGTAGACAGGAGAGAATGCTGGGAAAAAGAAGCTGAGTCAGAAAAGAGTCGCCATGATGCTCCCACTCCAGACAGACGCAGGTTAAGATCCTCTCTGGTAAGCCAGCTCATGGGCTACACAGAATATTAGAAATGGGTTAGAACAATATGTAAGAGCTAGCCAATAAGAAACTGGACCTAGCCGGGCCAGACAGTGTTTGAAAAAATACAGTTTCCGTGTAATTATTTCTGGGTATAAACTAGCCATGCGGGCGGCCGGGTGCCGGGGATGCAGCCCTGCCGCTCCTATTTCAACATAATATCTTGACTTTTTTTTTTTTAAAAAAAAAAAGGTTTATTTATTTATTTTGTATACAGTGTTCTGCTTACATTGCCTGCAGGCCAGAAGAGGGCACCAGATCTCATTATAGATGGTTGGGAGCCACCATATTATTGCTGGGAACTGAACTCAGGACCTTTAGAAGAGCAGTCAGTGCTCTTAACCTCTGAGCCATCTCTCCAGCCCCTATACTGGCTTTTATTTATTTGAGCCTGTCCCTTCCCTATTAAATCTATCACTTTTAGAAAATATAGTGCTACTTTTTTTTTTTTTATAGAACTATCATAGGACTGAGCTTTAAAAATAAAATCAAACCCCTGAATTCACACTTAAGGACTCTAAGTGCCACACGGATATGTGCACACCCAGGTTTCAACCTGCTCTCAGCTTTCCTCATGGAAAGGCATAGTTTACATCTTCCACCCTTCTGTCCTACGTCACACTGGATCGAGGCGGCCATTTCTCCTGGATTGTCTGTCTTACCTTGGCAAGGTCGTTTTTCTGGCAGTTGCCCAGAGTCGAACACTTCACTTCCTAATTTTCTTTCCTCGCCCTTAGCTGTGGTTATAAAAGTAAGCTCTGACCAGAGGGAGGTGAGCAGGGGTGCGGGGCTATGAGGCCCCGCTTCCTAAGGAGACAGCAGAAGCGCTCTTCTCTCCCTTCCTCATCCCTGCCCTAAAGTTGGGAACCAGCGCTTTTGCACCTTCACGGGACCAGGAAGACCTGAGTGTGGCTGTGTCCGGGGGCGGTTTAGGACTGTTAGGAACATACAGTGATCTTGGAGCCATCGCAGTGGCTCTAACTCAACCCAGGAAACGTCTTTAATTTTTGTTGTTGTTGTTGGGCTGGAGAGGACTCGGTGGTTAAAAACACTGACTGCTCTTGCGGAGGACCCAGTTCAGTTTCCAGAAACTACACGGCGGTTCACAACCATCTGTAACTCCAGTTCCAAGAGACCCAATGCCCTCTCTGGCACCCTAGGCACCAGGCACACACATGATACACATACTTACATGCAGGCAAAATATCCATACTCATTTTTTAAATAATCAAAAAAATTAACTAAAAATTTGTGTTTAGGTTTATTTATGTGTGTTTCTGTGTGTATGCCATGCATACGCAGTGCCTGCAGAGGCCAGAAGAGGGTGCTAGTGAACCACCTGATGTGGGTGCTAGGATCTGAAACACAGCAACTGCCCTAACTGCTGAGCTACCTCTTAGGCCACCCCAGGTTTCTTTTACTTAAGGAAATAACTGCTTTAAGCCACTTTATGTGGGATTTTGTTGTTCTGTGCAGCTGGATCTAACAGGAAGTGGTCATTTCCTGGAGCTGCTTTGTTATTGTAGGCTAGGGCGGAGGGGAGGTGGCAAAGCAGTGTCTCCCTCAGCCTTCCCTGGCTTGTGGCAGCTGGCCTGCTCACTCAGCTTTTCTGACACAGTGGACTTGCTTAAAAGTAGATCTGGAAGTAAACGTGGCTGTAGTGGTTTACTCCAGACCTCAGGAAAGGAGAATGTGGAGAGCATACGGGAGACACAAGAAAAGCAAAAGAGGGACACTGGGGTCCCCATGACGGTCACTGGGCACATGATCCCACTGGGACTTCACGGAAAGTATTTGGACCGCTTCTCAGAATTCCTCCTGGAACTGTCCACGAAGACGGGACTGATATGCAATCATATTCAGCCTCCAGGTTCTCCCCCACTGGCCGAGTCCTCCAGTGGGTATAAACTCCATTGTCCTTCTAGAAACAGCAGGCTTTCCCACAGAGAATTTTCCATGTGCAAAATGCTTAGGAGTTGCTAAAATTCCTTCTCTTGGAGTGACATAAACCATGTCTAGACTTCCTGCAATCCCAACAACAAAGCAAGGTGCGATTCCATCAGAGTTCACTCTAGGAAGCCAATTAATATATTAGTCTTGTTTACAGACTGACAGGTGACCTTTAGCGGTCTCCCTGCAGGGTGTACACTGGCATGGATGACACCCTATCCACTCCAGAGCCCCATGGCTGTGCTGATGGAGCCCTTCCCTTGCCTGCCCATATCCTCTGGCCCTTCTCAGAGACTCTGGGACCATGAACAATTAGGGTAGAACTGCATACCACTGTCTGAGAGGGGCTCAGAGCTCACTGATTGAACATGGCCTCTTGGCCGGAATCTCCAGGGGTCCTTCTGTCTCCACTTCCTGGTGTTGGGATTGCAAGGGGCTAATCCAGCATGTAACTTATTTCTGTTTGCTGGGGTTTGAACTCAGGTCCCTGAGCTTGTATGGACGGCACTTCAGCAACTGGGCTGTCTCCCAAGACCCTACTATGTCTCCACATTCACTGTTTCAATAATGACATTTTCACTAGCCTCGTCCACGCCAAAATTTGGCAATAGTTGGCTTCTTGTTCTCATTTATGCTCATATTTTCTGTAACCTGAAAATTGTGGTTGGCCTTACCTTGGTTTTTGAGTTCACCATGCTCCTCCTCTCTGACAGGTTACTAACTCCCACGGGTTATGATCTTGTCTGAATTTTTGTCAGAAACATTAAAAATGCCTTTTGTTTCTGCCCTTGCCAAACAAACTTTGCATTGTGCCAACACACGGTTTCACCTAGAGCTTCTGACAGGGTTTTTTGTGAAAGCCTCGGTCCTTCCTCCAAACCGTTTCCCGTTTCACAGAGCCACCTTCTGTCAACACCGTCAGAGGATGTTGTCCTTAGCTACTTCCTTTCTTTGAAGAAAATGCTTACGGCACTTTTGAAAGATGTGTTTACTTTTAGGTGGAAGGCTGTCTTTCTAACCTGCATGCCTATCTTTTTACCACGTGCTGGTCTGGTGTCAAAGAAAGCCAAAAGGGAACTCCAAATTTCTGGGGGGAGAGGGGGAGAGTTACAGATGGTTGTGGGCCACCATGTGAGTGCTGGGAATCAAACCTGGGTTCTCTGGAAGGACAGCCATTTCTCCAGCCCTCGTTTTATTAACTTGTGCACGTGTGCACACGTGCATGCAGGTGCCAGCAGAGTCCAGGTGGCATCAGATCTTCTGGAGTGGGAGTTACAGGTTTGTTTGTGAGCAGCCCTGTGAGTGCTGAAAGCAGCCTGGGCTCTCTGCAAAAGCAGTGCGTGCTCTCAAGCTCCAAGCCATTTTTTCAGCGGCTGTTAATGTGCTGATGTTTCCCCACTGAGGTGATGAGGATTCAGTGTACACACATACACCCCATCCCACCACCTATGTGTACCCTTTCATCTTCCTCATACAGTAATGTCATTGCCTTATTGCCTTAACTGGACTGGTGTTCACAGTTTATGTTATAATGGTTTTATAAATGGTAAGTGTATTGGTGCCGTGTAGACTGACTATGTGCGTTAGTGCCATGTGAACTGACTGTGTGTATTAGTGTCTGGTGGACCTACTGTGTGTGTTAGTGCCATGTAGACTGACTATGTGTACTAGCAGCATGTAGACTATGTATTAACATAGTCTATGTGGGCTGACTATGAGCATCAGTGCCATGTAGACTGACTGCCTGCTCATACATCACTATGTAGTTGAACTTTTATTTGGGCTGCCAGTTCACAAATAACAATATGGAGATTTATTACTAATTATGAAAGCTTGGGCATTAGCATAGGGTTGTCTCACTATCTGTCATAACTTAACCTGCTTTTATTAATCTATGTTCTTCTATGTGGCTCAGTCACCTCTACCCTGTACCATATATCCGACCTCTTCAGTGCCTCCTTGGTGTCTTTGTACTGCCCATTCTGCTTCCTCCTCATCTGGCTGGTGACTCTACACTTCTTCCCAGAGTCCTTTCTGTCTCCAGAAGTCCCGCCTAACTCTTCCTGCCTAGCTACTGGCCATTCAGCTCTTTATTAAGTAAATGAGAAGGTGCCTTGGCAGAGACACGTCTCCACAGTGTAAACAAACATTCTGCAACACCGCATGTTTGGTGTTAACAAGAATCTTTCTCCTCCTGCTGCCGCCACCACCACCTCCGCTACTTAGCTGTTTTGTTTTTAATTTATTACTACGCCAACATCAAACTTTCCTATTCTCTAGATATCCTGCTCAAATACATACATATTCTACTTACCAACTGCATCCCCACACCGTCCAAACTCTTCTGACCATTCTTACCTCGACTGCTTGGTCATTCATCCAGCTGCTGTCGTCCTCAGACTCAACTTCATCTGTCCTGGAAATTTCCTTCACTTTTCCTCACCTCTTTGTCTTGCCCCTCCTGCCCTTTGTTTATTTACTCCCCGAGTTTAGATGGAACACTCTCAGTTTCCCAAGACAGAGCAAAACTGGGACCGGTGTTCAGCATCTCCTGCATCTGAAATGTCTTCCTTTATTCTCACACTAAGAACAACCTTGTCTTCGTCCATCTCGAGGCTAGAAGTAATTTTGCCTCAGAAACTTGAAGCATTGCCCAGTGCCTTCGTCCCTTCCTATGCTGCCGCTGGGAGCTGTCAGGTCACCGTGACTCTTAGGCTTTTAAGAACACGTTTTTCTTTCCTCTCATTGGAAGTATTCACGATATATCTTGAAACCTAGTGTTCTGAAATTTTGCAAGTGTCTGATGGAATGAACTTATTTTCATCACTGTTCTGATATGGAATGGGTGCTCTCAACCTGGAAACCCATGCTTAGAAATTAGCAAGTTATAAACTGAGCTATTTGTTAGCGATTCCTCATTTATGTGACCACTAGCAGGCTGTGTAATTAAAAACAGTTCTTTCACCTGGCTTTTTGTTGTTATTGTTGTTTTGTCTTTGCTTTTTTTTTTTAAATGGTAGTGTTAATTTGACACAGCAGAGGGAAGAGAGAACCTCAGTTGAGGAACCCTCCCCCATCAGATTAGCCAGTGGAAAGTCCTCTAGTGTGTTTTCCTGCCTGGTGATAGATGTGGGAAGGCCCAGCTCACCATGGGTGGTACCATTCTGAGCAGGTGATCCTGGGTTCTATAATAAAGCAGGCTGAGCAAGCCATGGGGAGCAAACCAGGAAGCAGCACCCTCCACAGCCTCTGCATCAGCTCCTGCCTCCAGGTTTTTGCCCTGTTCTGGCTGCTGCCGTGGCTCCCCTCAGTCATGGAATGTGACCTCAAGAATTTTAAGATAAAGTAAAGACATTTCTCTCTTCAAGTTGGTTTTGGTCCGTGTTTTATCACAGCAATAGAAAGCCTACCCAAGACAGACAGGGTCTTGTGTAACCCAGGCTGGCCTGGAATGCTTTATGTTGCCCGAGCTGGCTTTGAATACCTGACCCTGAGAGCTGGGGTGTAGACGGGCAATGCCACTCCTGGCTTTTCACTGGTCTTTAGGAAACACTTGAGGAAATGTTTCCGTCTTTTTTATATTCGTTTTTAACTTCTGTGTTTTCCTCTTGGTTTCTAGGCCGTCCTTCTTTGTGCTCTACCATTGCTGCTTTAGACACAGCAAATCATTCTCTCTATTCAGGCAGAATTGTCTTTTGTTCCTGGAGAGTGGTGGAAACATTTCCCTTAAGTTTTAGTTTTGTTCCTGGAGAGTGGCGGGAACATTTCCCTTAAGTTTTAGTCTCCCTCCGTTCAGAACAAACTCATCCTCTCTGAGTCTCTCCACCGTCTCACGTCCTTCTTCGGTCTCTATTATGGATCGTATACACGTTCCTCATCTTCTGATGGTGTCATGGTGTCTGATCCACTTAGGAGAGGTCAGACTGACTGAGCCATCTGAGCACATGGCAAGAGCTCAGAGGTCTGCACTGGGCTCCTGTCAGCATCTTCGGGTCTTTCTCAATTCCTGGTCTTTCCATCCAGCAGGACCAGACTGGTTGATGATTCTAGGAGACAGGGAGACCAGACTGGTGTGACCATCCTAGGAGACAGGGAGACCAGGCTGGTGTGACCATCCTAGGACACAGGGGAGACCAGGCTGGTTGACAATCCCAGGAGACAGGGGAGACCACACTGGTTGACCATCCTAGGTATTATTCCTTTAAAAACGGCGGGGTGGGGTGTGTAGACGAACACAGGATAGACGAGACACTCACAAAAGGAGGAGACAAGACACGAGGCTCCCACGTGGGTGCACTTTAATGGGGGGAGGGAGACACGATAAGGGATGGGTGTGTGAGACACACAAGGGTGGGGGCAAGAGAGAGCGAGACCTCGTGGAAGCTCGCTTTTTAACGGGAAGCGCAAGGTTATCTGGGAGAAATGACCCGCACCTGGGCACACCAGCGTGCGCAGGTATCGGTAATCCAGGAGGAGTCTGGGAGCTGTAGTTTCCAAGGGAACAACACTAGGAGACAGGGGTGGGGTAGAAATGTGTCCATTTCATTGTCCATTTCCACTTCATTCTTTTCTTGCCCGCTATCCCGACATGGCCTTTTTACCCTCTCCTGACTTAAGCCATCTTATGCCAGGTCTGCAGAGAGCAGAGAGGGGGCGTCTACCGAGTTCTCAACAAACTTCATCTGTCCTACCACTTTAGATCCTGGTTGTGCCATTTGCTCTTTCAGTTGCCTTTCCGTGGCTGTGACAAATACCACATCTGAGAGCCACTTAGGAAAGAAAGGATTTACTTTATGGTTCCAGAGAGGACAGTCTATCATGGCAGGCAAAACATGGCAGCCGGAGCTTGAGGCTAGTCTAGAAGTCAGGAAGCTGAGCAATCCAATTTCCCTTCACCCCCACACAGGGAGCACGGACAGGGAACCAGAAGAGGAGCCAACTACAAACTCTCAAACCCAGGCTCCCAGTGTGCACTTCCCCTAGGAAGCCCCGCCTCCTTAAGGTTCCTTAACTCCCTAAGCAGCAGCAGCAGCTTGGGACCAAGTGTTCAAACATAACTATCTATGGGGGACATTTCACATGAAAACCACTTTCTGTTACTAATTCCTAAACCATGAGAAGTTCTTGGTGTTGAAATAGGAGCGGCGGGGCTGCGTCCCCAGCACCCAGGCCGCTTGGCTAGCTTATGCCCGAAATAACAACACACAAACTGTATTCATTTAAACACCGCTTGCCTCATTTCTATCTAGCCTCTTCTAGGCTAATTCTCGCACCTGGACTAGCCCATTTCTAATAATTGTTTGTAGCACCCCAAGGTGCGCTTTTTAAATGAACTACACAATCACAATACCTTAATAAAGATCAGAAATACATATACATATAACAAAACTGACCTTAAATCTCTATCAATAAAGCAAAAGCTATACTAATGCAAATAATTCATATCTATATCATCTTGGAATTAATGCATTGCTTCGATTCCTGGCTTTTAACCCCTTTTTAGCTGTCTTCCAGTTCTCCTAGTTCTGCTACCGACTCTTCTCCCGACTTCCTTGTCCTTTTGGGTTTTCAGAGGAGAAACTTTTTACTCAGTTTAGCAAGATTTGTGAAGCGGATGTTGCTAATATTTTTTTCCCATCCACCCAGTGAATCAGAAGTCGCCAAACACTGAAAATTAGCATCATCATCATCTCTCTCTCTCTCTCTCTCTCTCTCTCTCTCTCTCTCTCTCTCTCTCTCTCTCTCTCTCTCAGTTCCATCCTACTTGGGCCTCAGTTTTCCAGGCCTTCTGTGTTTATTTAAGTGTGTGTGCTTCTTCCAAGTACACAGACATGCACATGCCCTCAAAGGCAGAAGAGGGTGTTGGATCCCCTAGAATTGGGCTTATAGGAGGTTGAGCCACCTGGTGCAGGTGTGAGGAACTGAACTTGGGAAGCCTGGAAGAGCAGCAAGCATTCTTAGCACGCATTCTCCAGCCCCAATTCAGTTTTCAAAAAGGACTACATTTATGACTTGCCTTAAGCAAACAGAATACATACAGAAGGTCCCAGCTAAGGAATTTCAGGCAACCACGGTGTTTTTAAGGGTAAGGACGTTTCTTCCTGAGCTTTCTCAAGTCAGTTGTTGAGGTGCATCCAACTGCACCCATGCATTTAGCACGCTGTACATTAGTGTCACTGCAAGCATGCCGGGATGAGAATAGCAACCATAACCACTGGCTCAGTGACATTCTGGTTAACTTGTGCATCTCAGAAATTAGGTACCAGGTAGATAAATCATTGAGTATTGTTATTAACCCAGAGCCAAATATATATTTTATTATGTTTATAATAAGTATACAAAGTTAAATATCCGTCGTACACAACCCATAGTCTGTTTAAACATACCTCGTCACACAGTTGTGGTTGTTAGGCATTATGAAAACACGAAATGCCATATAATTAAGCCAGGAAACATTATAGTTAATAAAGTATTACGAATAATAATAACAACAAACATTATGTGCTGTGGATTGGAGCAGGAACAAGGAGCCTGAATTTGCAAAGGAACACATTTCAATATTCGACAAATACTAGAGGATGTTGCCAGCACTTTAGTTTGCAGAAAGTGAGGTCGTGTTTGCCGCCCTTTGAGCATAGCAGAAGTACATACAACCCAAGAATGGAAGCGAAGGAGAAGACTCAAGTCTCCCCTCACCTTGTTTTCCCATCCTCTAGATGGTTACTAATATTATAACAACAACGAGGGAAATCCGTGTGTGAAAATCCGTGTACCCCACGCCCAAGAGTGGCAGAGTTGGACCCCAGCAGGCACCCAGCTCCAGGGCCCGGCTTCTTAAACCGGCTATTCTGCCCTTCCTGCCCTCTGTTCAAAGAATTCTACTATAAATAGGTGTTTTCACCCAAGGTTATGAGAAATCGACTCCTCTAATCCAGAACGTCCTGATCGATCCTCTCGGTGAAATGCTAACATCAGCTTACCGCAAAGTTCACCAGGATTGTTCAGAAGTTCTATCAACCAAATTAAAATTGTCCAGTCGAAATCAGTGTTTCCTCTAGGATTCAACATTGATGCACACACAGTGTTTTAGGAAGCCTCCGGCTCGGTGCTTATCCCACTCCACTCATCGGTCTGAGGCATCTTAAAGACTCTTTTCCAGGAACACACTGAAACGGTGTACGACACTATCCTGAGTTATTTAACCGAACCCTCGTCCCACGTGTCCACTCGGAACTTCCGGTTTTGGTAAGACAAGCTATTATACAGTCCAGCAGACTCTTTTATCCCCCCCACCTGCCTCTGCTGCGCTCGAGTTCCTAGCACGCGGACCCACCGGTCGTTTTGGCGTTAGGGATGCCGGTATTTCCCTAGCGGTCTTCCCAACTTGCCCCCGCCCCCGTACGGTGCACACGTAAGCACCACGTCAACGTGTCATTGCGAAACCCCCACCCTGCGCTGCTCACTGAGAGACGAGCTCGAGCAGCTCCCGGTGCACCGCGCCGGCCCCGCCCTCCCCGCCGCCGCTGCAGCCGCCTCTGCGCGCCCCGCCCCACGTCCAGCGCCGCTTGCAGCGGAGGCCTCGGCTTCCCCGGGCCGCACCGGCGCCCCCTGCAGGACGCGGCGGGCAGCGCTGCCGGAAGAGCTCGAGCCTCCTGCCACCGTGTCCGCTGCCTCCGCCGCCACCGCCACCGTCGAGCTCCGCGGGGCCCCGAGTCCCAGCCGAGTGTTCTCGGAGCCGCCCGCCGCGCTCCCCGCGCCCCTCGCGCTCCCCGAGCCGCCGCGCCTCCCGCTCGGCCTTCGTCCTCAGCTCCCGCCCGCACCCGCCTTCACTCTGGAGCGGCCCGGGCAGCCGCAGCAGGGGCGGCGGCGGCGCATCGAGGAGCTCTCCAGGTCGTCCCGGGAGAAGCTGCTGCAGTCCCGGGACAGGATGTTTTCCAAGCTCACGTCCATCCTGCAGCACGCCGTGGAGGCGGTGAGGCCGCGCGGGGTGCGAGGTGGCGGGGACCGGCCGCCCGGGCTGCGGGGCGCGGGGGAGGCTGCGGGAGGCCTGCGGGCTCCTCCCGACCGCAGCCTCTGCCTTCCCGCCCCGAACCGGGCGGCTCCCGGGGCCTCCGGGCCGTTAACCTCCGGGGCCTCCGGGCCGTCGCCGCCCAAGACAATAGAACGGCGGCGCCGGTGGGCTGGGCTTGCTTTGGCTTTCGTGCGGGTGGGACCGCGGGCCCGGGTGACACCGGTGCCGGCGATTGCTTGCTCGGGCCCGGCGGCCCACCTCGGCCGGACCTGGGTGACGGATCTGCAGGAGTTTGCAGGTCCGCGATCGCCGGGCTCACACCATCTGTTTCCCCTTTCTTGTCTAAAATTGCGCTTCCCGGACGCTCTTGGCTCAGCCTGCAACCGCTGTTCTTTGAGGCCGGTCTTAAACGCACCGAGGGACCTTACACAAACCTCCTGACAGACCTGAACAACCCAGAAGGAGAATACCTTGCCGGTGCTCAACGCGGCTTTATTTTAAACTTGCTTATTTTGTGTGAAGAAAGTTACTGTGTTCCTTTTTAAGATGACATTTTCTTTACATGTTGAGAAAGAAAATAACACTTTCAGCTTCACTCTACTTTTCAAAGGGAGGAAAAAAAATACCACAGTGATGTTAAGGGTCAGCTAACAAAATTAGAATTGTGAATTTTAGTTATGGAGACAAAACTTTAATACAATTGCCAGTTATGTAGTATATGGAATTTAGGTATTTTGTTTTTGTCCCTCCCTCCCCCCTTGGTGACACATCAGACCAAGAAAGAAAGAGGGTGAGGAGCTGTATTGACACAGGTGGCCATGGACAGGGCTGTAATGGACAGGGCTGTGAGACGCTTGTGGTTCCTGCTTTAGATAGAGTCAGCCTGCATTCGTAAAATAGTTAAAAGTTTTAAGAACAGTTATATTGATGTTTTGAATTATACTTTAGATTATAAAGAGTCATCAAACGTAATATGATGATAAATTAGAAAGAATTAAGTTACGTGGATTAGGCCCTGGGGCCTGTCATATTCTAGGCAGTAGCTCTCCAACTGTATTTTATTTTATTTTTTTGAGATCAAATGTTACCAGGTTTCCCAGACTGGCCTTGAACTTCTTGCCTTAGCCTCTAGAGTGTTAAGTTCTACGCACATCTCCAAGCCTAGCTCGTTTTTGTCCTAAGGCCTGTGTTTTCTAACTTTGTAATCTTTTTATAATTGCACGTATCATTAACATCTGCCAAATTACCTGAGAGAGACTGGCTAGGTAATAGTCAGTGTCTCTGTCTTGCTCTGTCAGTGAGGGGAATGAGTTCACTAGGTTGGCCTAGTCCAGGGAGAAATGTCTGGCCCCTGGGAAAAAAAATGTCAAGTCCGCTTGCTCAGTGCTGGTTTCTGAGCTGTGCTGCCAGCCACACAGTTTACCAAGAGAAAGTACAGCTCCCGAAATCCAGCTGGTTCTGCTCTGCAGCCCAGGCTGGTCCTGAACCTACATTGAGAATGACCTAATCACTTCCAAATTCACATACCTTTTTAAAGAAAAAAATCAAATACGGTGAGTTTTAGGGTCAGCAAACAATCAGAGTTGTAAATTTGTAGATCTTCCTCCTTTGCCCTAGGGCTGGAATTATAGAATAATAGACTTCATCCCATGAAGAATATTTTTTATGCCCCCTTCAACATTCTCCTGGGAAAGAACTCTTAGATAATGGTAAATAAGCCATCCTTTGGTAGCTGAATGTTTCTTAACCCAAGATTAGTTCCTGGTTACTCATTGACTTTTTCACTTTTTTTTAATCCATAAACATGTCTTTCCATCCCATAATTTGTTGACTTTTTCTTTCTCTTTCCATCCCATAATTTGTTGACTTTTTCTTTCTCTTTTTATGTTCTGGTGCAGCATTCCAGTGCATAGACTCGTCAGGGTTCTGCTGACTTGGGAGGGAATCCCAGGCCTGCCTGTGACCAGACCTCTCATTGCATGCATCTGCAGAACTATGCTGCCCTACCTGGCCTCCTAGTGTTGTTGCTGGCCAAGTGTCCATAGCAGTCAAATAAGCCTTCTGTATTTTTTTAAAGGTTGATCAGATATATATTCATCTAGATAAGGAGTTTAAATTTTTTGTTTTGCTTTGTTTTGGTTTGGAGTCAGGGCCCTCAAACTTACGAAGTCACCAAAGATGACCTTGAACTCCTGATCTTTCTGCCCCCCTCCCCCAAGATCTGGGACCTCAGGCTGGTGGTTTGTTTTCTGTTTAGTTTCTGGTGTTGAGGATTTAACCCAGGGCCTGCCTTGGTAAATGTTAGGGGAGCTCCGTACCAGGCTTCTACCCACCCCTGACCTTTTCTTCTTTTTTTTTTGGTTTTTTGAGACAGGGTTTCTCTGTGGCTTTGGAGACTGTCCTGGCACTAGCTCTGTAGACCAGGCTGGTCTCGAACTCACGGAGATCCGCCTGCCTCTGCCTCCTGGAGATCCGCCTGCCTCTGCCTCCCGAGAGTGCTGGGATTAAAGGCATGCGCCACCATCGCCCGGCTGACCTTTTCTGAACATTTTTATCATGGCTTTTTTTTTTTTTTTTGAGTGAGTGCATGCATGTGTGTGTGCACGCGTGAGAGAGAGAGAGAGAGAGAGAGAGAGAGAGAGAGAGAGAGAGAGAGAGAGAGAGAGAGACCCCACAGCAGTTGATGGGGGCAAGTCTGGGGACATCTTTCCCTTTACCATATGAATCCTGGGGAATCAAACACAGGTGGTCAGACACCAGCACCTGTCTTTGACTGCGGGATCATCTCAGTACCTACCCCTTTTAAACTTTTAAATATATGTTTAAATTAATATATTTTAGATTTACTAGCCAGAGGATCAGGAACTCAAGGCCAGCTACACAGTGAGTTTGAAGCCAGCTGGGACTATAAGAGACCTTGTCTCAGACAAAAACAAACAACAGAACAGACAGTTTGGGGTGGAATCTTTTAGGGTGTGCATTTTGTAGATCTTGAAAGCAGAGGTTGTGGCCACAAAGTTTTGTCCAGTTTATTGATGGAAGTTCTTTTGCATGTTGGACATGTTGGACAAAGTCCAGGTTCCTAGCAGAAAGCATTGTTACCTAAGGAAAGTCAGCTAACCGGTGTTTTGGTCTCTGATGGGAGTTTGAGCAAAAGAGGAACTCTGAATGAGAGTTTAACAGCATTTTAGGCGGGGTGCCTGGGTGGTGCACTCCTGTAATCCCAGCATTCAAGAAGCGGAGGCAGGAAGATTGCAAGTTCAAGGCCTACCTGGAATATGTAGTGAGCCCCTGCTGCAACACCAGAAAGTGAAAAGGAGCTGGGGGTGTGGCCTGACGGTGGAGCATTTGCTTCTGCCAGGCCCTCGGTTTGGCCTCAGTTTGCCAGTGAGTAAAGACTCCATGATGTGCTTGGCCAGTGCAGTGCTGGCCTGCAAGTCCACACATCAACTGTCAGTCACTGGGCCGCCCGTTTTTTCATGGAATGAGTATTTTGGTGCTGATTGGGCTCCATTGCTGAGTTGAAACCAGGAGTCTAAATGATAAAAGGGATGGGCCCACCCTAGCCCTTGTCCAGATTCGGCCTAAGGGAGAGAAGGTTAAACAGTGGGAAAGGCTGGTGTCAAGGCTAGGAGGAAGCCTCAGAGTGGAGAGGGAAAACTTCCTGAAGAGGAGGAGCTTCCACATAGGAGAACAGGAAGTCACAGATACGTAACCTGGCAATTTGGGCTGGCTATAGGGATGAGAGTTTTGAGAATTTCATCTCCGAATACTAAACCATTAAATTACAGTCTCCTGGAGCTGAGTCACCATTCCTTTCAAAGGATAGATGTTTTTATGCAGTGGTAACAGGTCATTTGCATCTTAGTAACAGAAAAGACACGTTCACTGTAGTCTCACAAAGTAAGATTTATTTATGTTTGAATGAGATTGTTACTCATCTGAGTTATTGGCGATTCAGAATAGTTCCACGGTTTCCCTCCCTCCAACACTGAGGTAATAGCGCCATCCTGCTTGGGATTTGCTGCTATTCTGTGGCAAGGCTGCCCATACACAACTGGCAAAGCCTCCAGCCTGCTGTGTGCCACTGCTGGGGAGAGGCTGGAGGAGGGACACTGTCACCACCCAAAAGGTCGAATTGTCACTACATTAAACACATCCCATTCCCTCCTGTGTCTGCCCCATTTTAGTAAATTTAACTCCACAAAAGTAAAGTTTGGCTGCCTGTTCGCTCCTTCACGGTGGCCCTGGGTAGTTCTACCTTCTCGGTCAAGATCTCTGCACACAGGCCAGTGTAGGAAGAATCAGCTTTAAGAAACCAGTGGTGGTGTGAAATTCTTCATCCAGAATCCACACATTTATGAAAAGCATAAATGTGTTTCACCTGGTGGATGGAGCCACTTAGCATGTCTGTGACTATATCCGTAAGTTGCACAAGAGTTGAGAAATTGTGTTGACAGAGTTGTCAACTACAAGGTCGCTGGCTGGGAAACCAAAGGTCATCTCGGAACAAGTGGAAGCATAGGAGAGATCTGCCTACAGGTCATTCAGCCAACACAGAATCGCAGACTTCTTAGGACGTGATGAGTGTGTGCATGCATGTTCGTGTGCTCAGTTTGCTGCATTGCCAAGCGTGAGCTTTGTAGATGACCGCTGGCCTCAGTTTTGGACGGTCGGACACTCTTGGCACTTAGAGGCCGAGCATGAGACGGCAGTTTACCCGTCAGACTTCGGTTCTCAGGATAGAAACCTCTACCCTGCACAACCGTGGTCAGAGCTGTACATCTGACAGAAGTCGATGACACCTCTAGGGTGTCCCCCACCTCTCTGTCCCTCCACCCCCACCCCTTTCTAGCAAAAGAGCCCAGAGTCAAAGGAGTGGCCACATCTGCCTTTCTTCCATTTAACACACATTCCCTAATGCTGGTCGGCTTGCGGCAAGGTGGCTAGTGCTATAATTCTGGCCTTAAAACTTATGAAGTGCCTCTCAAAGCTTGCCGTTGAACACATTTTGTAGACTTTATGTCTTGTTCATGTAGTTATTTTCCTAAAAATATACACTGCCTGACCTAGGCTTACAAAGAAAAATATTTTCATCAGGAAGCCATGGGAAGTAGGGAGCAGTTTAATCTGATTATGACGTTGGCAGTGCTCGTGTTTGCTGTGCCGATGGGTAAGCGATTGCCAGCTGCTCATCACCTTTCCCCTGCCAAAGTCCCAGGTACGCAGACCTCTGGTTATCAGTAGTGCCGGGTCGCGATACCGCGCCTTTTGGTTTTAGTCACCGGAAGCCACGTGATAACAGCAGCTGGGGGAAGGTTGGATGTGGGGTAGTTTAGTAATAGTATCGATAAAGGTGGCTTTCTTCTTAGTAAATCATTTTACTTCTTTGGATTCAACACATTTTGATTGTATTTGATATCTGAGTTCAAGTCTGCCCCTTATTCTGGTGCCTCACTCTTACACGTCTGGTCTTCTGTGTTTGCAGCTTGCACCGTCTCTGCCGTTACAAGAAGATTTTGTGTATCATTGGAAGGCCATCACCCATTACTACATAGAAACCTCAGGTAAGAGCATGCGTGCCTACGATCTGCTTCAAGATGAGTTCTCAGTTACTTTATTGTTAACTTTAAACAGTTTTACCTTTGACTCCTCTCTTAGGGACATTCTCAATGTCCCTTTGGAGCGTCTCCTATGTTGTCGTTGTTCTGGGCAGCGGGAACTGAGTACCTGTCTTGCACACGCAGCAGCCCCGGCAGCTCTGTCCTGATAGAGCTTGTATGGGGGGGAAGGGGGGACAGGTGGCTACTTCAGTCCTGAGAAGACAACACTGCCTCTTGGTCACGTTTGTCTGGAGAGGCCCTCACTGGGTGCTCCCACCTGCTGATGCGTCCGGCCGGCCCCATATGGGTGTCCTTGAGATGATCAGTGATGAAGCTTGGAGAAATGGGTAGAAAATAGATGGGCAGTTGTGGTTCACCCCCATGAGGAATGCTGCGTAAGGAGACCCAGGATGGGTGGGAGCGGGGTGGGGACAGAGACCACACCTGGCACCTTTAGTCACTCCATCTTTTTTATGTTTGTAAAAATTGGTCAGTTAGTTGCTCAGTCTCTCTCTTCCTCTGTCCCCATCTATCCCCCTCTGTTCCTGTCCGTCCCCCCTTGTATGTGTGTGTGTGCATGTGCGCGTGTGTGTGATGTATATGTGTGTAGTGTGTGTGTGCATGTGCGCGTGTGTGTGATGTATATGTGTGTAGTGTGTGTGTACAATGTAAATGAATAAGCATGCCTTGGTGTATGTGTAGCGCTAGAGCACAGCTCTGTGGAGTTGGCTCTCTCCCAGGGTTGGCTCGGGTCATCAGGCACAGCAGGCACTTTCGCCTGTTCGTCCATCTCGTTGACCGTCTCTACCTTACTTTTTGAGATGCTGTCTGTTGCTGAAGCTGATGGATTTACTAGATTGGCTGACTAGTGAGGTCCTGAGGTCCACCCGACTTTTCTCTCCCCAGACTACTGGGGTCACAGTCACAGCCACCAGACCTGGCTTTTACGTGGGTGTTGGGATTTGGACTCGGTCCCTGTGCTTGAATGGCAAGTACATTACCCACTGAGCCACCTCCCCCAAACCCCGGAAATGTTTTAATTACTTGGAAAGATGTAAAGTCCTAGGATGGGGGGATAACTCAGTGGTAGAGCACTTGCCTGGCACAAGTTCGGTGCAACATCCAGCACCAGCATCCAACACCAGCATCCACAACTCCAGCATCCACAACTCCAGCATCCAGCACCAGCACCAGCATCCAACACCACCATCCAACACCACCATCCAACACCAGCATCCAGCACCAGCATCCAGCACCAGCATCCACAACACCAGCATCCAACACCAGCATCCACAACACCAGCATCCAACACCAGCATCCACAACACCAGCATCCACAACACCAGCATCCAACACCACCATCCACAACACCAGCATCCAACACCACCATCCAGCACCACCATCCAGCACCAGCATCCAAAACCAGCATCCACAACACCAGCATCCAACACCAGCATCCACAACACCAGCATCCAGCACCAGCATCCACAACACCAGCATCCAGCACCAGCATCCACAACACCAGCATCCAACACCAGCATTTAAACAGAAATGGGTGGAGAGACAGACGGAAGATATGAGATAGGTTTCAGAGAATCCAGTGGAGGAAAGGGCAAATCCCAGAGTCAGACTGGGTTGTTAGTGAGTGTCGTCACTACGTAGGAAGGAGAGAATTAGCACTGAAGTGGGGACTTGGCCTTGTGGGACAGTGGATGGTTCTCCCATGCAAACAAGGCAGAAAGCAGAGCAGCCAGGAGTAGACCCCACGTATCCTGTGTTATCTCCTGTTGCTCCTGTTCTGATCAGTAAGGAGAAGGGCTTGGCTAGATTAGCTTGAGGATTAGCAAACTGTACTTTAGCCCATCTGGGCTGCGTAGTCTCCTTTGCGTGTGTGATCTGTGGTGCTGAGGTGCCGAAGCAGCTCTGAAGTCAGTGGTGGCCGGGGTGTGGCCCCCAGATGTAAAGTCAGTTTACACGCACTGAGTGCAGTTGTGTTTAGCCGCTGACCTGCAGAGGTTTCTCTTTTGAGACAAGCCACATTTAATATTACTGTCAGCTTTTATGATTTTACTTTTCTTTCTTTGGCATTAAGGCCTTGCTTTAAAGGATTTAAACATTCTTGCTTTAAGGGATTTTTTTTCTCTATCCCATAGCAGAAGCAAGTGTGCACATTCGTTGGTGCGGGACAGATGCGGTCTGAGTCGGGGAGCGTCTTGGGACAGCTGGAGGATGGAGAGAAAGGATTGGAGGGAGCAAGGTCTAACCTGGGCTCTAAGGGAGCTGAGCTCCTGAGTAGACGAGCAGGAGGCACTGCAGGCAGACGTGTGTGCAGGGGTCACAGGAAAGTTAATAATTTAGGAACAGTGGACAAGAGGAGACAGAGGTTGGGTTCTGCCTTTCAGAGACCATTTCCAAATGATAACAGAGAAGCATTCACTGACAGTATGTTCCAGGCTGTGGGTCACAGCCTGACGGTGTCATGCTAACAAAGACAGGCATGCTGTGAATATGCCTCAGACATGTGGTTCAGAACTCCGTTCAGTCAGAGTTGGGATGGAGGCAGGAAGGAGGGTAATGTAGTCGCACACAGGAAGTTTAAGAAATTTTCCGAGTATTTGATGTAATTTTTCTATCGTTTAGATGATAAAGCCCCCGTGACAGATACGAACATCCCGTCCCACCTGGAGCAGATGTTGGACATACTGGTACAAGAGGAAAATGAGCGAGAGTCTGGGGAGACGGGGCCGTGTATGGAGTACCTGCTCCATCACAAGATCTTGGAGACGTTGTACACCTTAGGGAAGGCCGACGTAAGCCCCTGACCCACCCTGTGTGATACAGGCAGAGCTCCGGGTGCACAGTTCAAGTGTGGAGACAGGAACGGCACGTGGCACTGCTGGGCCTGAGACCGGGGAGATGGGGGGTCCTGTGTCCTGTGCACAGAGAGCAGAGCTGCCGCTGCTCAGGACCGCACTCCTGCTTAGCTGCCTGGAATCCCAGGGCAAACTCACAGTCAGGGAGGTTGTGGTCCTGAAAGGGAGCATCGTTACCCCGACAGTCCCTGAATCACTCAGTGATGTAATGCAAATGTTGGGCCTAGTGAGTTTTGAAAAATCTTTGCAAATCTAATATAACATAAGAGCTTATGTTATAATATTAGATATAATATAATGTGGTATTTTTACCACAGAAGCTTCAAGTTCATGCATTCTTAGCCACAGAGGCATGTTCTAAGAAATGTGTCCGCTGGTTTTGTCGTGGTGTGGACACCATGGTGTTTACAGGCGCCAGAAGGCTGCTGGCTGCACACCTACTCTCCAGTATAAACTGCAGTTCGGGCGGCTGGAAGTGATGGTAGACCCCCCTCCAGCCGAAACCTCAGTGGTTCTGGGAATTTCTGCGATGTAAGAGACTAAATGAGATGATGGTATTTTAATTCCACATAGTGTAAATCATATTAAAGACAATTTCTTTTTAACGAAGGGTGTAATGCCCCAGTTAAGTGCATTTGAGCTAAGCACGCTCTTCCCTAAGAAGCAGATCTGATAGCCTGAGCTGTCTTATGTTCCCTTGCCCTCATTCTTTAGAGTGTGCACTTTTACCATACTAAATTGAATTAGTTGGATGTTTTAGCAGGATGCTAGTAATTGTACCGCTAATAAGCTTATTTCTGATATAAGTGATTATAAATATTGTTAGCATTTTATCTGAATAACATAAGGTAGTTGTTACCCTAAAAATATCATCGTGCTAAGGATTATATTTAGCCTGTTTCCATGTAGCATGTCTGTGATGATCCGTGAGCATACACATGCGCATGACTGTTCTCACTGAATGTAGGCAGTGTCATCTGCTTTATTACAGAGCATATGACTCACGCTCTTTTAATCCAGAGTGTGCGTCAGGATTTCTGCCTTTCAGTAGCTGGCGTGCTCTAAGAATGTCCTAGTGATGTTCTTTATAGTACTTATAATCCAAATATCTTGGCAGTTAGCATAAAGAAGTCAATGCACAAGATGCCTTTTTATTAATATCCATGCATTTATTATAAACTGCTCATTGCTCTAAGTAAAAAAAAAAAAAAATCTGCCCTTGGTCTGGCAGGGAGTCAGCTCCCATGGGCCTGTGTTGTCCCAGCAGTGACCAGCCTGATGGTGCCCGAGCATGCTAGTCTCGACAGTGCGTGCTCACCCTGGTGTGTAATCACCTGAGGCCGTGCTTCCACATGCCACGTATGGTCTCAGGTGTATAATTGTGCTTCTAGAATGCCAGTCATAGCTATGAATGGAAATTTTTATTATGGCAAAGTCATTAACTGGTCACTGGCATTGTTTCTGAGGGGGGGCTGTGCTGACAGACATAGTCTGTCCTGTGAACACTCACGTGTGTTGTCTGTCTGTGCTCAGTGTCCTCCGGGGATGAAGCAGCAGGTTTTACTCTTCTATACCAAGCTTCTGGGAAGAATCCGGCAGCCCCTGCTTCCGCACATCAACGTTCACAGGCCGGTGCAGGTACGCACTCCCCGGACTGCAGGTTAAAAGCTCATTGGATCCCATATACAAGTCATTTTGTATTGTTTTTCTGGGAGTAAGAATAATGGAGTATATTGTTCTCACAGCATAAAAATTAGCAGACATTGGGTTTTCTTTTATCTCGCCATGTTTGTACTTCTCTGTAAAGTTCCATACGTTTTCTTGTTGCTTTACCTCCACAATATCACAAAGAGAGTTTTAAACTTTAAAAACTGTTTTGACAGAAATTAATCCGACTGTGTGGCGAGGTGCTTGCCACACCAACGGAAAATGAAGAGATCCAGTTTCTCTGCATCGTCTGCGCGAAGCTGAAACAGGATCCCTACTTGGTCAACTTCTTTCTGGAGGTATGCCACACTCTCGGACTCGCAGCTCATTGTGGAAACTGAGGTGCAATCCCCAGGGCAGCTCAGGCCTGCAAGTTCTGCCTGCAGAAGTAGTTTTCATTTAAGATCGGTGTTTCTTTCAACTTGAAGTCACCGTGGAAGGGGAGTTTCAGCGGTTGAACCAGACACGCGCTGTGCCTGGGAATCGTGGGGGGAACAGCAGGTGCAGAGGGGCTGCACAGCATCTCCAGCTACCGACAGCTTCGCTTTCCATTTGCACAGCTGCCGTGTTTTGTACTATTTTATAGCCATGGTCTGTTTTAAATCTTATTTACAACTTTAAAAAGGAAAATAAATTGTGTCTACTTTCTGCTCTGGTTCACTGTTTTCCTTTCATCTTTTTTTAGATTTTTAAAAAATTTATGTTTGCATATCATGTGCATGCGCGCATGTGTGTGTGTAAGAGAGACAGACAGACAGAGAGAGACTGATTCTCACTGAAACTGGAGGTCACCAATTGGGATAGACTGTAGACTGTCTGGTCTTTCTGGCTCCACCTGCCTAGTGCAGGGTTGAGCCCCCGTGGAGGGTGCTGGGAATCTCAGCTGAAGCCCTTGTGCTTAGAGACAGCCATTTTAATGACTTAGCCATGCCCTTGTCCCATTCTTTTTCCTAGCAGTGACATCCTTGAGGGAAAGCGGCTTTGTGGTCAGCCCTCTGTTGGCAGCGTGTGCCGGTGCCCACTGTCTCGGGGCGTCGGGACGTTCTCGGTGTTTGCCGTTCTGATGTGTTGGTTTCTCTTCTGTTGTTGAATAATCTGCACCGTTTCCGGATGCTGACAAGCAGCACAGCTGCAGAATTGCTGGATTTAATTCTGTGTGTAGTACCAGGGCCATGAAATGCCTGTGTTCTGTTAATGTGTGCCCTTATTGTCTTCTTTTTCAAGTTTGCATCAAAATAGTTCTGTTAGTCAAGAATTGGGATTTCTCAAGATACGTTACTTAGAACTGCATTATAGTTCATCTGTTCTGAATGTTTGATAAGAAATAGATAAGTTTGGCTCCCTGTGGGATTTCTTCACCTTGCTTGTGCTTTGAGACAGGAGCTCACTATGAGCCCAAGCTGGCCCGGAACTTGCTGTGTAGACCAGGCGCTCTTTCTGCCTCTGCCTGCGTGCCTGGCTGGTTTTCATTTCTGTGTAGCCCATCCTGGCCTAGCATTCTCAGTACAGCCCTAGGCTGTCCTTGAACTTGCAGAAATCCTCTCTCAGCCCCTGCAAGCTCCAATCTCAAGTGTGAACCATGACTCCTGGCTGAGATTTTTCTTTTCAAAGTTCTTTTTTTTCTAATATTTTCTTAGACACACTTAGTGTACTTTAGATGGATTTCCCCCAAAACATACCTGAAAATCCCTGAAATTCGTCTGTTGATTACATGGACCAGGGGAAGTCTGTGGGCTTGTGTGTGTTGGTCATAAAATGTACTTGACACGCCTGTCTTCATAGGAGCATTTTCGTTTAAAACCCAGGTCTGCTTTATTCAGCGTAGAACGTGGTGCTGAGTAGATAGTAGTCAGTGCGGGCACAGCCTCCCCTGCTCCAGAATTACTGACCTGACGTGAGTAGATGGTAGTCAGTGCGGGCACAGCCTCCCCTGCTCCAGAATTACTGACCTGACGTGAGTAGATAGTAGTCAGTGCGGACACAGCCTCCCCTGCTCCAGAATTACTGACCTGACGTGCCTTTGATGTCCTCCTGTTGGTCAGTTCGCTTCTTGAGGACAGTGGTTCTGCCTTGTCAGTCTTTGGGTCTGCACAGCTTCTTATAGTGAACAAAGCTTAACTCCCGGCTGATTGACCCTCACTGGATGACGAGCCTTCCAGGCGACAGAGCTTTATGCCCTGATGTGGACAGTAGCGACTGTCACCACCCACTACTCTGCAGCTCTCCAGTGTAACCGGCCATTGCAGGCATCTGCTGGGGTTACATGCATGTAGAAGAGTTGTGGTTTTGTAGGCAGTTGGCAAGTCATTGACTACATGGGGCTGTTTGAACTGTGAGCCGTGGGCTCATCCCTCTCAAGGGCGCGCTAGTAATGTTCACCCAGCAGTGGCCATGGTGTCCGATGATGGCGCCGGGGACGTCGTCGGTTCAGCCTTTCCTGTCAGCCCTGTGGTGAGGCTGGCATCAGGGGAACTTTGCCTTGTGAATAATTTGATTTCTGTTCTATGTCAACTAGGAAGCAAGACATATTTGCCTTGAAACTTATGATTTACTCCTGTTAAGAACCTGTTTGTGTTTGGATGTGGGGATCAGGCAAGCAAATGGACTCCTCCAGCACAATTAAAACCATCCTCGGGGAGGTTCCTTATGTTCTAAGCAGAGGTTGAGATTTTGAAAATCCTTAGAAAAAGTTGTGAGCAAATTAAAGAAAACGTGAGGCTTCTTTGGAAACCTCAATCTAATGCTGGCAACCTTTGAACTTTTGAGGTTTTGCACCCTCCCCAACAGGACTGGCCTGATGTATCTGTGATAACGTAGTTACTAAACTGCAGCTGGGAACTCTCAGGAGTCAGGTGGTTATGGCTAACGTTGCTCATGGTGTGGTCAGAGTCAAATGCGTGTAGTGTGGCGAGTCGGTAACTTGGTGTGACTGAGATCCATCTAAAATGTGGTTTGAGTCTGGACATCTTTTGACGGAACGCTTATTCCCACTTTAATTAGGCACCTGGAATGCTTATCCTAGAAAAATCCAAGCTGGGCCTCATGGCACAGGTCGGTTATAGCGGAAGAAGGCTTGCCATTTCAGGACCTGCCCGGGCTACAAAGTGGGTTCAGGGTTAGCCTGAGTCACAACTAAATGTTCAGGAAAGGATGGGCAGTGCCACACAGCGGCGCAGCACTTGGGACCTCGTGTTCCCCATCAGCGCCACCCTAACCCCAAGTCTACATCTGAGGTGTAGCTCAGAGGTGGACGGAGAGACCGTGTCTAGCCCGAGTGAGGTGCTGGCCTTGATCCCCAACACACCAGAGAGGACGGGGAGGGGGCATTTCGATGTG
Organism: Alexandromys fortis; assembly: GCF_014885135.2. Taxonomy (NCBI): domain Eukaryota; kingdom Metazoa; phylum Chordata; class Mammalia; order Rodentia; family Cricetidae; genus Alexandromys; species Alexandromys fortis. The sequence continues at coordinate 3,543,615 of NW_026067893.1, read as the reverse complement.
ATCTGGGTTTTGTTCCTTTGAGGAGGGCCTCCCCGTGCAGCGCAATGTCTGTCCTGACTATGACCCTCACAGACACACATTCCTTTTCAGAACAAGTCCAAGTCGCTCACTTCCAAAGGAACTCTGAGTGTCACCTCAGCTGATAACCCCAAAAGTCAGGACCCCGTGTCAGCGGACAGCAGCCAGTGCCACCAGCCGCAGGAGCTGCCCCGTGCTCCTGGGGTGGGGCACACGGAGCCAGAGGAAGAGCCCCCTCACCAGATGGATGAGCTGTCTGCAAGCTTGGATGACCTCAATGTCACCTCACTGCCAGAGGCCTCCAACAGTCGGCCGAAACAAGATTACAACTTAGTGAATTCTCTGTTGACCCTGACAAAGAGCCCTGTGAGTCCCAGCCTGCGCTCCCAACGTGGTCACAGTAATACGTGTCTAAAGTAGAAACGCATTTACTCTTTAATGGAAAACACTGAATCCTTTCATGTTTAACTCCGCAAATAACACGTGTGTTCTTTCTCAGGACGGCCGGATAGCCGTGAAAGCATGCGAGGGCTTGATGCTCTTGGTGAGTCTGCCAGAGCCTGCGGCTGCCAAGTGCCTTGCTCAGAGCACCTGCTTGTGCGAGCTGCTGACCGGCAGACTTGCCTCCCTGTACCAGGCCCTCCCCCAGACGGTGGATCCCTTGGATATTGAAACTGTGGAGGCAGTGAACTGGGGGTAAGCACCGTTGTTTCCTGCCTGTGTGCCTGCGTGCCAAAGTCCACCTCTGCTCTACAATGACGAGAATATTAGTTTGGAAAATTTAGCTCTGCCGTGACCCTTATTTTGTCACTTAGGGATGACAAAATGGTGTGGGAACAGCCGGGGTTACAGAGTCTAGCTCCTTTTATTTTGCCCATTATAGGGTTTATGTCAAGATCAACAACTGATTGTTATATTAACAGCAGAAGTCTTTAAAAGAGGTCTTTTTGTTTTCTTTTGTTTTTGAGACAATTTCTCAGTGTGTAGCCTTGGCTAGCCTGGAACTCAGGTCCACCCACTTCTGCCTCGGGCTTTACCTGGCCTAGGAGAGACTGCCCTTTAGTAACTTTCCCTTGCCCTAGACAGTCTGGGGGTCCTGTGGCCGTGTGGTAGACTCCCCTACTTCAATTCCACTTCTCAATCTCACTCACTTTATTCTCATTAGAAAATACGACTTTTGGCCAAGAAAGGCGACTCACAGTTCAGAACTCATACTATTCTTGCAGAAGACCCAAGTTTGGCTCCCAGCATCCACACAGAGTAGCTCACACCTGCCTATAATCCTAGCTCCAGGGACCCACTCCTCAAGCCCCCATGGGATCCTGTGTTCACACCATTTCCACACAACACACATTAGAAACAAAAATCTTTAAGAAAATATGAATTTTATGTAACATTTATGAATTGTTTTAAGGTAAAAGTAACATTACCTACTATTCAGAAGCTTCTGTCTACCAGCAGCCTAATATTTTCATTGTTTTTTAAAATTAAGTATATTATTTGAGAATTTCACACAGTGTGTTTGATCGTATACAGGCCTCTCCCGGCTCCCCTGGATCACCTGTGTCTCCCTCCCCACCCAGCTCATTACCCCTTTGTTCTAAACCCATCAAGTACAACTTATGGCCAGCCGAATGCTTTCATCCACTTAACCTTTTGCCTTTTTTCCCCCGAAGTTTACCCTTTGCTCTTGTCTTCCCATGCTGTGTTTTGCTTGTGTCCTTCAGGCAGGTGCACTTGGTGACATCATGAGCACAGGGCGCCTGCCTTGGCAGACCTTCCGTTCCCTGCTCCTGTACTGTCTCGCTGGCCAAACCCCTAGCCATCTGATGGTTTCCCATTTAAGGAGGGAACTGATCTGTGGCTTTGTCTGAAGAGAGAGCTCTCATCTGTGTCTCCTAAATCTCTTCTGATTGGGATCCACCATCAGGGCCTTCTTTCTGCTTCTAAGCACAAAGGGCCATGTGCGCACTCACCTGGCCCCATACTGACCCAGTGCCGTGCAGGTTGGTGTGCACATTTACCTGAGGTTTGTTCTCTGCTGTGCAGGTTGGCGTGCACACTCACCTGAGGTTCTCTGTGCCGTGCAGGTTGTTGTGCACATTTACCTGAGGTTTGTTTTTTGTGCCGTGCAGGTTGGTGTGCACACTCACCTGAGGTTCTGTGTGCCGTGCAGGTTGGCGTGCATGCTCACCTGAGGTTCTCTGTGCCGTGCAGGTTGGTGTGCACACTCACCTGAGGTTTGTTTTTTGTGCTGTGCAGGTTGGACTCCTATAGTCATAAAGAGGATGCGTCAGCGTTCCCTGGGAAGCGAGCCTTAATTTCATTTCTTTCCTGGTTTGATTATTGTGATCAACTCATCAAGGAAGCACAAAAGGTTTGAATTCTTTGTTGTTTGTTGATAGCTTTAAAATGTGCTTATTCAGTAAATGTGAATCGCTTTTCCAAAAGTATCTTAAGTGTCACGTGCAGTGCTTTGCAGATGCTCACTGCGTGGGGCGGGTGGGGGGGGGCTCCCCTCCAGCTTTCCCCTTTGGGGTGATATTAATTACTCTGAATTTAGTTGCAGGAATTTTTTTTCCCTGATCTTTTTAGTTTTGGGGAATGGGGCTGGATAAAAGCCAACACCTGCTTTGCCGAGGCCCCACCCACATTTGGGTCCTATCTCCACATGGCTTCTGGTGAGAGTCCTGCTCTTTAGGCCCAAGGTGATTTGTTGATGTTCATGCTGTGTTCTAGACTGCTGCTGTTGCTCTCGCCAAAGCCATCCATGAAAGGTTCTTTATCGGTGTCATGGAGCCTCAGCTGATGCAGACGTGAGTGCCCTCTCCCGTAGAGTAGTCGAGTAGTCGCTGTCCGTCACTCCTCCCACTGACCGCCCATCTGCCTCCCTAGCTCCGAGATGGGGATCCTGACATCGACGGCTCTGCTGCATCGCATTGTTCGACAAGTGACCTCGGACGTCCTGCTTCAGGAGATGGTGGCCTTTATCCTCGGAGAGCAGAGGGAGCCAGAAACGCTGTCGGAAATTAGCAGGCATCCCCTAAGACATAGGTTAATCGAGCATTGTGATCACATATCTGATGAGGTAAGCCATGCGCAACATGGCTGGCGTAGAGTCTCTAAGTGTTTCTAATGCGCTTGTGATTGATTTGGTGATGGTAGAGGTGGAGGAGGTGGTGGGGGTGGAAGGAGGTCTGGGGGTGGTGGCATGCATGTGTCATGGTGTGCCTGTAGAGGTCAGAGGGCAGCTTGCCGGAGTCGGTTTTCTCCTCTGCCATGTGCGTCCCAGGACGGAAGTTGGGTAATCGGCCCTCTACCCACTAAGCCACCTCACTAGCCTCTGCTTGTGACCCTTCAAGTGAGTTTCTGTGTGGCTTCAGCCCCTGGCACGGCTTCTCGCTGTGGTTTCAGATAAGCATCATGACCCTGAGGCTGTTCGAGCATCTTCTGCAGAAGCCCAGCGAGCACATTCTTTACAACCTGGTCCTGAGAAACCTGGAGGAAAGGAACTACACGGAATATAGGCCTTTGTGCCCGGAAGATAAGGATGCGGTGGAGAATGGGCTGGTGGCTGGAGCTGTGTAAGTGTCTGGGGGCAGCTCTCCCCAGCAGTCTAGCCGCTTCCTCTTGGGTAAATTCCAGGGAATGCTAACTACCCCTTGAGCCAGGTAACAAAAGTAGCAGTGGGCACTGGAGATTGTTAGTGTAAAGTGGGAATTTGCATATTAAATACATTATTGCTTCTTTGTATTAGAAAACTTATGTAATATTTCTCAAAAACTAGCAAAGAATCTTTTGGTTTAGAAAATGTCATAATAAATGTTGTTTTTTATACATCATTAAATTGAACGTAGAGATCTGGAGGAAGATCCATTATTTACTGACATTTCACCAGATAACATTCTGCCAAACCAAGAGTGGATCAGTTCACCCCATGCCAGCCCAGACCACCCCAAAAATGATGGCAAGACGGAAGTCCATAAAATCGTCAACAGGTGAGTCACTGTGTGATTGATCCGCCCTAGGCCGTCACAGGAGTGCACCGTGACTTCGGTGTTGCAGGTCCTGTGAGCCTTTTTGTCTGAGTCGTGTAGCAGGCGGCAGCTGGGGCCACAGCTGATGCCATGAGAAAACCCAGCTCCACAGAAAAGTCGTTTTCTCTCAGCCCAGTGGAGGAGCACCTGGGCGTTCTGTCTGCTTCCAAGACCAGCCATAGCACAGCAACTGAAGAAAAGGAAAGATAACTGAGGATCTAATAGAGACGACGTCACACGTCCCCAGCACTGACAGTAGCCTCGGCAAGCGCCAGTCTGACGAATGGTTCTCACTTCGCATGTGTGCTAAGTGTTGAACTATTTTTTTCATTGTGTATTTTTACATTTTTTTTTAAATATCTTTTTCATGACAGTTTTCTCTAGTGTCTTTGCTTTTAATGCTGACCCTTGCAATGTTGTAGGGGGCTGTTAGTTAGTTCCTGGCTGCTCAGCTCCAAAACAATCACACAGAAACCATTTTATTTGCAGTACTATTTGGCCAATAGCTTAAGCATATTTCTGGCTAACTCTTATATCCTAAACTAGCCCATCTCCATTAATCTGTGTATCACCACTAGGCTATGGCTTACTGGGTAAAGTTCCAGTGTCTACATGGCTTCTCTCTGCGCCGCCTTCTTTCTCCCAGCATTCAGTTTAGTTTTCGCCACCTATCTCTAGTCTGTTCTGCGCAGGCCCTAGATAGTTTCTTTATTAACTAATGGTACTCACAGCATACAGAGGGGAATCCCACATCATGGCAAGTAACATAAAATAACTGCATCTGGCTCAAAAGTAAAATTACAGTCTATAAAAATATCTCAAGTTCAGTTATTTAAAGCCAGTTTTTGAGATTAATAGAAAAAGCAACCCATTATTGTGACACAGTATTGTCTGTTTTAGACTTGTGTGACATGCAGAGTTAGTTATTTTTTAATAAAACCATTACAAAGCAATGTATACTTTGATTGTTCAAGTTTCCATTGTATTTATAGCTGGCTAAGCTCACAGTGTATTTTGTGGTTGAGTGTATGAGATACTGTGGCAGAGACTCTGCTCACTGTGGCCTTTCTTCCCTTTAAGTTTCCTCTGTTTAGTACCAGATGAAGCAAAGTCATCCTACCATGTCGAGGGCACTGGGTATGACACCTACCTCAGAGATGCTCACAGGCAGGTAGGTGACAGAGCCGGCTGATCTTGGGGTGGGGGGGAATAAATGCACACATGTGCCCTCCTGTTACCTTGCCCAGTTGCCAGCAACCATTACTCAGAAGAAAGGAATCAGCTCACCAAGAAATGAGATTTCAATTTGCTGACACTCTCTGTCTCTCTCTACCTATCTATCATCTATTATTTATTTATTTTTGATTTGGTGTCTCTGGCTAGTCTGGCTGGCCTTGAATTTGCTTATGGCCTTGACCTCGTGCTCCCCTCTCCCAAGAGCCGGGATTACCCATTAGTGCACCTGTGGCTCTCAAGGACTAGTTTTTATTTCTACTCTATCATATACTAACACTTCGTTGAACATAATCAAAAATGAATTACTAGAAAAATGAACATTGAAAAAACACATTTCCTTGCTAGATTTGGCCAATATGAAAGTGCCTAGTCAACTCCGTGAGCTGTGCATGCTGACTCCCCCTTTTCCAATCTCGTCACTGATGGTGGTCACAAGAATCTGAGTGTCAGCATTGACCCATGGGCCACCTTTTGGAGAGTACTGTTCTGTCCCTTCTTGGTGACATGCCCAGTGTCTGTATGTCCTAAGAACAGTAAGCTTGCTTCACAACAGGCTTTGACCATCCACCTCATGTAACAATATGTGTAACATTATTACCTGTAACACCTTAGACAGATGAGGTTTGGGCTCTGAGCCTTGCCTTGTAAATGTTCTCCGAGTCTGTCAGGATGACTGAAGGATTCAATCCTTTAAAGAAAGGACGTAGCAGGTACTGAAGGAGTTACTTCTCGAGTCAGATAATCCGTTTCCCAGCAGCCTGGATGTGCCCCTGCCATTGTGGTGTCTCCTGTACTCCTAGTCAGGGCCGAGCGTCCTCCCACCTGGCCCTGGTGCCTCACGGGCAGCTGACAGCCGTGGCTTCTTTATGAGCTCTCTGAGGAAAAGACTGCTTCATCCTGATTGGCTGCTCTTTAATACCCAATGCTTTCCCCCAGTTCCGAGACTACTGCGCTGTCTGTTTGCGATGGGAGTGGCCCGGAGCCCCAAAACCACTGGAGAAGTGTGACTTAGAAGCAGCCTTCTTTGAAGGACATTTTTTGAAAGTTTTATTTGACAGAATGGGAAGAATTCTTGACCAGGTAACTCATCGGAAGATACTGATTCTTATACAATGTGGTAGACCTCCCGAGTAATCTTGTCTGACTTAGTCTTTCTGTTAGATGACTGTCCAAGGGTTGTGAATTCCCGTGGCCAAGGGACTCTCTCTTGAAGAAGGCTCTGTGTGTGTTCTGTTGTAAACATTTACAAGTAGGGAAATAGACTTTTAAACTCTCCTTTAAACTTCAGATTTCCTTTCCTCTGTCTTGTTTAAGGCAAGATGTTGGAGAGGGTGGCTGGAAGAAAGCTCTTCCTCTCACAAAACCTTGAGTTTACTTAAGAAAACACACAGTTGAACTTAAATCCAGGACTTGTACCCTTGTAACAGAATAGGGGGAGCTTATGTTTGTCAGCATGTCTGCTGTCTTCTGCCGTGTCCAGCCGTTCTCAGTACCGGAGATTGGCAGTCTGTTTTCATTGTAGTCAGTGAATGGTGATAAAGCAGAGTTCACTCTGCTTCTAAACTTGGTCCTGAACTCCTCTGCTGTCCTAGCCGCCTCATCTGTCTCTAGGTAGTTCGTTTTGAGTCCACCAGATTCCTGTCTGCTTCAGTGAAAGAGAACAGGCAGGACCAAGTGGCTCCGTCAGAAGTTCTAAAGACACCTTTCTCTCTAACGCAGGCTTTCTGTGGCCTGTAAACAGCAACAAACAATTAATTTCAGGGTTATTGTGATACTACGTGCAAGAGAGGTCAGAGCAGCTGCGTGCACGCGTTGAGTCACGGGGAGTAGCCCTGAAGTTATTTCTGTGTTTAATTCAAACACCTTTGTTAGGACTTTGGGTCAATGTGCCCTCCGTATTCATGATTAATAATACTGCATCTGACGTGCTGCAGGTTTGATGGCCTGCTACACACATTCATGACGTCAGCCTACATAAACAGCTGTCTCCTGCATCAGCTTTGTCTTTCTGCAGGTGTCTGTGTGTTTTCTGTTTGTAAATTTCAGCACTGTGCAGTACGTGCACTGAGTTCCTGGGAAGGGCTAATTCAGCTGCCAGTCTCCCTTGCAGAAGAGGATGGGAGCTGTGGCTGTGGAGGAAGTGTTGGGGCTGCACAGGACATGAATATCTCTGTTCTTGCTTTCCGCAGCCGTATGATGTGAATCTGCAGGTGACCTCAGTGTTGTCCAGGCTGTGCCTCTTCCCCCACCCCCACACCCATGAGTACCTTCTGGACCCCTATGTGAACCTTGCCTCTGGCTGCAGATCGCTCTTCTCTGTGATCGTCAGGGTGAGTTCATTAACGTTCTGCTCTCTGGGATCTCCCAGCTGCGCCAGCGTCCTCCTCTCACTGTGTGGTTCGTGTAGAGTAGGGCGTGTCTCCTGCTCACAGGTCATTGCTCGGCCTTCTGAACAGCAAAGGGCCAAGATTCAGCCTTAGCACCCACACGGTGGCTCACAACCTTCCGTAACTCTAGTTCCAGGGGATCCCACACCCTCTGGTTCTGCAGGCACCAAGCATGCATGCGGTATACATACCTGCATGCAGACAAAACACACATCCACATAAAGTAAACCTCAAGTTTTGTTTTTATACAGTGTGCACGTGTGTATGAGTGAGTGTGCGTGTGTGCACAGGCCCATGCTGCATGCATACGTGCACATGGAGGTGTGCTTGGCCGTGTGTGCTTCTGTGTAGGCCAGAGGCCGACATCTGGGGTCTTCCTGTCACTGTCCACTTCAGTTTTTGAGGTCAGGTCTTCTGCTGAACCCACAGCTCACCCTCCCAGCTGGGTGAGCTGCCCAGTGAGCCCCTGGGATTGTCCTGTGTTCACTACCAGTGCTTGTATGTGGGGGCTGGGGATTCGAACTCAGTGCTCACACTGGCACAGCAAGCCCCTCACCCATGAGTCATCTCCCAGCCCTGACATTTACGTTTTGAAGATTAGATAGGAGTTGGTTGGTCAAAGATAGTAATGACACTTGGCATTCTTTGGTGATGGGAAGGGAGGCATCTCTGTCCAAGAATCCCTATGCAGTCACTCAGGGGCTAAAATCTTGCTTCTGCTGCAGGTTGTTGGTGACCTGATGGTTCGAATTCAGCGTATTCAAGACTTCACCCCTAAGCTTCTCCTAGTCAGAAAACGACTGCTCGGCTTGGAGCCTGAAGGCCAGATGTGAGTCAGTGTTTTACATACTCTGTCCACAAATCTCAGCCAGCCCAGTGTGTGCTGTTCCCTGACCTTCTGTCTGCCTTTTCCAGTATCGACCACATCACGTTGCTAGAGGGTGTGATTGTCTTAGAGGAGTTCTGCAAGGAGCTGGCAGCCATTGCCTTTGTGAAGTACCACGCTTCCGCCACACCGTGAGTGACATCACCGTGATCTCTGGGAACCCGCGTTACTGTGTACATTTCATCCGTAAAGACTCAGCTCCACCCAGCCATGAGAGGACGAGAACCTTGTCAGTGAAGTAGGAATCTGCTGCCTGGCTGCTGCCGGTGAACAGGCCTGTTGTCGCTTCCCTGGCTCCGTCATGATTCTCTGTGTAAACTGCACGTTGTTGAAACCCGGGATGCAATCAGATCTTCTGGATAGCATTTCCAGTGACCGAAAAGCTGCAAAACTCCTGATGTCAGGACTTTGCTGGTATTTCTGTTATTTTAATATCCTCCCAGGCAGCAAAGCATTTTGACATTCTCTGAGACTTAAATGCTTATATTCTTTTGTATTAATAAGCAGCAAAAAATCACTAATTTTATAACTTTTTAAGGTTAAGATTCTTATCATACAAAATATTTAAGAAAATTGTAAATGAGAAAGAAATGTAGTTGAGGAGCCCTCAGAAGGCTCCAGGAGATGAAACACAGAGAACAGCATCAACTTCTTCAGCTTTTGTAAGAAAACAATTTAATATGATAAAAAAGTATTAATTAATATATATTTTTAAAGAAATGTTCTTTTACTCTTTTGTGCCATGTTCGTGTTGATTTCCCTGTGTGGCTCCAGTTTCTCCACATTCACGTTTGCAGCAGTCTTGGGCTCGTCCACCTCAGTGGTAGCGTTTGTTAAAGTAGTATCCTGTAAAGCTAGTTAACACATGCTGAGACCTTCCCCATGCCTTCTCTGAGAATGGCTTTATGAAACTGTTTCATAATTGACTTTCTTAGTGGAGTGGGCGTGTCCAGGTGGGAGCTGACAGCAAGTCTGAGGAGGCCGTCAGGGTGCCGAGGGCCTCTTCCTGTTTACATTTGCTTTCATTTTGTTCCGTCTTTTGTCTTAAGAGATTCTAAAGAGATTTTAAAAAAGTCTATGTTGAGTTCACACCTTAGCGGATTTGAGGAGCCTGAGTGTGTGGGAGTGGCCTGGATGCAGGATGTCTAGGTGAGCCGAGTTGCAGGGCACAGTTGCAGGTCACCTGCTCAGCCTGTCTCTGCAGCCGCTCAGAGGTGGGCTGCTGTGAAAACAGCGGGCGGCACTTTCCTCTCTGCTGTCGGGAGGCTCCACCTCCACCCCTCTGTGATGTCACCAGATGTGTGTGCACAGCCACAGCGCGTGGCATGTGCTCAGAGCGCGTTTGACGCTTTGTTCAGTCTATTTTACTAGCGTTTCTGATTCATGTTATAGTTCAGTTTCGCCACTTAGAAACAAAATGCTGACAGTATGAATAGCCTGCCTCAGGTCTAGGGCGGTCATTCTTGTCAAAACAAAACAACTGTGCATTTCCAACAAGATGCAGATCTTTCTTTGCTCATCAAGAACTCCACTATAACAACAGGAGACAGTGATTCCCTGCATGGTTTTCCTTCTGTGGCCGTGAGTGATGAGAAATGGTTTTGTTGTATTTATTGACCAGTTTGTGCAAGAATTACCACAGCACCTTCATTTTTAAATGTTGCTGCAGTCTACTTAGATGAAGGTGTATTTCATCTAAGTAATAAGGCATTGAGAGGTATCAAATATTTCTTAAATGCCTTCCTAGTGCTCAGTAGGTGTGGTAGCAATGAGGTGACCTCCCAGACCAAATACTTGTCTTGAATTCCCGGCAGGACCTTATCCGCTCATCCACGCAGACGAGCTCAGTAAAGCTTTAACTATAATTTGTGTGTTTGCTGCTTCTGCGAATAGAGTTTTCCTGAGTCATCATAATGACCTTGATCCCTAACCAGCTAGGGTTAGTCGGCTTCTCCTCTGTAATTTCTTCTGCATATGTAATTCAGACCTAGAGTCAGCACAAGTCAGAACTAAGTCGATTTGTTAAGGAAACCATATGCCACATCCCTAAGGCTTTTTCCCACAGTTCCAGAGACCTGGCTGTTTCCAGGATTTCCACAGACCGGGTGTGTGGAAGTACCACCTTAGCCAAGTGGTTGCCATGGTGAGTTCCGAACCGAACTCTACCTGCTCCGTGGTTGTATAAATAGGAAATTGGTGTGCACATTTTTTATTTTCTAACTTTCTAGCAGAAGCCTTTGGGTTTATTTTCAGCAACAAGCCATTTTCACTTGACAAAATCAGATTTGTCGTTGCCAATTTTTATTACAGGGCTCACATTATAACTATATAATGTTCTCATACTGTATCTGTGCAATATGAAGCTATGGATGGATTCATAGCTTTTTGGCTTACCTGTATATTATTGTGTTTGTACATAAATGTATTTAAACGTGTGTATGTATATATATGTTTATGGACCATATTTGGTCCATATATGTATATGGACCAAAATCCTTAGCTTGCTTACACTGTTGCTAGTGTAAAGATTGTTACATTAATTTTACAGGGCACAGATTATAGAATGACTTTGTACTTCCAGGGTAATGTCTCCCTGAGTTATTACATCACAGTTACCACTTAGTCTCTAAGTTCACTGTGTCACAGGAGTCACGGGGAGATGCTAAACCCACAAACTAGGTGGTAACTACGTATTTGGATTGTATAATAAAGTAAAATATGCATGTCATCGTGACACTTGCTATGTTAAGATAGATAATCCTACTTCTAAGCCCTGTAAAATATCATCACTAATACTCTGTTAGCCTCTCTGCCTTGTTTACATTAAACAGGATATTTGATACATTTTTCTATGAACATCATGTGGGTCACTGCTGGTGGCCGCTGACGGAGAAGCTCTCAGATGACTGTGTGCTCACCGTCCCTTCCGGGGAGGTGGAGATCAGCTTTGGCTTGTGCGCTAACAGTGCATGCAGGACTAAGAGGGAAATCAAGAAAATAAATCAATGTAATTTAAACAAAATATTGTGTTATATTTTTGTAAAATTCTAACTGAAAATATTTTATCCGCTAAGTCTGAAATTGTGCTTTTTTTATAATTATTTGTTTGTCTTCTTTGACAGTTTCACACATGAATATGACTCACTGCCCCTTTACCTTCTCCCATCCCCTTCCCGGCTGAACACTTTCTTCCCAACACGACTCTCTTGTTTTTGTGCCTTGTTTTGATCCACCGAGGTTGGACTTGCTGGTGTGAGCACAGTGTACAGCTTTTTGCCAAGCAAGGCAACTTAGCAGTGGCTACACCACTGAAGAAAAAGACCCCCACCAACCATTCATAGAGCTTGTTAGGGAGGCGCAAGGCCTCATGGGCCCCTCCTCCACTCGTGATGGAGTGTAGGCAGGCCAGCCCATCTTGTGCAGGTAGCCGCAGTGGCCATGGTTCCCAAGTGTCACGGTAGCGTCATGGCAGAAGACGTATGGAGCCGTGATTTTCTTCACCCCAGCAGACAAAGGGTTATGGGATGTTGCAGCCATTGAGTCACGGTAGTACGTGTTTGTGGGACTCCAGAAGGATATAATATTATATAATATTACCTAAATAAACAGGAAGTGCATTGTAAGCAATTTCCAAAACTCTAGAATTGACAGAGACTTCTCGCTGCCTGGACAGTCACCCAAAGTTCTTCTGTACCATTGGGGCATTCATCGTCAGCCTAGGCTCATAGCATCCAGCAGTTTCTTGCCCAAATGGCTAACCAACTCCATAAGGAGCCTCTTCAATGCCCATCGTCCTCTTGAAGTAGATTGGTGCTGCCAGGAGCAGATGTGTCTCATTGTCGTAAAAGGTCCTAAGTTCTTAAATGTTTTTTTGTTTGTTTGTTTTTCAAGACAGGGTTTCTCTGTAGCTTTGGAGCCTGTCCTTGAACTAGCTCTTGTAGACCAGGTGGTCTAGAACTCACAGAGATCAACCTGCCTCTGCCACCCAAGTGCTGGGATTAAAGGCGTGTGCCACCACCACCCAGCATTCTTAAACATTTTAAATGCCATATTCTGAAGGTCTTTGAAAGATTTGAAAAATGCCTATCCATATGAAATACATATCTGTCAATCTAGAAAATCTAACATGAACACAAGCTTGACTATTAAAGATAATTGTCTATTAACCTATATTAATTATATATTACATTTTTAAATGATTTGCACAAATACCTTAATCAAGAGCAGAAATACATATACACAGTATAACAAAACTGACTTTAAATTAGTATCAATAAACCAAGATCCATACCAATGCAAGTCTCTATAGCATATCCCCCTTTAAATGTAAGCAAACATTTATAAACAATCACTTAGGGAATTTGGGCATAGTTTTCTCCAAACTGCTTCCTGCTTTTTATTGGGTGAAGTAATTTTTGAGGGTGTTCACAGCGACGCTTGGTCCATCAAACCACATTAGTGTGGAATAAATCCACAGGTTCTCATCTGTGAAAACAAAAGAAGAGCCTCTTTTCCAAAGCAACATATCCTTAGACCCAAATTTTGAAGACAAGATACCTTTATGTTGGTTTAACATAGCAGTCCATACAATGAAATATCTCTCTATACTTAGCTCCTTCACAGTCAAAAAATTTAAAGAAAACACAATAATATACATAATCCAGACTGTTAGTGTATATTCCATCTTTACATGACTTACTTGCTTTTACTCTAATTTTTTAATATTTATTTCATTATCTTTACTCCTTTAATCTAACTGTCTGTACTCTGTCTCTTTAAAGATACCTTTAAAAAAAACACTTACTTCTTTTTATAACTGTTTATATTCTTTTTCTTTTCTCTCCCAAGCCCATGTAGATTTATCTAACACTGTGGCCCATTTAGAGGTCTTTTTTTTTAAAATCCGAATCTGTCTTTATTGTGTGTCTGTGATTATTTTCTGACTAGAAGAGCTTCTTAAAATGCTAAGCTGCGGCTTGATTAGTACTAAGGCTGCTTTGTCATTTGGCTCCACCCAGTCCAACTTGGTGGGGTGGAGGTCTTTTTAGTGCAAGCCATGTTCACAGTCCCATTTTCAAGCACACCTTGGGTCTATGTTGCCATTAACCAAGTCTGCTTGCAAACCCCATTTAAATGCCCTGTAGCCAGACCTCTCAAAAGGGTCAGAGCCATTTGTGCTGGCGAACCAGGAGCTGTTTATAAAAAAGCCATGCAGTTTTAATTGCACCTCTCTTAAAGCAGCCTGCCCTTGCTCACCACAAGCCCATCTAGAAAAAAATTGTGGCTACCAAAAGCCATGCTTAACTCTGTTCTTTTGTGTCTAGAATTCCTTTTTAAGCTTTCTCAGGTTTTTATGTGGATATAGTTGACCAGGCTGGTGGGCCAGTTTGTTGTAGAAGGCCACTCAGACTTGAAATAATTACACAGAAACCATATTATTTGCAATACTGTTTGGCCAATAGCTTAACCGTATTTCTGGCTAACTCATATCTTAATTTAACCCATCTTCATTAATCTGTGTATTGCCACGTGGCTGTGGCTTACTGAGTAAAGTTCTGGCGTCTGTCTCCGACTGGGCTACATGGCTTCTCTTGGAATCCGCCACCTTTCTCCCAGCATTCACTTTAGTTTTCCCTGCCTACCTCTATTCTGCTCTGTGCAGGCCCAATACAGTTTCTTTATTAACCAGTGGTATTCACAGCATACAGAGGGGAATCCCACATCATGTGTGCAAACAGGTGTCGGGTAAAACATTCCTTGACTGACACTCCACCAAGCCAGGGCTTACACCTATAAGCAAGCAAGATAACATCTTCAGTTTGCTTTCATCCCAGTCATCCTATGACAAGGGTTTTCCTGCCTTCCCAAGTATGTGTGACATCTAAGAACTGAAAAGGAAAGGTAGTGTGCCTGATGACATCATGTGATGACATCACCTCACTTTTCCCTGTGGATAGGCTAGCCAGCATAAATGGGACTGGTCAGGGGTCTCTGAAAAAGAAAACAGCATTAGGGTATTGATTCTGTCAATGGGCTGAACAAATCCTCCCAGGGAAGCAGATCACACCAGCTGACTCCCAGAAAGCTGACTGCTACGCTGGGCCTCTGTTCTTGTGTCAGGAGGTGAGGGGAAGGTTGTGTTCCTGGATTCACAGTTGTTAGCTCATAATGGTACCCATGTTGTGATGCACATTTGTTTACAATATAGTGCCCATGTGATCCTTCATTTTTTACATTTTTATTTAAAAAATTTTAAACATAATTTTTAATCAATTCAGGAATTACATATTCCTGTCCCAGTTCTACCCATTTCTCAGCTCCTCTACATCTGCCCCTCACTATTGTACTGCTCCTGCAAAGGAAAACCAATAATAATAATAATGATGAATAAGATAGATTTTTAAAAGATGAAATAATTTTTAACATAATAAAATAATAAATACATAAAAAAACTACAAATAAGATTATCAACTTCAAATAAAAACAAATCAATGAAAAGCAAGCAAGCAAAACAAAACCCAAAGCTCTTTGATCCTCCATCTCTGCCCCTCCATCACCTCCTTTCGTCTCAGAGGCATTGGGAGCTGCTGTACCAGGTGGTTTCCTTACAGATGTTCACTGTGTGATGCGTTGTTGGCCAGGCTCATGGCCTCTGGCCTCCCGCACACCGTCACCGCTGGATTCCTGCAGAAACTCCCTGAACATCCCGCTGTGGCCCTGAGTCGTGTAGACCATGCAGCCACGGTTCTGCAGGATCCGTCCCTTCATGCATTCCAGCAAGTCATAGATGGGCTGGATGTTGTTAGGACGTATTTTTATCTCAGTCTTTCCCCTCCCTCAGCTCCTCCCAGATCCTCCCACTGTGTCCATGCCGGTCTCAATCCCCTCTCTCCGGACATCTGCTGAAGATGCCAGGACTTATGCTCGCTGTAGAGGCCCCAAAATAGCCAAGAACACATCCCATGTTTAACAGACCACTCCTGTCAAGATGAAGAACATAACCAGAACTGCAGGCTTGAAGAGCTAGATGTGTGGTCAGAAGAGCGAGGGATGCGCCCAGCCTGGGAGAGGGAAGACAGCGCAGGCCCTCCAGTCGATCACCGAGAAGAGAGCCATCCTAAAATCAACGTTACTGCCAGGAAGAAGGATGGGAGGCCTCACAAATCACTGGTGCGGGAAGAGCTACATTCAAAGCTGGAAGGATGATGCTCATCTATGTATTCCACATCCCTCGTTCCATTCTCCAGCAGGCCAGCATGGAGGGGCTCAGGCTACTAGACGTGTCTAGGGACCCCTGATCTGCAACATTCTAGAAGCCAACAAACCCGTTTACTTTACACTCTCCTGCTGAGACCTCCTTTCCATTGATTTTATCAGCAGTTGGGCAGATAGTGCAACCTAAGGCTCTGTGAGCTTTGCTGGCTCCTTCCATCAGCTGAGCGCCTGTGGCCTTTGTTTCTAGCCTGTTTTAGTGTTGTTTAGTAAACAGACCATGCTTCAGCTGCCTCAGTATCGGGCTCCAACAGAAACGGGAAGGAAGCAAGCACTTGCTCGTGGGCTCATGGTCCATGGGCTCCTTGACAGAAGCACATTTGGTGATGTAAAGGCTTTGCTTCCCACAAAATGATCCGGTGTGGCAGAGATCAACTAAATCTGAACACACTGCTGGCAGGAGCACGTGAGACTCATGGCAATCTGGGTTCAGAGCCACATCCCCAAAATAAAAGCCATAAAGGCAAATGCGCATAACAATTTCTGAGTGTTTTTCTTTGAAATTTGATGTTGAAATAAAAATACGTTTTCACAGCCCTGAATGACTGGCATCTTTTCATGCATAGCGTATAATATAATTGATATTCATTGAGTTCCAAATGTTTCGGAGGAAAAGCTGATACTCATCTTGCGGAACAGCGTTGCTCATTATCATTTTCATTTCAATGGGAAGAAAAGATGAGGGAAGTGTAATTAATTTGACACAGATAATTCTGGGTTGAGCATTTCAATCTCAACACCATTTTAAGGCCTTCGCATTATTAAAAGTTCTTTGTCCCCGTTTGTACTACTCGCTCTCGCTATCCTTGCTGGTACAAAGCCATTGCATGTTGGTCCCTTTTCTAGATCTGTGTCATCGACGCTTCAGCTGCCATGGATCTCTTGGTTAAAGCAAGACGCTGGATAGACGCGCATGCTCAATTTTTCTGTTGACTCCTGAGCCTTACCAGTTCCTCAGACCCTAGGTCTTATCTTGCAAACTCTTCAGAAACACGGTTACCATGGGAGCTGCTCCTAACCCTTAACAGAGACTTCTGTCCATCCTCCCCTGCTGCCGAGGGTGAGATAGTATCTCACCATGTAGCCCTAGATAGTCTGGAACTCACTATATAGGTCAGGATTACTAGGGATTTGCAATAATCCTGCCTCCACCTCTCAAGTGTTGGAATTATAGGGGAGTCACTCTACTTGATTGCAATCAGTTTTTCCTGAAAAAAAAAGTCCCTTTTCAGGAGCAAATAAGCTGCCTTCAGGACCTCTATTTAGCAAACCACTTACCCCAAGAGACATTTCATCTCTGCAGAGGTGGGACTCTGCTCTCTGACAGGACTTTCCTAAAGATCCTTTTTAGAGCGGAGAGACATGACTAACTAGACACACAGGATCCCGTATTTGGAAGCCATGGTAAAGCTGAGTTCTGAAACTGTAACATAATGTGTCAACCACGACGTTCAGCAAATATTGATTACGTATTGTCTGGCTCTAGCAAGGGGATGGTTTCCAACAGACAGAGGTCCCTGCCCGTTCAACTTTTGTTTCTTAAGATCCAAGGGACAAAGTATTGTTTCCTTCAGTTCAAGTCTGCACGCCTGTGTCCTGCGCTGCATCTCGGCAAGGCATCTATAGATGGGACCGTCCCTTTCCAAATGTGTTTTCTGCTTGGTTTTGTTAGGGGTGGTGGAGGAGGGACCTCCCTTTGAGTTTGTCAAGGTCACCTAAGCAATAATTTCACGAAGGGTCAAAACCCTCCATGTTCTTTAAGCCTCCAAGATCACAGAGTGTCAGGGCTTCCATCAGAGGACCAACTTCTATCTTCCCAGGGCGCCCCCCTCCTCACTAGCATCTCCACCTAGAACCCTGCAAAGCCCCTGTAATTGCAGCTGCTTCCTGGGTTATTTCTGATGACCTCAGCAAATAATCTTTCTCACCATCACCAACGAGGTCACAAATCTCAATGCTAAGTCCCCTGCTGGAATCTCCTGTTGTTTCTCTCTCCCTAAGACTTCTCGATAGCAGCATCTTCCAGTGTTGATGCCAGGCTCTAGAGGAGAGCCCCCCAGGGCTTTGCAAGGACTCTGGAACTGTCCTCGCGAGCCATTTCTCGAGGGGACCCAGGAGCTATGCTGGGAAATCTGTGCTGCAGATGCCCACATCCCTGTCTTTCTGCATCTGTGGATTATTTTGCTATGTTAGTGTGCTTTGGAATTCAGCTCACAGGACATTAGCTACCAGTAAGTGTATATATATATATAGTTTGTTAAATCAACCAAGAAAACTCTAGTGACACTTCCAACTGTAAAGACGGACACATTAAAGTCCAGACTACAATTCCATGCACCCTATTTAATAATAGGCCAAGACTTCATTTCCACAGTAAACCCCAGGCTGCTGCCTATACAAGTCAGTCAGATACTGCATTCTGTTGAGTCTAAACTAATTTCTCCTCTGTTAGACTTTACTTTTTCTTACAGGACTTGAGATCTGACCCCAGTTATAGTTCTAAAACTTGAAAGCACGCATTGGCAGAGAAAGAATCTGGCTTTAAGAATGTCAACTTCATTTGACTCTTCCCAGATGTGGACATTCCAAGCCCCTTCCAAACACCATGCTTCCAGTCAGTGTCATGGGTAGGCTAAGTTCAGTTTGCGTCGTAATGTCCTACTGAGTCTTTTGGTTGTATTTTTGTGTAAAATTGGTCCTTACTGCTAAAACAAAAACGAGGTCACCTCAGCGCTGCCAGAGAATGTCTCTGGTTCTCTGTCATGAACAATAATTGCAGTGTTGAAAACTGCCCGTTGGCTGAGGTCGTCCTACGCCACTGTCTCAGAAACTTCTCTGGTGCTGTGACCGAATTCACAATGAGAAACAGTTTAGGGGAGGACGGGATTATTTGGGCTCACAGATTGAGGGCACACAGTCCATGGTGAGGGAGCGGGTTAAGAGACACGTGACCACAGCACATCCACAGCCAGGAATCAAAGGAAACAAGGAACGTTTGTGCTCAGCTGGCTCTCTCCTTTCTATGTATGTAATGCAGGACCCAGAACAACGTACCTGCAGTTAGGATGGGTCTTCCCACCTTAACCTAACCTAAAAATTCCCCTCATAGCTATGCCTAGAAGCTTGGCCCTTTAGTGGTTTAGATCCTATCAAGTAGACAGGATTGACTATCACACATTTCCTGGTATTCATAGTTTATAAAATTAGATTCGTGATACAATCTTGCACATGTCTGTAATACCAGCACTTGGGAAACAGAGACAGGAGGATTGGGAGTTTAAGGCCAGACAGAAGACAAGGTCTCAAAACCCAAAAAGAGACAGGGGCCCACATATAACTACTGACATATTTATCATAGTTTGAGTAAGCACGCAGCGGCAGACATGGTATACCTGTTGTCTCTTCCCATTCTGCTTGTATATGAAAAAAGGAACCATCCCACTAACCATTCCCCCCTAGTATCTATTTCATCCTGCATTGTAGGATATGTGATCACATTGTGAAGATTCTCCTTCCTCACCTGCCTAGGGCACCTTCTGATTGGTTGAATAAAGAGCTGACCTGCCAATAGCTAGGCAGGAGAGGACAGGCGGAACTTCTGGGCAGAGATGGGAATCTGGGGGAAGAATCTGAGGAGAGGGGTTTGCCAGCCAGATGCAGAGGAAGTCGGATTATGATACCAAGGAGACGTAATGCGCCATGCGGCAGAAAATAGATTAATTAATATAAACAGGTTAATTCAAATTTTAAGAGTTAGTTGGGGACAAGCTTAAGCTGAGGCCAAGCTTTCTTATTCAATCAGAAGCCTCCATGTCATTATTGAGGAACTGGCGGTACAAAGAAAGACCCACTACAGTCCTGGCCCAGGAGAATGCTGATGGAACCACCTCTCCGTGCTGTGGAGCACTGGTATAGTTTTTCCCATAGACAAAGAACACACCTAGAACGGTTAACCAAACCAATTTCCAAGCTCACCTCCTAGGGTCTCTTTCAAACGGTATCAGTCTGCTCAGTCAGAAGAGAAACCACACACAAGCGAGCTCTCTTTGCTGTTTCTTTTTCTTCCTTTTCATACCAAATACTTCACTGTTTCTTTTCATTTTTAAGAACATGTTGGATTAACCAAATCTTCAGTCTTGCCTTGGCCGGCCACCTACATCTGCTTCCGGCCCCCAGTGACTCCAGCATGCAAGTGGCATGCACACACACACACACACACACACACACACACACGCAGACTCACTGCGACGGCATTTTCATACGTGTTTAATAAGGCCCGCCTGAAGATCAGAGAGTAAAACAGCCCCACTGGGCAGCCTTATGCACCTCTAATCCCAGTAGCCACACTAGTTGCCAAGGGAACTGGGCGTTGCAGCCTTTAATCCCAGTCGTGCAAGCCTTTAGTCCCAGACCTAGAGAGGATTTTAAAACGGGAGGAGACAGACCTCAGACACAGTCTCATTTTGAGGTTCCTGGAGGCAGGATCGCCATTTCAGACTGAGGTTAAGGTAAGAGCAAGTGGCTGGTTGTTTTGCTTTTCTGACCTTCAGGTTGAACTCCAGTTTCTCTCTCGGAGTTTTTATTAGTCGTGCATCAGTTCACAATACACATAAACAAACAACAAAGATATTTTTCTAAAAGAGAAAATTAGTGCAACAAGAGCAGGGCCGATCCTAACCTGCAGATTCGAAGGGGTGTGGCTTTCTGGGGCTCTAGAACCACAGAGAATGAAGCCCTGTAGACTTAAAGGGGCGTGGCCTTCAGGGCTTTAGCTGAGCAGAGAGGCAGCTCAGACCCCAAGGAAGGTGTTGCCTTGAGGCCTTGTGTCCTAAGCAGCTCTTGAATATTGTCTTTGACAACCTTGAAAATTTTGCGGTGTGTCGGTCAGTCCTTTGTAGAGTTCCCCAGTGCCGGAATTCCTCCCATGTCTTCCTCACAATTAAAGCAGGGTTGCAGGTTTGCAAAACGAATGGCGCTAACGTTAGGTTCCCATCTCACCATCGCCCACAAAGAGAAAATAGCAACGTGTTGTGTTGCCCTTGCGACCCCCCCCCCCAACCTAAACACCCCTTCACCCCCGCTTTCCATATTTTCTACTGTGGAGCAAACCACTGTGTATATGATCCCAGAGTGAATGAAATGTGCTTCCTTCTTGAAGGCGAAGGACCTGCATAAACCTTCTGTCCCCCTCTGTTTTTTTGTTTGTTTGGGTTTTTTTTTTTTTTGATCAGGATGGACTCATTTTAAGCTGTGGTGGGACTCCAGGACTGACTCACTGATTTTACCCTGCCCTCCAAATTGTTCTAGCTTTGTCCAGTCGGGCTCTTGAAACATGCAGGCTGTTTGCGTGTTTGTGACTGGCTTTGAGTATTTCTTTGCTTCCTTGGACTATAAGATATTTCAGGCTCATTTAACACGGTTCGTACTTTAGTTCTTTAAGAAGCTCAGAGTTCCTTTAGAAACAATTCCACAGCAATGCTTAACTCGCTGCTTCGGGGCCACACAGCCTGGAGTGGGCTGCTGTACTGCAATCCTCTCAACCTGAATATTCTTAGAAGACATTGGTATTCTATCAAAACTACCCAGAGCAGGTGCCAGGTAGGAAGCGCAGGTCTTGCTCAGAAACAAGGATGTCTGCCAGCAGAAGGAAAACATCCGTAATCACCAACGTTACGAACTTGATCCTGGCCACACACAAGGTTTCCATTCCAGAAGTTTCCGAAGGAATCGGATACGGATGGGTCTGAAAGGAGTCATCCTCTGGGCAGAAGAGACGGCACAGCTGGGACGGTGCTTGCCATGGGGGCATGAAGGCTTCAGTATGGACCCTCATCATCCATATAAAGGCCAAACACAATGCCACATGTCTGCATCTGCAGTCCTAGCTCTGGGGAGGTGGAGGCAGGACGATCCCTCAGGTTTGCTGGTCAGCTCCAGAATCAGTGAGACCCCGTCTGGAAAAAAAAAAAAATCAAAGCTGGTCATCAATAGAGGAAGATACCTCTACATACACCCAGACACCCCCCCCCCCAAACACACATGCACAAGATCATGCGCAAGTGAGTGCGCACACACACAGCATTATATCCATACCCTGTTACCGGCGTTCAGGATGAAAGATGACAGTTTTAAAATCCTGTAATTACCTTGAAGCTAGTGTTATTTCACTCTCTTCTGTGTGTTAAAATATCAAGTGACTGATAAGAAACGTTTGCAATGAACTGCGCTCTCCTTGACCTAATCTGCATCCCTTCATTTGGAAACCACTGAGAGCCTCAAATAGAACCGGCCCAGGGCTCTCCAGGCCGGAGGCCCCTGTGTATAGATTTCTCTTGTCTTCTGACAGAAATGGTTTGCTTATATCTGTACAGATGAGAACACAATTACTGTAAGGCAGGCGAGCCCGTCTGCTCTGTGCACTTGGATTTGCTCTGCAAAGGGCAGCACTTGTGTGTCTGCAGCTGCATCCTGAAGCCCTGCTCTTTTAGAAGCTTGCTTGCATTAAACATGAGATCCGGAAAGTGTGGTGGCCACAGGGAATTGCAGGCAGCTCCTCACAGTCCATGGTGAGCTTTGCTCTGGGCTGAGAAAGCTTTCTGGGTGGGGGAGGGCTCAGGACAAATGAGGCAGAGTGCAGAGACTGGAATGGATTTTGGCTGATGGGTCTGATTCTGATATTTGTGTGTGACAGGGTCTCCTGCATGCTAGGCTGCCCTTAAACTAGCTATGTAGTCAAAGATGACCTTGAACTCCATTTTTGTTTGCTTTGAGACGTGGTTTCTCTGTGTAGCTCTGGCTGTTCTGGAACTTGCTTTGTAGACCAGGCTGTCCTCAGACTCAAAGAGATCCACCTGCCTCTGCTTCCCGAGTGCTGGGTTTGAAGGTGCCCACCACCACCACCACCACCACCACCACCACCACCACCACCCCTAGCTTGACCATGAACTCTCGATCGGCCTGCCAATTAGCGTCCACCACCACACCCAATTTATGCAGATCCTGGCTTCACTCCTGCTAAGCAAGCACTTAACCAACTGAGCTGCCGCACAGCCCCTGATTTTGGTGTGAATATTTGAGAAGGAGCCAGAGTGCTTTAAAGACTAGGACTGTTTCTCCTTAACACCCTGAGGAGAACGTGGAATGAGCTGTGAGGGTGTATAAAGGAAGAGAACACCCCCCCCACACACACACACACCCCGCGTGGGCGGGAAGTGGGAAAGCCGGGTGCAAGAATGCAAGAGAAGCGGTAAGGGAGGCAGGCGGGAAAGCCGACAGAGGAGAAAGGCACTACTGGAGACTAGGAGCCCTGGATCTCCATCTAAGTCGTGCCCTGCTCTGTGTGGGTTTAGTGCCCCCAGCCTGGTGGCCGGACCCTGCCTTCCTGTCTCCTTACCCTGTTTCTGCTCCATATCCAACCCTACTCTCCTAGGGAGCAATGTGGCCTCAGCCCGGAGGCTCCCTCCTTTCTCCATCTGGCACTCAGCTTGAAAACGATGGGCTTGACTTGTTCCTGGGATTTGCTCCTGTGACCAGTCCCCTACCCTCAGTCCTACCCCTCTGTCTCAGCCCAGGTTCTGTCAAGGCTCTGCTGTCTCCTGAGCTGAAACATGCAGACGGTGCCCACTGTTCGACGCTGAGGGCTGTATCGACTTAGTGCGCGCCTGGCAGCTCTGGCTTCCGCTTCTCCACACGTTCCCAGCCTCCCAGGCCTCCTGGATCATAATGGCTGGCCTGGGCTCTGCCAGCAGCTTGCTGGGCAAGCTTCCCAGATGTTCTTTAGAGAGACCATCTCTCCCTACGCTCCAGTTACAGGAGGCCCAGTCCACCCTGGTTAGACTTCTCAACTGTCTCTTGCTGCGTGGCACCCCACCGACCTTGAACTTCTACCCTCACAGAAGGGTAAGAACGGTGTACTGGCATTCTCCTTCCTTCCCACACCCACACCCCAGTCCTGCATTTTCTTCAAAGTGTGATAAGCTACCCCGTAGCATATTATCTCCAGCTGTTTACTCCCGACAAGAGCACGTCCGTAAACTTTGCCCTGGGTTTATGGTTCCAAGTCCGTTGCTGACATGGCAGGCAGGGGCAAACGGACACTCATATGGGGGGGGGGGGGAACCCTGATGACCCAGCATCACGTAGATGCTATTTCCCCGGAGGCTCAGAAGAGCCTGGATGACTAAAAACAATGGAAACAAGGTCAACCATTACCGAGTGCTGCCGCGAGGGGGCGATGGCGCCAAACGGTCTCTCCCTTTGCCAGGAAGACGCTGGATAATCTCCAAATTCTTTCCGTTCCTGGGACAGATGGCCCAGCCATGAGGCGCCTTCGGAAATCCCGACGTAAAATTTGCATCCAAACAGTTATACTAGCCCCGCGCTTCTAAGTGCTGGTTCACTTTAAGAAGCTCTAAAACCACGGAAGCAGGCGCTGGGTCGAGTGTTCTTGTTTTTACACTAGTTTATTTGGAGGGGTGCCCGCAGGCCACCGTGCATGCGTGGGGGTCAGAGGACCCCTTGAGGGAATCGGTTCTCTCCTTCCACCACGTGAGGTGCAGGGTCGAACTCAGGTCGTCAGACTCGCCCTCAGTTGCCCGGGAACGAGTTGCAGTTGGTTGTGAGCCCGAGTGCTGGGAACTGAGAAGTGGTCCTTTGCAAGCCCGGTGGGTGCTCTTAACCAATGAGCCGCCTCCAGCCATCCGTCTGCGCATTTTAAAGCTCCTTGGTCATTCTAACAGGGACCCTAAGAATCTGGTTACACGGGAGGGGGAAGCGGCGGCAGAGGAATCACGGGAGCAAGTTTTCATTTTAGATCATTCCGTCGCGTTTCTCCTGTGACTTGAGACGTCATGCTGATGTCTGGTTTTAGAATACTGTTTTGCCTAGTTCTGGAAGAGCCTGGGGAATAATGCGGAGAGCGGGCTCCATCTACAGAAAAGCCCTAATCCTTCCTTGATGGGTAAGGACCTTTCAGTTTTAGCCTGCTGGGGGAGGAGGACCCACCCCTCTCTAAGAAACCCCCTCACTATGCTCTGTATGGAAGCCCCAATAAACTCATTAGTTTCCCAGAGTGAACTGTGGTGGAATTTTGCCTTTGTCTCCTCCCAGGAAGGAATTTTACAACAGTGAGGCAGGTCTGCGGTCCCAGCCTTGGGAGGTAGAGACCCAGGATCAGAAGTTCAAGGTCACCTTTGACTACTTAACAAGTTTGAGGCCATTCAGGTTACATGAGATCATATTTCAAAAACAGAACAAAGCACAAAACCCCAAGAATAAAAATTTAGAAAACTTGTGTCATAAGTTGAGCTTTGAAAGCCTGTTCAGGTTTTGTTTTTGAGACAGGGTCTTACTGGGGACTCCAGGCTGGCTTTGAATGATCCATCTCCCTCCCTCAGAAGAGTTTGAGGATCACACGACAGGGAGACAGCATTTTACAGTGGTTTCAGAGTGCCTGTCTGTGTGTGCCCACATTCCAGTTCAGACTTCTGCCAGGTGTGGTGGTTCATGCCTGTTCAAAGTCTTTTTCAACTGTGTAGTGAGTTGGAGGCCTTCCTAAGACTGTCTTAAACCAAACAAAAACACAAACGAATGAAAACAAAAGCAGGTTTCTGGGTATTGGATCTGGGGTGAGTGACATTCCCTCACCTCCCCAGTGACAACAGAGCTGTTCACCTGCCTCACGAGGAGCAGTAGGGCTAGGATTGCAGGAGGAGTGGTTAAGTTTGGGGGTAAAGCTCACAACCATACAACTTGCCCAGATAAGTGGTTTTAAGTTTCTCCACAGAGCCGCACTTCCATTTACATAATTTTAGAACATTTTCATAAACCCCAAAGGACCTAGCCAGGACCTCTTAGCTGTAACCAATCCATCACCTGGTCTTTGGCAACTACAAAACTACTTCCTGTCTCGGCAGGTTTGTCTGTCTCAAGCATTTCCTAGACATGGAAACATATTATATGTTTGCAAGCTAGGAGAAGGCCTGACAGGCAGCAGGCAACCCAGGTGCGCGCGCGCACACACACACACACACACACACACACACACACACACACACGTCCACAAGCACACAAGAAGACCTGACAGGCAACCCCCACCACCACACATGCATGCACGTACATGCACACAAGCATGTATGCACACATACAAGCATGGACATCTACTCACCCCAAATAGGGAGCCCACAACAGACCAAAGTCCAAATGCATTTTATTGTGGTCACAGGAATATGGGTGAGTTTCTTTCTTTTTTTTTTTTTTTTTTGATTTTTCGAGACAGGGTTTCTCTGTGGCTTTGGAGCCTGTCCTGGAACTAGCTCTATAGACCAGGCTGGTCTTGAACTCACAGAGATCCGCCTGTCTCTGCCTCCCAAGTGCTGGGATTAAAGGAGTTTCTTAAGGGAGCAGAAATGACTCCATGACAGCTGTATCATTAAAGCCCACCCCAGCATGGGTGATAGGTGTTCAAAGCTGGGAACCTGGAGAACGCTGCACAGGCTGCGGGCAGCTCAACAGGCCCCCGAAGAGCAGCTTCTCCTGGTGGCTCCGTTGGAACAAGCCTCTTCTAGGCAGCTCAGCTTGTCTGAAAGCGCCTCAGCCTTCTTCACCGTTTAATCTTGGGGGGGGGGGCTGCTAATGAATTTGGTCAGTCTGGGGGACTTCCTGAGGCTAATTTGAGTTATGCACTTTCCTTCTTAAGGAGCTTCCCTGGAAGATAGGGTGCTTCGGTCTTGGAGGAAACAGCTACATAAACCAGGAAACACAAAAGCTATCCTGAAGGAAGCCAAAGAGTCAGTTTTCCAGGCTTTCATTGGTCCAGGTCTGGATTACACCAAGCTCTGAAATTTCTTCAAACCCCAAGTCTCCAACAGCAAACCCCAACCTGTTTCCTCCAGGTGTAGCTGGGGTCTGTATGTCCGTATGCACCCCAGCAACTATATTTCAAGTAAGTGGTGTGAGTGACCCCAAGGTGTGGCGAGCAGTGGACCAAGCATCCACGAAAGGCTCTGGGACTCACGTCACACACTCCCTTAGCTCACACAGGATCCAGTCAGCCCATCTGCGGGGAAGTGGCCCCAACACGATTTCCACCTCTTGGCCAGGTCATCTCAGTTATAATATAGACCTCCCATTCTCGCAGAGACCAAAGGAAACCTTTCAATACAAACATAGCAGAAACCCCCGAAGGGGGGCTTTAGACCATCACTGGGCCTTGAGCCCCTGAGTAGCGTAGATGATGTAAAAACAACCCTCAGCTTCTCAGCTCCCCTGCGTGGGCCTGAAAGTGGTCTAACCCCAGGGATCAGAAATGCTTCCTTTAGCGGGATCTCTTTGTATGACTTTGATTTATAGACATTTCTAGACAAGCGAGATGCCCTTCCTTCTGAAAGTCTCCCCCATCCCCAGGGGAGGGCTGGTAAAGGGAGCAGGGAGCAGCGTTTTAAACACAGCCCCAGCTGGTCACTGCTTCGCCAGGGACCAGGTCAAAGACCTCCTCACCATCCTGTAGACAGTGCTGCCTGCCCCCGGCTGCTCTTTGCAGATAAAGTCCTGAGTCCTTAAGAAATTTGCCAGAGATGATCCATCTGGCCCCTTCGCAGCCTCTTTCCTTAGCTTTCATCCCAGCTTGCCAAGCCCTCGCTCGCCATGTCGCTGCCATAAATATTTCAGAGCGACCTGCTGGGCTCAAGGAGTCGGAGGATGCTTTGTGCCGCCCGTTTAGTGACAGAGGCTGGGTTTATGGAGCCGCTGTTCACTCTGACTGCGCCTTGCCGCCTGCAGAGCCTCGGCAGGAAGAGGAGGAAGATCTTCCCATTTCAAGGTTGACTAGTTCAGCTATCCTCCCCAAATGCCCATTCTAGAACATCACAAGGCTTGCTCTGCTCCCATTCCCTTTATCCATCCAGCTCTCCTTAGGAAAACCCAAACACGGTCTGCAGTATTTGTTTATTTGCAAACCAAGCTCATCAAGCCCCGTCAAGAAATTGCTCTTATGACTGTGTGTGCGCGCTTTGACTGTTTGGGGTGGCTTTGGCTTGCTGAAGATTTTGTGTCTTCCTGTTCAAAGGGCCTGTGCATGGAGCTGCAAGCTAGGGCTCACTGACCCAAATCAGCCCTGCCTGCTAAGCTGGGGTGGGGGGAGGGTAGGGAGGGGAGCCTGCGGACCACAGCGAGGCTCCTGGGCTCTGCTGGGCAGCAGCAGACAAACTCATCCATCCGGAGCTGGGGAAGCAGCCGCCTCGAGCAGATGCTGCCAAGTCAAGCATGAACAGGCTTGGCAGCATCTGCTTGTGTGCTCTTCAGAGCAGGAGAGCCTAGTGGGCACTTGCGGCTTACCTTGTGACAAATACCCCCTACCACTCCCTGAGGATGAGCGAACAGCTGAGAGAGGGAACCTACACGGTAGGTATACTGTACACTCAGGATGGCACTAATAGGCAGGAGGCGTGGGAGGGCTCAGAAGACAATGAGGACCACTGAGAGGTATGGGGGTGAGGTAGGGGTGTGCTACTGTTGTTTTGAGGACTCCCCCTACTCGCGTTGGTTCCTGATCTTGTAGACTTTAAATGGACGTGGGGGTTGGTAGAGAGGTTGCTCAGAGGTTAAGTGTATTTACTGCTTTTCCAGAGGACCCAAGCTTGATTCCTAGCATTCATGTGGGGTGTAGGGCTCACAACGTCTGTAACCCCAGCTCCAGGGAATTTGACACCATTCTCCAGCCTCGTACGGCACCTTCACAATATGGCACACACACATAAACACACTCACAGAGAGAGACAGACTCAGAGTAACCTTCATATACAAACCACACACATGCACACACATACACACACTAACAATACTACACACACACAGACACACACACACTCAGACACAGAGACAGTTACAGAGACACCTTTGTACACAAAGCACACACATGCACACACACACACTCATACATATACAGAGACACATACTCACACACAGACAGACACAGACAAAATCACCTTCATACACATGGCACACATGTGCATATACACATACACTCATACACACATACACATGCTCACATATGCATGAACACACACAGAGAGAAACAGAGAGGAAGAGAGACAGAGAGGGAGGGAAATAACAGTATTTTTAATAGATACAGAGAGAACTTGGGGTCAGTTTACTGGGACTAGGGAGAGAGAGATGATGTCCCAGATAACAGGGTAGGCAAGTCTGCAGTCTCAGCCTAGAGGCTGACATGAAGATGAGGAAGCAGGAACATTGGGTTTCCTGAGAGGAGAAAAGCCAAGCAGGCAGGCAGGCCCCGCAGTGAAAACCTCAGAACTTCCTCCTGGAGCCATGTGTCACTGTAAAGGGACACTTATTCCTTCCTTTCCTTGTCTTGTCCTCAGGTCAGCTGAGTTCTCATCTCTGGCCTGGCCAGTCTTCCTGGGACTATCAGGAGGATTTCCTCTTTGACACCGTCATTCACACTGAGGAGTTTTGTTAGCCACTGACTGTGCAATTTGTGCCGGAGGATGCTGACCAGATATCCAAGAGTCCCAAATGGTGTCTGGGAGTCAGAAGTCTGCAAAGGGCTTTTCTTGCATGCTTTCCTTTCTGCCTGGTGTCTGCTGTCGTAGGAGTAAGCAGGGGAGATTGCAATAGACACAAACAACAGAATGCCTCGTCTAGACACAGAAAGGGAGGCTCCAGAAGACAGAAAACCTACAGTGACACCCCGAGGAGAGTCAGGGATTTTATTTGTCCCTTTTCTATTACTGTGATAAAGCACCGTGTCTGAGACAGCTTCTAGGAGATAGAGCTGATCTGGGCTTGTGTTTGCAGGGGGCTAAGACTCTGTCATGGCTTGGATGACAGCGTCAAGTTTCAGACACGGAAGCCAAACTACAAGGATAGAGCAGAGAGAGCAAACTCGAAATGGTCTTTAAACTCTCAGAGCTCATCCCCAGTGACAAGCCTCCTCCAACAAGGCCATACCATCTAAGCCTCCCCACACACCACCACCAAGGAGAGACACAAGTATTCAAATGTCCAAGACTAAGGGGGCATCTCGTTCAAACCACCACGGCACTTATGTTTGGGGGTGTGGAGACAGAAGGGATGTTCTGGGAAGAGCCAATTAGAATTCGTGGTATAGACATGAAGCATAGAAGACACTAGACGGACCAAGACAATCATTGAAACTGAAGCAGATATTCAGGGGCGTAACTGCTCTATCCGGTGTTACACACAGAATATAACAGCTTAGAAAATTTGAAGTTTTTCATGATAGATTTTTAAAGCTCTAAAAATCATATTTTGACCAAATAATAAAAACTTCAATACCACAAATACCTTCAAGATGTTTTATATAAAGTATTTTAACAAACATATATGACAATGTAAGCCCATCTACAGAAAAAGAATGTAGTTCATGAGAACAAAATTGATAGATCAAAAATATTAATGAAATCGGAAAATGCTTGTTCAGTGTGGAAAGCCCTTCTGTATATGTGTTGCATTTACTGGTTAATGAATAAAGCTGTTTTGGCCAGTGTCTTAGTAGAATAGAGTTAGGTGGGAAAACTAAACTGAATGCTGGAGAAAGAAGTTGGAGTCAAGGAGAAGCCATGGAGCCTCCACCAGAGACAGATGTAAGCCACCAGCCAGAACCTTGCCAGTAAGCCACAGCCATGTGGCAATATACAGATTAATAGAAATGGGTTAACTAAAGATATAAGAGCTAGCTAGCAATACGTTTAAGCTGTTGGCCAAACAGTGCAAATAATATAGTTTCTGAGTGATTATTTCAGGAGTCTGGGCAGTGGGGAAATGAAAAAGGAACCTCCCCCAGCAATTGGCGTGCCAACATGGGGCTGACTACATCCACATAAAATCCTAACTCCAAGGATAGTGAAAAGTCCAGTAAATACTTATGTTCTACGCGAGCAGAGCACACAGGTTATCCATCCATTCCACAAGACTGTGTGATGTCAAGGAAAGAGACTTGGATGTTAGTTAAGTGAAGAAACATCTATAGAGACTTAGTGTGTGTTCCTTTGTAAGGATTACAGAAGCACAAACATTGAGCAGGGATTGTATGCTGTGGAGGGAAGTGGATGATGAATTGCTTTCATTTTCTCCATCTTATTTATATACATTTCCCAAATGTTCTATAACAAACTTGTATGGATTTTTTGATTTTTTTTAAACCATCTGTTGAATCATCCACCCACATATAGAATCTTACCTGAGGGAATAGTTAAAGACATGCATGAAGGTTCATTGGGATGCTCAGTAAAACTGTATAAGTAAAACTGGAAAATTTGTAAATAATCTGTTTTTCCCAAAAGGAGAGAATAGTTAAATTATTATATTGAAAATAAAGAAATTTTCATATTTCTAGAAAAAGGCTATTGTTCTGTAACCATAGTAACAAGTATCATTCCAGATGGACTTTTAACTCTTCCTATTTGTAAGTTGTTTGAATGAACATATTTTGTCAAGCCAACAAATCATCAGTCTGCTTGAAAGTCAACTAATCACCAACAGTCTGCATGAAAGACAACCAATCATCAACAGTCTGCATGAAAGACAACCAATCAACAGTCTGCATGAGAGACAACCAATCATCCATAATCTGCATAAAAGAAAATTAATCATTAATAGTCTTCATGAAAGAGAACCAGAAATAAAACCAATTTAATATCTATGCATCTAAATACTAATTAATTTTTATTGTTTTTATTGAACTACACAATTTTCTCTGCTCCCATTAGTTCCTTCCCTCTTCCTTTCTACCCTCTCCCATGACCTGCACCCTCTCAGTTTACTCAGGAGAGCTTGTCTTTTTCTCCTTCCTATGTAGATCCATGTAAGTCTCTCTTAGGGTCCTCTTTGTTGTCTAGGTTCTCTGTGATTGCGGATTGTAGGCAGGTTTTAGCCTTGTTTTATGTCCAAAAGCCACTTGTGAGTAAGTACATATTATACTTTTCTTTCTGAGTCTGGGTTACCTCACTCAATATGATGTTTTCTAGATCCATCCATTTGCCTGCAAATTTCAAGATGCCATTATTTTTTTCCATTGTATAGTACTCAATTGTATAAATGTACCACATCTTCTTTTTTCACTCTTCAGCTGAGGGGCATTTAGGTTGTTTCTAGGTTTTGGCTATTATGAACATTGCTGCTGTGAATATAGTTGAGTGCATGTCCTTGTGGTATGATTGAGTATCCTTTGGGTAAATATCCAAAAGTGGTATTGCTGGGTCTTGAAGTAGATTGTGTCCTAATTTTCTGAGAAATCACCTTACTGATTTCCCAAGAGGCTGTACAAGTTTGCACTCCCACCAGCAATGGAGGCGTATTCCCCTTACCGCACATCCTTTCCAGCATAAGCTGTCATCAGTGTGTTTGATCATGGCTATTTTGACAGGTCTAAGATGGAATCTCAGATTTGTTTTGATTTGCATTTCTCTGATGGCTAAGGATGCTGAGCATTTTCTTAAGTATCTTTCAGCCATTTAAGATTCGTCTGTTAAATGTTCTCTGTTTAGGTCTGTACCCCATTTTTAAAAATTTTCAATCTGCATGAAATCAATCCAATAGCTATGCATCTAAATATCAATTAATATCAGCTCCACTGAAGTAATCACATGTCTTGAGTTGGTGTCAATCTATGCCCCTGAAATTCTGCCAGTCCTGGACCCCAGCTCATATTTAGCATCCTCAGTCTGTTCTGCTCAGTGAGGTTTGTGTTGCTCTCCTTACTGTAGTAAGCAATACAATGTTTGTGTCATTTGCTATGGTAAGTGATAAATACAGACACGAGTGTCTGCTTGTCTATGTGTGCACACACTGAAGG
Organism: Alexandromys fortis; assembly: GCF_014885135.2. Lineage (NCBI taxonomy): Eukaryota > Metazoa > Chordata > Mammalia > Rodentia > Cricetidae > Alexandromys > Alexandromys fortis. The sequence continues at coordinate 3,510,945 of NW_026067893.1, read as the reverse complement.
TCAACACAATACATGTATAAACATGCTACTAGATTACATAATTCATTAAAAATTCTATTTTGGGGTTGTCAAGATGTCTCAGTCCAAGCCTGACAACCCGAGTTTGATCCCCAAGACCCACAAGGTGGAAGGAGAGAACTGACTCCTGCAATTGTCCTCTGACCTCCATATTCATACTGTGGCAACACTTGTACATACATGTACACAATGCTTGTACATACATGTACACAAACACATGCATATGTGCACATGCAAATAAATGTAATAACATTTAAAATTACAATATATTCTTTCGGGGCCTCCTGGGAAAATAGTTCAATTAGTAAAATTATTTATAGTTTAGTCAGTAAAGTGCTTGTCTTATAAGTATGAAGAAGACCTGAGCTTGGTCCCCAAACATGCACACACACACACACACACACACACACACGCACACACAAAATACTGGGTGTTCTGGGGAAGGGAAGACAAGTACATTATTGGTCCACGGAGTTTCATTCCCTTGTACAAACCTAAAATGACCATTTCTCATTTTGGTTTTGACATTTTAGCACTTTGTATGTTTGTGTGGTTTACATGCTTGTGTGCTCGTGTGTGTGTGTGTGTGTGCGTGTGTGTGGTGCAGGGGTACGTGCATGCAGGCGTTGGTGCCCGTGCATGTGCCTGTGAAGGCCAGAGGTTGGCATTGGGCGTCTTTATTGCTCTCCACTTTAGTATTTTGAGACAGGGTCTCTCACTGAACCTCAGGCTCACCAGTGTTCAAACCAGCTGGCCAGCAAGCCATCAGATCTTCCTGTGTCCTCCCAGGGCAGGGAATACAGGCGTGTGCTGCCATGGGTGGGTTTTTACATGGGTGCTGGGGATTTGAACTCGGGTCCTTGTGGTTGCCCAGGAAATGCTTTACTTGCTGTATGAAGGAACGGATTCTCCAAAGTGAAGACTTCTTAGTTCACCATTATATCACTAAATCAGTTCAACCTCACTGCCCGGGAAGTCGAGGCCACCTTGTGGGTCCTTCCTGGAAAAGTCTCTCAGTGCTCACAGAGCCCGATGTGAGTGAACCCAAGGCCTTCACCCGCAGATACTCCCTGTGCTCTTGTGTGCCCGACTTCGTACTGTCAGGCAGGTGCAAAGCGGTTACTTCCACTTTGATGATGTATGGATTTCTCAAAAACTGTGTGGAAAAGGTTATTTCTGTCATTTTATGTGGCTGATCACATGAAATTATACTGTTCCCTTCAAACGCGCTCACAGCTAACTTTTGGTGGAGACCATCAATGTAACAGACAAAGGCAAGACACGAGGCGCTGGCATTTGGGAGGGGTTGGGGTAACCAGAATGACTTGAGAAATGCAGAAAACCAGAGCGCAGCCTGGAGGGAAGGACGCTGGAGTTTGTCCTGCTGTCTCTCTTTAATTCGGAGGGGAGAGAGCTTAGCAGTTTCCTTTCTTAATAAAAATAGTGTCGGTGTCTTAATTGCGTTGAATTATGCCATACTTGTAGAACTGTGGGTGCAGACCGAAGTCCTGGAGCCTGCTCTTTTCTTCTTCCTAATTCATGCAAGCAGCTCTGGAATGGAAAGGAAGGCTGATTGAATATTGTGAACGTGCACAATAGTTAGTCTTGTGTGAATGAGCGGTGGGAGGGGACTGTGTTCATCTTGATTTTGTTTGGAAGGTTTTCATGATAAACACCGAAGCTTCCCAGTTTCTTCCTGCCCACAATGCCCTGCTGATGGTTTGACTTAATGAGGTTCTTAGATTTAATAAAATAGAGAAACATACTTAGCCATCTCCCAAAAGGACTTTAAAGAACCATTTGGTAAATAAATAACAAACAGATGATAGATAGATAGATAGATAGATAGATAGATAGATAGATAGATGGTAGATAGATAGATAGATAGATAGATAGATAGTAGATAGATAGATGATAGATAGATAGGAAGGAAGAAAGAGAGAGAGAGAGAGAGAGAGAGAGAGAGAGAGAGAGAGAGAAAGAAAGAAAGAAAGAAAGAAAGGAAGAAAGAAAGGAAGAAAGATGGATAGACAGACAGACAGATAGATAGGATAGTGCCGAAATCTTGGTGGAGATCTCCAATTGCCGTGCACCGCGCCCCTGTGTCTGCCCTGTGTGCTGGCACCCAGTTCGCAAGCTTCAGGCAAGGGGGCTGGAGGTTAAAATACACAGACACACACAGGCAGAGAGACAGTGACACGGGTCATCCTTGAATTCCCCAAGAATGCCCTCTTTATTGTGTTCAGGGGCAGATTATATAGAGATAGCCAAGCCCCAGCCAAACCCACCAGAAACCACTCTCCTACCATCAGGAACTCCTGAACGTCTTGTGCTCAGAGCAGCTATAGGCACTCAGATCAGGGGATTACAAGAAATTCAGGATCTGGGGTCTCACTGCTCCCAACAGGATAGCAGAGGTTTGGTGGTTTCTAGTTCAGGGACTTCTCGGTGGCCACCATCCAGACTGTGCCCGTCCACTCTCTATTTCCTGCTGGACTTAGAATTCACGCTGGCTGTGGCCTATGGCAGCTCCTTCTCCTATTAGAGGGTACTTTTCAGAAACTCAGAGATGCAAGGAATTAATCAGACTTTGGGGTGGGTAAGCAGTTGAAAGAGTTTATAAAATTCTTAAAAATCACACCTCAGCTCAAAAAGATCTGCTAGCATGTGTTGTGTTCTTTAGACCTTTAACCAGTGTATCACTTAATCCTGCCAGCTGTGGACAGACATCCATGTTGTACAGCTAAGAAAACTGAGGTTCAGAATCCTTATGGGAGTTGCCTAAGGTTTCACAATGAACCAAGCACATTTATTTATTACGTTAAAAGCTCCTCCTTTCAGGTATGGAGGGTTATGTCTGTAATTCCCAATGTGGGGGAGGGTTATGTCTGTAATTCCCAACACTGGGGAAGGCTAAGGCAGGATGATCACCTGGAATTTGAGGCCAGCCTGGGTCACCTAACGACTAGGAAACGAGAGGCTCTGTCTCAAACTCCAAACATGCACCACCCATCTATATTGCCTTTACGATATTGTAATAACAATATAGGAAAAAATTGAAGTCATTCATTTAAAGGAAATAGTGTGTGTCTCTGAATAAAGGAGGTCTAATTCAAGAGAGTTGCAATCTACTTCATTTTGAGTGAGAAAGGGTTAAAACTTCAAGTGTACTTACTGCCTTTAGAGTGTGTTCTTTTTCTATTTTATGATATATTTAAATATATATATAAGTTTGCATGTATATATATGCTTGTGTATACATATACATATATGTTGGGAGCAGCGAGGCCCCAGTTTCTTGTAATCCCCTGATCTGAGTGCCTACAGCTGCTCTGAGCACGAGACCTTCAGGAGTTCCTGATGGCAGGAGAGTGGTTTCTGGTGGGTTTGGCTGGGGCGTGGCTATCTCTATATAATCTGCCCCTGACCACAATAAAGGGGGCATTCTTGGGGAATTCAAGGATGACCCGTGTCGCTGTCTCTCTGTCTGTGTGTGTCTGTGTAGTTTAACCTCTAGCCTCCTTGCCCCAAGCTCGCGAACTGGGTAATAGCACACTGAGCACAGACATGGGGGCGCAGTGCGCGGCACATATATACATATGTTTGTGCAGAAACATAAAATACAGACAAGGACGAGAAAAGATAGAAATGCCTGATCAAGAATATAAGATGGGAAATTCAGAATACAGGTCTAACACTGCTTAGGACAGGCATGACAGTGTGTAGCAAAGGCACACCAAAGGCATGTGCCGTGCTCTGGAAGACCCAGCTTGAGAGGAGCGTGAGCCCCTGCTGCAGGGGAATGGGGGCCAAGGGAAGCGACTTCCACTTGGCCACATTTTAATCAGTACCGAGCAAATGTCCTCAGAGTGATCGGTGAAGGGAATTGATTTTTAAATTACTTTTAAGTCATAAAATGTGTCCTGTGATTGTAACAACATTTTGGAGAGTCATCTGGCTGTCTAGCAGGTCCTTTGGTAGAGGCAAAATAATTCTGGAGGAGATTAAATGGAAATCTCTAATAAAAGCCAGTGTCTGTTGCAATGAAACAAGCCACCCGCCTTAGTTATTGCGTTTTATCCTAGAAGAAGGTTGTCATGGCCAAGTGCCCAAAAGGAAAGCCTTCTCTGGGAGCAGAAAACAGAGTATTTTATATGTTTGCTAAATGGCAGGCTGAGGAGACTGAGTTCTCTGCAACCCCAATTACTGGATAGCGCTCGCTGCCTGGGGAATCAGCCTCCAGGTAGTACAGGGCTCAAGGGAAACCCACAATGTCAGCACGTGCTAGACTTTTCTCTCTGAGGGGGCTAGGGGAAAAGATGGCTTCCCCTTTATTCTCTCTTCTTCTTCATAGTTTGTGTTCTTTCTGTGTTCTGTCTACTGTATACTTTTTCTTCTCCTGCTCATATGCCCCAACAAAGTTTTCCAGGCAACATAGGAGTTACAACATGGTTACAATCTGTTTTTCAAGTGAATGATTATAATGAATACAAAGCTAGCAGTAAAAACAGTATGTTTTCCATATCCCTTACATGATTAAACATTTTACATATTACAGGTAGAAAACAAATTATCCCAAGAAACCACATATTTATACTCAATGAACTTGTTATAGATTAATCGTGTGGGCAAGCAAGGTATTCTTGTCTTTTACTGGCAGGCTGCATTTTGCTGTTACAAAGAAAGGGCCAATCACTTTATTACTTATCTTGAAAGGCAATCTTACAAGGAATCTTAGAGGAATCACAAATCTAAACTCTTATACATAAAAAATAATCACTCAGCTCTACTTTAAATCTTTAGGGCACATACCTCAGAAGATTTTCTCTATCAGGAGACTGAAGAAACAGGTGTAAGGAATTAGTCACCACCTTTGGTCATTAGCCAACCCTAGCAAGGAAAGTCATCAGCTAGTAACAACTGGGCTGCTTTGCATTTTTGACCTCAGCTACGCGTCCTTGTGAACTCCAGGGCTTTTCATCTCGAAGCTATTATCAAAACATCTGATCCAACCTGGAGTTATTTTAAGGTTTTGTTTCAGTTAATGGTGCACACCGAAGCCTGTGACTGCATCTCTCAGCATTAAGAGAATTAGGCAGAGATACAGGGATGGATCCAGAAGAACGGAGATCCACATGAAATGGAGGTAACCACTGCCTATCTCCAGGACTCCAGGACGTCGAGAATGCCTCTGAGAGCACCTTCCTCCCAGACATGAGTGAGCAGTCTGAGGCTTTGGTGTACAGTTCCCAGGAATCTGAAGACTCAACCGAGGTGATAGAGGAATTGAATCCTTAACTATATCAAAAGGCCATGGCTTGAGCAGGATGACCATACCCTTCACAGCTTGCGGATGGTGGTGCAGGATAAGATGGATGTGTTGAATTACACGACCATTCCTGTCTGCCTCTCAGATATCACGATCGGCACTCACCAAGGTACCCTGATCTACAACAGCTTCAGAGTGCTGCCAGGCCACAGGTACAACCCTGGATATAATGCTGAGGTAGGTGACAGGTGAATCTAGCTAAAGCGAATGGCCCCCTCTGCCCAGTTGTGTCACCGCCATGAAAATGTCTGCTCTGCCCAAGTCGGTGAACTCCAGATCTTTACAAGACAACAGGAGAAAAAGCAACGATCGAGAAATTGCCCTAAGAAACAGGCTAACAAAAACGTCTTTCCCTTGCCTCGTTAGTTGATTGAAAGATTCAACTTCCATTGAAAAGGTTCTGGAACATTCCAGTTTTATTTTTAAATCATCTGGGAAAACAAAACAAAACAAAACAAAACAAAAAAAGCATATCTGCCCTGAAAGAGCAGCTCCCACCAGAAGCCTAGTGTCCCCGGGGCTGTGTCCTTCAGTCCTCTCAACCAGAAGAAATGAGCTGGCTCTGTAGCTCCTCCTCCTCCTATCTCTCTCTGTCTCTGTCTCTCTCTGTCTCTCTGTCTCTGTCTCTCTGTCTCTCTCTCTCTCTCTCTCTCTCTCTCTCTCTCTCTCACACACACACACACACACACACACACACACACACCGGATGGTGATGCTTGCCCTTCCATGACTTCTCTGCAGCTGGCACTCACACACAACGTTGAAGCAGTTTTCTGAAGCATTTCTTACTTTAACAGTGCACATAGAACAAAAAGTGGAAGAAGAACCCCACAGGCTAGCAGAACGGTGTCTTCTAGAGGATGCTCACTTGATGAGCATGGAATTTGGATACAGACACAAGGTCTGACACTGTTCCCCAAAGTCAGGGTGCCAGTCCCATGTGAAGAAAGCAATTGCGTTTTGCTGTTCACCTGTATTAGAACCTAGGTGGAAAACGTCCTTATGAGCTGGTGTCAACGCGTGTTGCTACTCGGGAGCTTCTCTGTAAGTTGTCCCAAGTTGTAAGTTTGCACTGATGCCTCTGCGGTGGCTGCTCCCAGCACATGTGATTTACACTTAATTAAAAATTGATGAAAGTAAAAAAAAAAACTGCTAAAAAGCAAGTGCCAAGGAATAAGAAGAAGCACCTAAGAAACTAGGGGCATGACTCCTAAAAATAGCAAGAAGCATTGATTTGTATTTGAAATAATAGGTGAAAATGTCTTGAATACACTAGCATTAACCTGCAGAGACGGCTCAGTGGTTGAAGCATTTGCTGCTCTTGTGTGTGCCCCGAATTCAATACCCAGTGCCCACGTCAGTCAGTGCACGGCTGCCACTAATTCTAGGGGAGCCAACACCCTGTTTTGGCCTCCATGGGCACCTTCACACATGAGGCACACACACACACACACATCTTTTAAATGTTAAAAGAATAGATAAATAGAAAATTACATTTTAACACAAAAATAAAAAAAAAGGTCAGAAAGAAACCTGACACAAAAATTCCTCAGTGAAATATTAAGGCGTGGGTTTCATTTGAATTTTGAAATTAAATGTATTAATCAGAACACAGAACCAGTGAAAGCACTGCCATTAATTTTACTGTTTTTTCATAATGAGTTGCTATGAAGACAAACACCAGAGCCAGCCAACAGCTCTTGAGAGGCATCTCCAGATTCAAATTTCTAAGGCAACCGTCACGTCCACTCTGAGCTGTGACAGCAAGGCCTTTTGAGCCCCATCAGTTTGACGTAGTCTGGAGCCTCCCTGGAGAAGAGGCTGGAAAGATGCCTGGTTCAGACTGGCCTGTGGCCCTGTCTGTGGAGGATTTGTCCTGGATGTTAGTTGATGTGGGAGGGACCAGTTACTGTGGGTACCATCCCTAAGCGGGTCATCTTAGGTGGTTTCAGAACTCGAGATGAACCAAAGCCTGCCTGAGAAGGCCAGCAAGCAGCATCCCTCTGAAGCCTCTGCCTCTGAGCCCCTGCTTGACTCTCCTCCATGACATCCTTCAGCGATGGCTGTGACCTGGAAGTATTAGTTGGCTAAATCTCTTCCTCCTCTAAGTTGTTTTTGACCAGTGTTTTATCACAGCCACAGAAAAGAAACCAGAACAAAACCAAGGTGATGAACACTGATGATGAACCCCACTGTGAATCATTCTAAACTTTCTAATTAAAGAAAGAGAAAGGCTGAGGTTGATATTTAAACTCCTCGGACAGCATCGTCGCCTGTCTCGTGTGACTGGTCCCTCAGGGCTCCTCACAGCCTTCCAGGTGGGTCCCCACCAGATACAATACATGCCCCCTTCTCTAGTCTCACCTCCCCTTGGACAGGCTTCCTGGCTGTTTATGTTCTAAACATCCCACGTTGGCTTTTTTCCTCCATGACTTTGAGATAGCTGCTTTCAGTGGCCTTTCTGGGACGAGGACCCTTCTTCGCTTTTCCTTCATTTCTCGTGACTGTGTTCACTATTTTTTAAAAATTTTTAGTTCAATTTTACTTTATCAGGAAAATTTCCTCAACAGCCGTGTGTCACTTGAAGTCCCAACCGCTCAAGGAGCAGATGCAGAAGACCAATTCAGTTCAGAAGTTTGAGGTCAGCTTGGGTAACACGCTAAGGTCCCTATGCCAAAACCTAACCAACCAACCAGTCAAGCAAACAAGCACATGAACCTGTCTCACTGCTGGGAAACATCAGACTGTGCCTTTCCTCATTTTATTCTCCTTTCTCACAGAATGTCAGCTCCACAAAAGACAAAATCACACTCTACACCAGCTCCCTCTTCCTGGCCCAGACACTACGCTAGTGCTTGTGGGTTGAATCAAAGGATAACTCATGCTTGGAACAAACCGATCGTTCATTTAAAGAACCCATGGAGTGGATATTTCAGTAATGAGAAATTCCTGCAAGAAGTGACTTTGGAATGGGCTCTCAGACTTGAGTCTTCTGCCAGCCTCCTTCTAGCACTGCCCCAATGAGCAGAAGATTACTTTTCTACCTCAGAAGCGATCCCCACCTGAATGAAAAATACTCGGCTCCGGAAGGTAGCGCCTGCAGAGACTGAGAGGGTGTGTAGCAGGCTGTCCAGGAAGAGTCCAGATAGAACCACTCACCCTGTGAAATGTGGCGTTGAAGACAAATCTTCAAGTGGAGATGCCTGGGCCCGCGGAGATGCCTGGGCCTGCGTACATCGACCCACAGCCTCCAGACTGTGTCTTCTTGTACACGCCGCCATTTTCTGCCATCTTCTTCGGGAGGCCTGGATCTAAGGGCTGCTTTCAAGACGACCGTATTAATCCCCAGAATCACCTCAGAGGATGAGATGAAAGGGACCCCATTATTTTTGTAACCTGTGCCCCAGGCAGCCTGCTAGTCCCGCTTCCTCTGAACTTTCTCCTTCGAAGAAAAGCTAATTAGGAGTCAGACAGAGGTTAAAGTTCCCCCAAAGACATACTTTCAAACAAAGAATTCAGGGGGAAAGTTTTCTAGGCTTGGCAATCAGACGTCGTTTTGATAATCATTAAGGTGACCTCAGGTTCACCTTCAACCAGGATCCTGAGAAAATTGGTGTACGCCTCAATCTATTTTTTACTCGATGAATTTAAAGAGTGGGGGAGGGGCTCTAGACACTGTGTTGCCTGGCCTGGGTAAATCAATAAGGCAGCAACTATTCCTTTTGAGGGCTTGTAGGGACTTAATGATCCTTAAATCTGAGTTATGAATCTATACATATACATATGTAGTTATGCACGATTATTGCAGATTTTGAAATACTGGTTAAAACAAGAGTCTATGAAACTGCATGTGATGTGCTGACCAGTGCTCACCTATGCTCATTATCTATTGGAATATTGTCTCTTAGGGAGATTATATTCTCCTGGGGGTTGATATGAGAGTGAGCCCTTCGCTACTAATCTGCCTCAGACTGAACCCAGCTTCAGGAAGGGATGTTGGGGAGGACTTAGCAGATGAAGCACTGAGTTAGACACCAACATCCACATTGCTGCTAGGCTGATGTGCAGCTCACCTGTCGTCTCAGGGCTTGTGAGGCACAGACAGGGACAGCAAGAGTAAGCTGGCTAGATAGACTCGCTAAATAGGCAAGCAGGGCCAAGTGAGAGACCCTACTTCAGCACATAAAGTAGACATCAATTGGCATTATCCTCTGACCTGCATAGGTGTGTGCCTCACACATACATACACCCTCTGACCTGCATAGGTGTGTGCCTCACACATACATGCAAAAGAAACTGTTGTCATCACGTCAGTTTTTGCTGCTGTTCTTTGTGAGGAAGAAGGGGACCGTCTGGATCGGAACTGGGGAAAATGGGTGCTTCCCCATTGGCCGTCAGTCCTGTTTTCTGCTTGCCACTCCTGAATCCCTCACTCATGGGGCCTTTCTGCTGTCATCTGGAACTCCTGAGGGACTGCAGAGCATTGTCACAAGATGGGGCATCTCCCCCTCCCTTTTCTCTCTTTGGGAGATGGAGACACTTTTAACCCTTTAATGTGACTGTGTCACTGGCCTTTGAGCCTCAGGAATGAGGCTGACCTCGGAGCTGAACTCTAAGTGAATTCCTAATGGATCGGAGGGGACATTAGCTAGTACTCAAAGTGTTCAAATGGCTCCTTGGGCAGTAAGAATGGATGTGACCAGATGGAAGATACAAATACGAATCTACAGAGAGGGGGCTGGGGATCTCTTGTCAGATGAGCCAGCAGAACCATAGTGCTGAGCAAGGGCAGAGACCACCCAACTGCCTTCTTGTGGTCCCTCGAGGAGATCCACTGGCTGGCCAAGCTCTCAGATGCTACCCATCCCCACAGCTCCAGACTCTTCCATTCTGTCCAATGTTTGTCCACCACATTCCACCCCCCGGGTTGCCTACCTCCATGGGGAATATGCCCCTGCTCACGTGGACACATAGCTCCTGTGTGTTTTGTGATTGCTTCTCATATGAAAATGTATGAGCAAATGCCATGGCTACAGGATGGTATGAGGCAAACTGCACAAATCCATCACCTCTGGGAACCCATGAAGCATCTGAGGTTGGTGTAGAGCAGATATACCAATGGGACTGGTCCACAGCGGTGCATTGTGGGTGAGAGGTGGGGATATTGTGATGATAGCTGTTATGTGATCAGTAATTACAAGACGCAAAAGTTTCTCACTACTATGGGTTGAATGGCATCCTCCTAAAATATGTACTGAAGTCCTGTGTGCCCCACTGACAGTACTTCAGGTTGTAATCTCTCTCTTTTTTCTAAATAAAGTCACTCGAGAACGATTAGCTAAGCTAAAATTAAGTCATGTTTAGATGGATGGGGTTGCAATCCTACATGACTGTGTCCCTATGAAAGGAGAGAAATTTGAGCATAGACGCAGGGGGATATGACCATGTGAGCAGGTAGACAAGATTGGAGTGATGTCACAACCCAGGAAATGCCTAGGGTTGCCAGAGCTAGAACAGGTGATGGAGAACTCTCCCCTAGAGATCCCAGAGAGGATGTGGCCTTCTACCACCTTGGTTTTAGACTTCTGACCTCCAGGAGGAGTTTCTGTTATGGAAAGCCACCTGGTTTGTGGCAATTCCCTACAGAAGCCGGAGCTCACTGACTCCGGACCAACAGCCAGGAACCTGACATTTGTTAATATTGCCCCCAGGAAAACAACACCATGTTTGGCACACAAACAGGAAAGCAACAATGCTACAGATAGATTTGGGAGAAGCTGCATCACCTCAGCCAGGGGGGATAAGACTCCAAGCCCTCTGAGTGTGGAGTGTTCCTGGCCAGGGAGTCTCCAGGTAGCATCTTCTTCTCTGTGGTGTGGAGTGACGAGAGCCAGAATACAAGCACGGAGATGCCCAACATGGTCAATGGAGCATAGCGTATATGGACACCTGGACAGGATGGCAAGCCGGCTGTGATTGGCAATCGTCAGTCAAGGAAGACTTACAAGAAAAATACATGTGAACGCTGTTCTCTATGCTGGCTCCTGGGCTGACAGAAAAGGGGGAGGAAATGAGTGTGAGGGGGGAGAGGAGAGGTTTTTTTTGGGGGAGAGGAGAGGAGCGTGAGGGGGAGAGGAGAGGAGCGTGAGGGGGAGAGGAGAGGAGAGGAGCGTGAGGGGAGAGGAGAGGAGCGTGAGGGGAAGTGGTGCTGTCCTGCTGCTCCTTATGCCTGGTGCAGGGCAGGAGGGAGAGAATCCAAATTAGATCTGTGTGAAATTGCCCTCCCCCCCCCCGCACCCCAAGGCTAGAACCCATGAGGAGACTCAGCGAGGAGAAGAGAGTAAGGTACCTGTGATTTAAGACCCCCCTCAGGGCTAACCTCCAATACAGAGGAAGGGAATCTATGGCACAACATCCAGCCGGGCCTTTTTTTTTTTTATTAAGAAATTATTAATACAATCTTTTCTCATTTTACATAGCTATCCCCGTTCCCATTCTCTTCCCTTCCCCCACTCCACCTTTCCCTCTACCGCCCATCCACTCCTCAGAAAAGGTAAGAAAAGGTAAGGTTGACTCCCACGGGGCATCAGCAAAGTCTGACAGCTCACTTCGAGACAAGACCAAGGCCCTCACCCCATATCTAGGCTGAGTAAGGTGAGGCTCTAAGCAACAGTGAAGAGGACTCCTAAACTGCCCTTCCCCTGTAATCAGACTGATGACTATCTTCATTGTCATCATAGAACCTTCAACCAGCGACTGATGGAAGCAGATACAGAGATCCACAGAGAAGCACTGGACCAAGCCACCAGAGACCAGCCCAAGAGAGGGAGGAGAGATAATATGAGCAAAGGGGTCAAGACCATGATGGTGGTACCCACAGAAACAGCTGACCTGAGCTACTGAGAGCTCACTGTCTCTGGATTGACAGCTGGGGAACCTGCACAGGACCAAACTAGGCCCACTGAATGTGGGGGACAGTTGTGAGCCTTGGGCAGTCTATAGGGCCCCTGGCAGTGGAGCCAGGATTTATCCCTAGTTCTTGAACTGGCTTGGAGGGGCACATTCTTTTTGAAGGGAAACCAGCAGGGCCTTAATTGTCAACAGGAAACTGATTAACAGGATGGGCTCTGGTCTCTCTCTGCCTCTGAATGGCTTGAATTGGGAAAAACTCTTTTTTTTTTTTTTTTTTTTAAGACAGGGTCTCACTATGTGGCCCTGGCTGTCCTGTAACTGACTACTGAAACCAATCTAGCCTTGAACTCATAGAGATCCACCTGACTCTGCCGCCCAAGTGCTGGGACTAAAGGCACGCTCCACCACACCCGGTGGGTAATGTTGTAGAATATTATTTTCAGGTGTGTAACTTTTGTTTATGCTGCATTTGTTTAACTCTGTGAAGCTGTGATTTTTTTGCCTGTCTAAAACACCTGATGGTCTAATAAAGAGCTGAATGGCCAATAGCGAGGCAGGAGAAGGAATAGGTGGGGCTGACGGGCAGAGAGGATAAACAGGAGGAGAAATCTGGGAAAAAGAGGAGGTACAAGAACAAGGACAGAGAGCGCTAGGGGCCAGCCACCCAGCCAGTCATGGAGTAAGAGAGAAAGCAAGATGACAGAAGAAAAGGAAAAATCCCAGAGGCAAAAGGTAGACAGGATAATTTAAGGAAAGCGGGCAAAAAACAAGTTGAGTTAACGCTGGGCATTAATAAGTAATAGCAAGCCTCTGTGTGATTTGTTTGGGAGCTGGGTGGTAGGCCACCAACGAGCAAAAGAGCCAAAAGAGTAAAAAAACAGCCAACAACATTTTGGTGTTTCAATGTGGGGCTGGATTAAAAGAAAATCCAACAACAGGGCAAGACCTTTTAAAGTTATGTGTGTGTGTGTGTGTGTGTGTGTGTGTGTGTGTGTGCAGTGACGTACATGTGGAGGTCAGAGGACTTGTGACAATTGGTTCTCTGCTTCCCTCGTGTGGGTCACTGAGATTGAGCTCAGGTCTCTAGGCTTGGCAGCAAATACAAATACCTTTACTCCCTGGTCCAGGAAGGAATTTAAAACAAGACACAAAAGAGCCTCTTGCAGGCATGGAGTTAGTTAAAAGGGTAAGTTTGAGTTCTATGAAAGTGGAGAAAATGAGAAATACAGCTCTCCCCTCCTCAAGACAAGGGCTGCACAATTTGAGGCAACATGAGAGAAAAGTCTGGCTCATAGAAGCTACTGAGCATGCTCGGACTGGAGGGTCATAGAGGAGGCACACGCATGAATGAGGAGACTAGCATGTGAAAGGCGGTGTTGGATGCCAGGTCACTGGACCGGACATGACAGGAGAATTAAGAAAGACGTTAGTTTAGAAGAAGCCTTGGGGCTCTTATGAAAATTAGTGGCTATGCTGAGTCCCACGGTGAGACATGATCTTTCTGAGGTAGGAAAAGCTCTAGAAGAGACAAGTAACAGATGGGCACATAGTTGGTGGGGTTTAAAGTGCTGATGTAATCAGGAGAAGGTGTGTATATATTATGTGTGTGCATATAGGCACATACGTGTCATGGCTTGCACAGGGAGGCTAGAACACAGTTTTAGATGATGGTCTGTAGTTGGTTTTTCTGTATTCTTTGCCCTTTGCTCTCTGGGGGCCCGCCACCCAATTCCCAAATAAATACACAAAGGCTTATTCTTACTTATGAATGCCTGGCCTTAGCTTGACTTGTTTCTAGCCAGCTTTTCCTAACTTAAATTATCCCATCTGTTTTTGCCTCTGGCCTTTTACCTTTCTCTATTTCTCTCTACCTTTCTTTACTTCTTACTCCGTGGCTCACTGTGTAGCTGGGTGGCTGGCCCCTGACATTCTCCTTTTCTTCTTTCGTGCCTTGATCTCTCGTCCCAAATTTCTCCTATTTATTCTGTTTGCCTGACAGCCCTACCTATCCTTTCTCTTGTCTAGTTATTGGCCCATTCAGCTCTTTATTAGACGAATCAGGTGTTTTAGACAGGCAAAGTAACACAGCTTCCCAGAGTTAAACAACTGCAACATAAAAGAATGCAGCGTATCTTTGCGCCATTAAACAAATACCACACAGCTTAAACGGATGCAACACATCTTTAACTAATATTCCACAGCAGTGGTCCTTGTTTTCTGTCTTGTGTGAAATAGGGCCTCTTTGCTGCTTACTGTCTATAGACCAAGCTAGCTGGCTCCAAGGGGCTTGCTTTCCTGTCTCTACTTCCTAACTCACCACAGGAGTGTTGGAACCACAGACAAGCTAATGTACCCAGGTTGATGTGGGTTTTGAGGATCCAAACTCAGATCACACTTGGGCAGAAACTACTTCACTCACTGACCCATTGCCCCACTCCATAAGCTACTCTTCTTCGTTTGCCAAGTCTTATCCACATATATAATCTATGTAACTGTTCCATTACACAGGCCAGCAATCTACCATCATCATTGATTTCCTCTTTCCGTCAATCCTTCCTCCCACATACCAGACAACCGCATAGAAAGGCTAGAGAGGTAGCTCCATTGGTAAAATGTTTGGCATGTGTCCTGCTTAGTATTTTTGGTCAACTTGACTTGAGGAAGAGTTATCTTGGAAGAGGATCCTCACTTGGGAAAAAGCCTCCATCAGATTTCCTGTAGCATGTCTGTAGGGCACTTTCTTTTTTTAATAGTTGATGTAGGATCGCCCAACCCACTTGGGGTTTCACTAGACAGCACTTGGAGAAACTAATACCAGCTCTAGGCAGAGGTGGTCTCAGGTCATGTAACAAAACAGGCTAGGCAAGTCCTGGAGAGCGAACCAGTTTGAGTGACCTTCCATGGCTTCTGCTTCAGTTCCTGCCTCCCTCATCAGTCACTAATATGACTGAAAATGTCCTACAGCTGAATCTTCTCCCCAATGACTCCAGCTGGTGTCAAGTTGTCAGCACAGATGACAAGCCCTATCCCTACCCCTCAATGGGTTAACCCTCAGGAATGTACCTGTCTAGGAGAACTCAAGAAAGGGGAACAGAGAATCTGGCTTAGAACTGGGCACAAGCAGTTTGTCCTGTTCTAGGATCACTCACAGTGAATCCATTTGGGTTCTAAGCGTGTACCTCAAGAGATTTAGGGAAAGTGAGCTCCCTTGAACCCAACAATCAAAATGGCCAGCTTGACAAAGACCATCTTATATTTTTTTACAAAAATTCAAACTGCCAAGTAGTGACACAAAGCACATGCCATGACTTTATCACTTAAATTTCAAACTATTTAGTCTGGGCTGAGCGCAATGGTGGCTAGCTGAGCAGGGCATGACGGGTGTCAGTCCTCCAGCTTCTACTCTTAAGTAGATGAGCTGAGTCAGTTACTTCAGGAGGCTGCTTCCTTTGCCTTGTTTAGAATGGCGGACAGCTAAAGACATGGATTAGTCTAGAGCTCCTAGGAATTGTCAGGATCAACTTTGCTACACGGTAAGGGCTAGTTTGCTTGGGTACAGCTAAGAACTGGGTAGGACTCATAACAACACTTTACGTCTAACTTTCTCTGTTGTCTCATTCCTGTGGACAGAGCTTCTGGGAGGAAGGGGTCCAAATTCTGGAGTCTTTGTTGAACACAAAGTGAGACTCGACTTTCCTTTGTACCGAGGTGTATCCAACCGGGAAAGGAGCCGTCTAGTTGAGTGATTCTATAATTATTGCCACCATGGGACTTAGATTAATCAAGAACTGCAAAATTAGTGAAATATTTAAGAAATTTTGTGCTCAAAATCCGTATGATGAACATTTTAAAACAATATTATATATTTTGATGACTTAGGTACACACATATTGAATTAAAGATATTACCTCGATTCTGAGAGCAGTAAGTTAATATTTCATATGGCAACTTGCCTTTCCACTTCAGAAACTGGATGTGAATGTATTTTTTCCTGTTAGAGGTCTCAAGTTGGAATTTTACAATGAAGTTCAATGGCTCAAGCTTTAAAATCCAAGGACCTGCACTCTAAAGAAAATTGGATGTTTTTAGGCACAAAATTGATTGAAGAGAAATTTCTAAGAAGGGAACCTACTGATAAAACTGATGAAGTCAACAATTTAAATAGGTGGGAAAAAGACTTGTTAATGTTCTTGGTCTACGTGATTAATACTTGGGAGCCAAATGTAGGGGCATTCCACCCGGAAAGAATTATGTTACCCGATTTCTGCTCTGTTGTCTTGAGCGTAAGTAGCAAGCTGATTAAAAATGAATGAAGTAATTAGAGTAGCTCCGTGACCGTGCATGAGCCTCTGGTTAATGTTTCACTAGACTGTAGTCGGAAAGACTAACGCTGCAGTGCTTAGGAAAAGCCAAGACTGCAGTAATTCCCCAAGGAAAAAAAAAATGGGCTTCAAAACCAAAGCTGCTCAATGGCCTCCCAGGGAATGAGGCCAGAAAGGAAAAGGTGAAGGAGCCCACAGACTCTCGGCGGTGTGTTTAGACTCTGTCCACACATTTCTGTGAAGTGGAATACGGTCAATTCCATGCTCATTTTGATGGATCAATGAGACGGCTTGAATAGGACTTGGGGGCCTCAAGTAAGTGATTGGACCATCACGAACAAGTAAAAGTGGCCGATCTTCCTTCCTTAAGTTCTGTTGATGAGAGCAATATCTCTCAATAACAGCTGACCTTCAATCTGGATCATTTTCTGTTGGGACTGGGGTCTTCTGGGCACCGTAGGTGCTTAACAGCCACTGTGTACTAGATGCCGGCCACAATGCCTAGTTGTGGCAGCCAACAGTGTCTCCGTGTACTGCCCAGTGCTTCCTGATCTTTCCCGCCCACGCTGCTGAAACCACTGAGCAGGGCGAGTGTACAAACGGCCCCTTTCCTGTCAGACCGTGGCCCTTTCTACAACATAAAACACAAGGATTAACTTGCAATTATTTGGTCAATTTAGACTTCGCAGACAATTAAACTAGTTAATTCAGATCAAAATTTCTTCTTTGGGATTTGACTTATCAGGACTGGCATCTAAATTAACTCAATTAGTAGACTAACTGCTGGGCGACTTTCTAATTCTAACATGAGGTTTCAAGTTCGGAAGCACCTCAAGTGCAAGAGTCAGGTACGAAAAATCAGGAGAGACAGCTTCATCTTCTTAATGGTGCTTTCTGAGAGCATGCCTGCATACACTCCTGCACATGCACACATATGCACACATCACACCACTCTCTCGCACACATACATACAATACATGCACAAACACACACATATACACATACCACTCACACATATGCACACCACTCTCACACACATACATACATACACATATACACAAGCACACACATACACTACACACAGATACATGCACACATACATATATACATACAAAACACATAACACACAACACACACACTCCAAGGCTTCTTCCCACTGGCTCTGATGTGGACATGTCTCCTGTCATTTTCCCTCAATGTGGGTCTCAGTGTGAGGTGCCCACCACATGATGATGAAAAGCACCATGTTTTAGGGTCAGAAAAAGCTGTGCTTAAGTTCAGACTCTGCACTGATCATCTTCTCCTGGAAGTAAGACTTGTCATGAAAGCAATGGGTAAGCAGGATGCTCTGTTCTTCAACACATGAGCCTTTGCAAGTCACTTAAGAGCCAAACCAGGACTAGGTTGTAGCTCAATGTGGAGTGTTTGCACACATGAATCCTTGAATTTAATGCTTAGCATCACACAAACCAGGCAAGATGCTGCAAGCCTTCATCTCAAGCACTCAGGAGGGGGAGGAATTGGGGCCAGGAGTTCAAGACCATCCTCAACTGCAAAATGAGTTCAGGGCCAGCTTAGGCTGTTTGAGAGCCTGTGTGGAAGGAATTAATACAAGCCATAAATGTACTGAACCTTGATAACATCCATACAAGACCCTGTCTCAAACAAACAGAAGGGAACAAACCATAAAAATACCTGATCCTTGATACATCCTTGAACTTCTTACTAAGCTTTAACCATTATACTTTGTAGATAAATGCACTTTGTGAACCATTTATGATTGAGTATTCTGCTCTTTGCTGCCAAATGCATCTTAATTTTCAAATGAAGTAAGAGAATTTTCAGTGGAAGAGGAGATGGATCGCTTCCTCCACAGTATCTATTGTCTTCTCTTTGAAATTCTTGGTTATATCTTTGGCAGCAATTGACCTCATTTTGCAGCTTCCTTTGAAGCTACAGCTCATTTGAGATGCAAATAAAAATTGATGAGTAACTGCTGGGATTCTCTCTAAAGACCAGTCACTCAGCTAGGGTACTCTCTGGTCCTTTCCTCTTTAACCTCCTGCCTGGAATAGGAATGTCAACGGGTGGAATTCCGGCCGTCATAGTTGAGTCTAAGTGACCTTAGAAATGGAAACTGCACGGGAAAGAAAGTAGATAGAACATCTGTGCCCAGTGGCAGTGCCTGTAATGCCAGTGCTTGTGGGATGAAGGCAGTGCCCAAAACCAGCTTTGATGATGAAATGCATCCAAGGTACACCTGAACTGGTGAGACCTTGTCTCAGGTAAGCAAAGGCAGGAGGTAGGGAGGGAAGGAAGGAGGAAGGAAAGAAAGGAGTGGGAGGGAGGGAGGAAGGGAGAGAGAAGGAGAGGCAGAGAAAGAAGTGGGAAGGAGGAAGGGAGGGAGGGGAAAAAAGAAAAGAAAGCATAAAAAGGAAGGCGGTGGAGTCTCTAAACTGCCTATCTACCTATTTCTGTACCTTTTCTACTAATCCAATATTCTTCAGAGGCAGAAACAGACTGACAAATGGACAGATAAACAGACAACATACAGGTCCTTCCATACCCTGTATTTGTAGAAAAACGATATTTATTAGCAGAAAATGATATAAAATGACAAATCCAACAAAACAAAATACAAAATAACAAATAATCTAGGACAAGTAGGGAACACTAGCTAAGTCGTTGAATTCTTAGCCCATGTGGTTTTTATTGTCTTCTTTGTATTTTTCATACTTCCTATATGGATTTTAGTCTGGAAAATTTTAATTTTTCTTTATTGAAAAAATAATTGTTGCAGGCAAGGAGCTGGGAGCAACAGCTGGGAGCACTCATCTCTCTCGTTCTTTCTCATGACTCAGCAGCTTTCTGTTGGTCACATGGCCCTGTCACAGGTTCAACCTGCAGCACAAATTCTAATGACGGGTCAATAGTCAAAAGGTTCCGTGTCAGTCACTGGTTCATGAGGTCAGACTAGGACCAATCTGTGAGTCTTATTGTTAGTATTCGGGCGTCTGCACTGGCCTGCCCTGGGGGTTCTGACAGGTATGTCCTCAGCATAGCCACTAAGAGCCCTCGCTGTGCACAATCCTACAGTCCCTTTAAAAGGGCCCTGCCCACCTCCCATCTCTCTTTCCCTGTCTTTAACTGTCTGTTCCTCTCTCTCTCTCTCTCTCTCTCTCTCTCTCTCTCTCTCTCTCTCTCTCTTCTCTTCTCTTCTCCTGCTCCTGTCCCCTGGTCTCCCCCATCCCCTTCCCTCTTTCTGTGCTCTCTTTCCCTTAATAACAACCCTTGCATGCAATCTCTGTTGCATGGCCCCTTTCCTTCACACGCTGCTTTTTCTAAATTACAACATTCCTCATGTGGCTGTGATGTACACCGCGAGCTAGGACCATTGACTTCGGTTGTTATCAGTTACAGGAACCTTAGCGGAAATGAGGATTCAGGGTTAGTGAAATGGCTGAAGTAGTAGATCTCTCCCTTTCTAATGCTGCGACCCTTTAATACAGCACCTCATGCTGTGTGACCCCAACCATAAAATTATTTTTATTTCTAATTCACACCTGTGATTTTGTTACTGTTATAAATTGCAATGTAAATATCATTGCAGGATGGTCTTAGGTGACCCCTGTGGAAAGGTCACCTATGACCCTCCAAAGGGTCGTGACACCCAGGTTGAGAACCATTGGCTTAGTGTATAAGGCACTAGCAAGCCTGTCATCCTGAGTTCAGTCTGCTCTGCTCACATGAAAGTCGAGGGGAGAACTGATCTCCACAATGCGTTATTGCACACACACACGCACACACATGCGCGCGCGCTCGCACACACACACGCACACACATGCGCGCGCGCTCGCGCACACACACACACACACACACACACACTCCTATAATAATGAAAACGTTTTCTAGAAATTCAAAAACTAGATGCTCAAATAAAGAATTTTGTGGGTGGGATGAGAAAAGGACAAACACCCCTAAAATCGAAGGCTGTCAGTGCTAACTTTGGTGAGAACCTCACAGCCGAACCTCACCATGTGCTAGGGCCTGGCCTGTATTAAGTCACCTGCCTCTGAGGCAGACAGACATAGGGGAATATTTAGGACCCCGAGATTCCCATTTGCTTTGGTCTATGCACATTCCTCTTGTGGGCTTCGCAGCCTAGTTGTCCACCTGCACCTACTATGCACAGACATCCCTCTCTAAACAAGGTCCCTAGCAACCTGGAGCCCCCTCTATTCTGAATCTGCACCAGGCTACAGGTACCATCTCCTATCCATAATATGAATATCCCCTCCCTCATAACAATCAAATTTAGTTTCTGTTCATGGTGTGTTACCAATGTATTAAGGCATGAGACAAGGAAGGCAGAACTGGCTGTGTAGGCAGTGGTTCAAGTGTAACCTCTAGGACCACTTGGATAACTACTCACCGCCTTATGCCTACGCGAAACTGGGTGTGCATGTGATTCAAATCAGATACATCATGGGAAGGGATACGTCCAGCGGAATAATGATTATGTAACATAATCCATCAGTCAAGACAGAGAGCCACCCAAACTAAGCTTCTTAGTGGCCTGCTCCTCGTCCTTGTACCCATGAGAGGCAGTTCCTGGAAGCGTTCCGCTCTCTCAAACACCTCACATATGTGGCCTGCTGCCAATCTTGACGGGTGTCTCTCTTTGGTCTGCTCTACCGCTTCGACTATCTTGTTTCTTTTGAAAACCTGTGTGATCCCTTATTTTCAATTCTTTAGGTGAGAGGTCAAGAACCTGGAGATGTGCAACCTGGTTGCCGACTGCCGGAAGCGCGTGTGGCGCTGTATGGGTTTGCTAGGGCAGGGAGCCAGCAGCCAGGGCCTCGTGTAGACACAATGCAGAGGGAAGGAATACGGATTCAGCTCTCTGATGAACACGGTGAAACCACGCTGGACACGCTCCTGTTTTGAAGTCTTCTGTCAGAACCAAAGGTCAGGAGAGGGTCACCAGGGACACACTCAGAGTGACCCACTCAGGGTAGCCACAGTTATCTTTTAATAATGAAAAGTGGCCTTGGCCATAGCGGTTGCTTACTTCAGCAGTTTAAGGAACACATCTGGGGATCATCGCTGTTTCAGCCAAATTCTGTCTACGGCTTTCATAACTGACTCGAACGAATCGTGAGTCTGTAGGACAGGGCAGGCCCTCGTCTCTGTCTTTGTCGCTGACCAAGGAAGATAACTGTAGAGGACGTCTTCTCTCTTAAGTCTCGCCAGAACGTGCAAGCCTTCACTGCCCGCCCAGAGAGCCAACTGTTTACACTGATAATTCCTTGAAAGCTCTTAAAGTGCCGCGTCTCATTGCATCCCAAGACTTTCTTCCTCCGCTCTCAATTAGGGGATTGCTACTTGAAAAATGAGCGTGTTTTTATTGCAAGAGGAATTATAATAAATCTTATAAATTTAAACTAGGAATCAAAGCCCCACAGAGTTGGGAGGAAATCAAAGGATTGTAAAATCTCTCTCATTCATTTTCCCCCCGGGTAGCCTGCCTCTTGTCAGGCGCTGCCTACACTCGCGGCGCCGTAACGGGCTGAACTCCGCAGACGTGCAGATGAAACATTGCGTTGCGCATTGCTAATGATGCGTGCAGAATGCCAATGCTTACAAATATTTAATGTGTTGTAGGGGGAAGATCTTTATTAGATAGCTCGGAGTTTATCACCTTCCAGGATGAACATCTTAGAAAGTTGTATCCAATTGAAGAAATAATTTTTCAAAACTCCCAATTAAGGCGAGATAAGGAACTTCCAGAATTCAACATGAAGGAGATTAGAATGCCTCACAGAAATGAGGACCGATTCCTCGTCACAGTGGGAAGCCTGCATACTTTCTTTTACTCATTCCTAGAAATAAATGAGAATTCCTTCAGAGAACAATGGTCATTATCAATTCTATCCCAAGAAGTAATTACCATACTAAATATTCTTATGGCATGGAGCATGGCATCGTGGTTTTGCGAATGTTTTACTTCAACCTCAGCAAAAAAAGATGAAACTGTTCTCTTACTGGAAATGCCAAGTTAAGTAGTTCCTTAAAAACCACAGAAAAGCTTTTTGTGTAAGTGCACGGAGGAGGGTGGGGCAGCACTGTGAACTTCTAGGGAATACTGACAATGACCAAGCCTGTTTCTTTAGACTCTAGAATACTGCTTGTCCTGCGGTAAGTCCTTCCCGCCAAAGGAGAGCGAAGAGAAGGCTGTCGTCTTAAAATGAGCCACTGCACACGAGTGCCCAGCAATAGGTTTTATTTCTGTAATCACAGAGCCCAGTTTCATTTCCTATCCTGTCTGTAGGCAGCTGTGGGCTGTCCCGTGAGTCCATGCACATCACAGTCAAGGGTATATGCACAGTTAAAGCAGTTTAAAAAGTTGAAACTAACAAAATGAAGAAAATAAACAAAATATTGAGGACACGTGGAATGATTTACCAATTGAAATTAACACGTAATAGAATTTAAGAAGAGTTACTGTTCATTCAAGCAATGACGGTTCCTGCTTAAAATTTATGTTATTATTTCATTCTCCGATTCAAAGATATGTCACTTAAACCACATATTCCAACTGTACTTAGTCATGTATGCTTATAACCACAGCATTTAGGAGACAGTGTCAAGAGGACCTCTCCAGCTTTGAGGACAGCATGGTTCATGTAGTGACTGATTTCCAATGTAGAAAGATTCTCTCTCAAAAATCTATCCCCTAAAAGCATAAAATGAAGAAGAGAATCATAACTCAAAATATGGAAATTTTCTTATATAGTCTGTCTGCACTCATCTCTAATCAACAAGACCTTTTGCTGTCTTTATTCACCTCAAGAGAAGTTTGTTAACCATGACAGTAAGAAGCAGTGTGGAGATTCCACTCACAGAGGTCTGGAAACCCGCTGAATCCTTCATTGACCATGTAGCAGGGCCTTTCATTGCCTTCAAATGTCAGACGACAGAAGGAGTAATGGGGCATCTTCACGTTCTGCGTTATCATGACTTTGCGTAGCTGGAGAGTTGGTTCAGTAGTCACGGTCCTGTTCACTACCAAGTCTGGTTCCTAACACCCGTGCCAGATGGCTTAGAAGTACCTATAATTCCAGGTCCAGAATATGTGGTTCATGGCTTTGTCCTCCTTTGTTACCATATATAAAAATGATGTAATGATTGTGTGTGTGTGTGTGTGTGTGTGTGTGTGTGAGAGAGAGAGAGAGAGAGAGAGAGAGAGAGAGAGAGAGAGACTCCAAGTTGGAAAGGAAGGCTTACTTCATATATATGTTAGGTTTTGAATTAAAATTAATTTAATTAAGGTGTATAAGTGTTGCAAATGTGTGTACCAATTGAACGCCAGGTACCAGTGAAGAGCAGAAAAGGGTGTCGGATCCCTCATGACTGGCAGGACATCTGTGAACTGTCGTGATGCTGCAGGAAATCAAAGCCAAGCTCTGTGGACAAAAATCTCAGCTGCTGAGATACCTACTCAGCCCCATACCATGTCATCAAAAGCAGTAAGATGTAAATGGTTGTTTTTCAGTTCATCTTCACCTCAGCCCTGATGGCCCGGAAGAAATACCAGACTGATAACACCAGACATTAACTTAGACTTGGTGGTTGAAGAAATTCCTGAGCACAAATCTCCACAAAATGAGGGAAGAGTACAAGAGATGATCTGGAGACTATATCACAATGGTAGACTTAAAGTGCCTGACCACATGACCAAAGTCACGAGACTGAGTTTATCTCAACCACAGTAAATAGGCAGCAATGGGACCCCACAATGACACAAGTCATTGTACCCCTGCTGGTGTTTGTCTCCTGTAAGGAGAGAGAGAAGGAATCTGCAGGCGTGAAGAGGAGCTGTATGTCTCTTAACCACCGCGCCATCTCTCCAGCCCCAAGATCCTTGAAGCCCTTTGTCTGGTCACAAAGACCTGCTAAGTAGGCCTCTTTTAGAAGCCACAGACAGCTTCTAGTTTTTAAGGTGATATCAAGCTATGGAATTGCTTTTTGCCCCCCACTAAATGGAGGTACCCCCGAGTTATGCTGCCTCGGGCTTTCCCCACCTGGTATAATGCTGGCTTCACTTCTAAATGCCCACTGACTGGCAGTTAGTCCCATAGCTGTACTGTGTTGCCCAAGGCCAAATGAGAGCGAATGACCCCGCTTTAATCCCTCCCTGGATGCTGGCCAAGGCATGAGCATCTCATCCATTCCAATTCCAGTGACTTACATAAGGAAGCACTTTCTGAGACTCATTAGGGAGAAAGAACCTTGTGCACGCTGGAGCACGTGCAGAGGAAAGGCTGTGCTCTTTCCCCTCCCCCCACAGTTTGCCATAAACGAGCTCCTGAGTTAGCAAATTGTTATTTATTTAATTGTATATTTTTAAAAGTTCAAGTCATCCATTTGTGTATAGTTTTTATTTTTGCACATAGTGGAGGTGTGGATGCAGATGTGTGTTTGGTGTGTGTGTGTGTGTGTGCGTGTGTCTGTGCAATGTGTGCAGAGGCAAAAGGAAGGCATCTGGGACAATGTGTGCAGAGCCCAGAGGAAGGCCTCCAAGGGCACTCTTTCACTACACTCTACCTTATTTCTTTGAGGCAGACTCTCCCCTTGTGTTGCAATATATATATATATATATATATATATATATATATATTTGATAAAATTCTCATTTTGGGAGTTCCAAAAATGGCACAGCAGTTCAGAGCACGCACTGCTCTTTCAGAGGACTGGAGTTCGGTTTCCAGCACCCACCTCAGGAGGCTCACATGTGCCCGTCGCTCCAGCTCTAGGGTGTCTATGCTTTCTGAAAGTCTCTGCGTGACCTGTGCCATACACATGTAACCACGTACAAATTCGCACATGTACATGTCAGTAGGTATCTTATCATCTCAGGCGTTCAGAGCATCTCTTCTGAGGGCCAGATCATACTTCTGCATCCTGCCCTGAGACGAGCCCTTGCATGATTCTCTAGGAAACCCTTCACCGCATACAGTTGGAGAAGGATTGGTTTTGGTCACCTGGTTGTGTATATGTAAGACATTTCAGTCATGTTAATGAGTGGCCAGCGTGTTTTTCCAGCCCCATTGCTCTGCATCCCAGACCATGTGGCATCTTTCTCCCAGGCCTTTGACCACACCTGTGACCATGGGGTACACTGGAAGAAACCGAGAACCACACATGCACAGCTGCCTGTCTTCAGGGACGTCCGATGGATGTCAAGAGAACCCACTAGTAAGCAGTGACCATGAAGTTAGGAAAAAATGCTTCCTGAGTTTTAATTTATGTTTCTCTTTCAGGCAACGAAAGAAGTATGGAGTACGAAGATGCTGTCGAGCCCGGCAGCAGCTGTGACCACAGGACTCAGTGGCAAATGTGGAAGACACTTGCAAGTGATGTAATTTATCCATGGCACATTGATTGAGTGTCCCGTCCTTCAGCCTAGCATGGAAGAGGATTTCAGAGAACAATGCAAGGTGATGTCTTTTCCAGGGCTCCTCTTAGGGCAGAATACAGACATATGATCTGGTACTTGGAAGAGACACCCTGGACAATTTATGTGCCCAGGATTCAGAACTGGCTTATTCATGACTTCTCAGGGAAGCCATGCATTTAAAGAGTCAATTACTGCAACCGGTGATAAAAAGCTGCTGCCAGCAGAAAACGTCATTTGATAAAAGCCTTGAAAAGAAGTCTTTGCCCACACCCTGGGCGATACGTTTACAACAGCACATGCACAAGCGATCTCCTTGTTTTCAGAGTTGTGTCCTGGCTACAGAAACATCTGGGAACAGCAGCACTTTGGTTGGCATTGACAGAGTTGGTGGCAAGCATGAGTCCGTCGTGGCGACAGCTGAGGGAAGGCAGCCTTGCAGTCAGCCCCGTCTGCAGAGGCCAGCGTGAGCACACAAGATGGCTCTTTTATGTGCGACTTCAGGAATGAGCATGGTGACTCAGCACACTCTAGGGGTGTCTCCTTCAAAGTCTGGATGGAAGGAAATGAACGGCTGGTGAAGACACACTAGATGATAATTCTCCCTGGGCAGGTTAGAAAAGTCCACCCGCAAACTCTGCAGATGTGGGAGACGAGGAGCTAGATGGCGTGTGCTTGCTTTCAAGGCCGTTAGTCAGAGTGGGGAAGATACCTCTTGATGGAATAGCACTATGTCCATGGCATGTCGGAGTGTGCTTGAAATGTGCCTTCCTGGTAATGAATGAGCTGTTTGTGCACCTGAAATATGTAAATATTAAGTACACATGTTTAATAAAGCAAGCTGGCTATAAACTCAAGTGGATCAAGGCCAGAGTTCATGTCTGAGCTCGTCTTTTTGTTGATGAATTACATAGATGGGTAATTTTATAAATATCATAGCCATGCCGGCTTTCTAATAAAGTATGTAATGTATATATTAAGTCCTCAGTGCACACACACAGACACAGAAATTCATTTGATAAATATGCAAGTAGTAAGGTATGCAATACATATATTATAATACAGACAGCAAGTCCTCAGTGCGCGCGCGCACACACACACACACTCCCTCTAGATTATTTATTATCAGAGATAGTTATGTTGAGTGGGATGTAACCTATAGCATAATGGCTAAAATAAATCAGTTCTGTCATTGCCTGAGGAGTCTCAGCCAATCCACAGACCAGATCAGAAGCCTAAGTCTCCGTGTTACAGATCAAGAAACAGATGGACGCCTGTAGCACAGGTTGGCGTGTGTTCCTAAAGGAACCAGGAGAGGGCTGCGTCTTTTCCCTTTGGAAACTGTGGCGTAGAAGCAATTTGACTTCTGGAAAGAAATCATGACCGAGTGTTAATGGCTGATTAGTGCATGTTCAGTGTAGACAAGGGGAGGTAACATTTATTGTGGACATAGGTTGTGGGTAGAGACCAGATCTTATTTTTATGAATCCTATTGTGTAGTCCGTAAAGTGATGTACACGGTACTACACACAAGTCAGTGTTAAATTGTAGAACTAAATTTAGTATTCATCTGCAAGCTTTGTATTTTTTTTAAATGAAACATGTCCATATTTAACAGCTAACTACAAGAACCTATAAACTTAGAAATGCCTTGGCTCCAAACACGAGGACACATTTTTATTTTCCAAATCGGCTAAAACACTCTGACTGAATAGACACCCAATCGCAGGCCAGGAGAAACATCCAAGCTCTCTCCATCCCTCCCCTAAATCAATCTCACATTTAAAAATATGTAGAATATTAAAAAGGCAGATTATGCCTTTCCTAAATTCAATTAAGTAGTAATCGGGAAGGTTGAAGCCTTCAGGAGTAGAGATAATGAATGGTACAGGGCAAAGTCTCTCGCTCAGCCTCCAGGCAGTCCCTGCTAAATAAGAGGCTTTCATTCAACTTGGTAATGGGAAACATCCATCACCCTCGTCTCCGAGGCCAGCCCTAACTCTTCCTCAAGTGAAGACATTATTAAACGCTTAAAGAAAACTGAAGTCACAGAAAGACATTTCCCGGGCTCATGATAATGTAGATTAATCAATGGAGACGATTTGTACATTATCTTCGGAATGTGACTACAGAGCGGCCTTAAACATTCCAAGTCCTCAGAGCCTACTTAAAAATAGTACTCATAGCACTGACTCCGAGCTCTTTATTAAATGGCCCTGCAGGCACACGGGATTGGCCCGTATGTAGGTTATTTTATGTGCCCGTCGACAAGGAGGTGCATAGTAAATACATGTGACTGAGAAGACAAGGGAATATTCAAACAAAAGCTATCAAAGGGCACCACATGATGCCTGTCCCATCAGTCTAATCTGTGGTATTTGTAACCTACTGCACACATGTGGTTTATATTTTATTTTTTTTTTTATTTGGTTTTTCGAGACAGGGTTTCTCTGTGGTTTTGGAGCCTGTCTTGGAACTAGCTCTTGTAGACCAGGCTGGTCTCGAACTCACAGAGATCCGCCTGCCTTATATTTTAAACTGTGTAGGGACTGAAGAGGCAGCTCAGTGGTTAAAACACTTGCTTTTCTTGCAGAGGACTCAAGCTGTTCCCAGGCCCCATGCCGGGTGGCTCACAACCACCTGGGGCTCCGTTTCAGGAGTTCTCATGCCCTCTTCTGACTTCATGAAGCACTCTTACACACATGGCACACCCAGGGACACACACGTATGTAAATAAAAATAAAATTTCAAAAGATAACCATGGATACTATGAATGCAGATTAATGAAAACTCTACAGTTGCTGTTAGCTCTCTCAGGCTGTCCAAGTGTCCAGAAGTGAGTTAATACTGGACTATACAAGGTGTCTGGTGGATAGATAAAAGCCAGCCTTTAGGGTCTTGTGAAACTGGTTCCCATCTGCCAAAAGGAATCATTTCCCTTACCTGGAGGAAGGATCATGTGTGGATCCTATCAGCATATCAAAGCCACGCTGGCCTCCAGGCCCTTCTGCATCCCAAGTCCCCTTTGTCCACCTCCAAGTCTCCACTCTGGCGTCCTGGCGTCTCCCCTCTGCAGTCAGGTGTCCCTTCACCCAGATACACGCTTGTTGTTCCCTTTATAAAGGCACGGTTTTCACCCTGCCCAGTCACTATCCCCCCCACCTCTCCCCTCTCTTGCTCCGTCCCACTTACTCTCTTGTATTCTCACTCCCTCTCTAGTCTCTGTCTCCAGCCGGCTCTGTCTCCACCGTTCTTCCTCTCTGCCCCAGCTCTGGCCACATCTAGTCTGCAGACCATGTCCAGTCTTTTCTTTCTATGCTTTGGATCCTTCCAGATTCCTCTGGCTGTTCCCTCTCTGGTATCTACAACAAAAACCTTAGTCTTGTATCTTGGCTGTCCTGGATCTCACTCTGTAGATCAGGCTGGCCACAAACTTACAGAGATCTCCCTGCCTCTGCTTTCTAAGTGCTGGGATTAAAGGTGTGTGCCACCATACCCAACTATTCTATTTCTTTTTTAAAGGACTTTCTCTATCCTTTTTCTTTTCTCTCCCAAGACTACTTATATCTTTTAACACACTATAAACCATTTACATCTGAATCTGTCTTTATTGTATATCTGTAATTATTTTCTGATCAGGGGAGGTTTTAATTTACTAAATGATATGGCTAAGATTAAAGCTGGGCTATGGTGGCTGCTCCACTCCATTCCTTAGATTTCTGGACACTTGTTTCCCAGGTGGCAGCACTATTTTGATATATTCTGGAAACTTTGGGATGTAAGACAGAACCAGAGAAAGTAGGTCATTGTTCACTGAGGGAGCCTTGTCCCTGCTGTCTGTCCTTCTGGTTTGCCATGAGGTGAACGTGGTGGTATTTTAAACTCTCACCATTATTTCTGCCCATTGAACGGAGTCAGGAAAGGAGAAATCGAGTTATCTGAAACTGTGAATCCATATAAGTCTTTCCTTCCTACAGCTGTTTATGTCTTGTGTTTTCCTCACAGCTGTAAGATAGGAATCAGCACAGGGTGGGGGAGGCTGCTCTGTGGGTAAAGCACTTGCTGCATACACAGGCGGCCTGAGTTCAGATCCCCAGAACCATGTAAAGCTAAACACAGCAGCCCACACCTGCGATTCCAGCTGTTGCTCTGTGGTGAGATGGGTAACAGAGAGAGGAGATCCCAGGGCCTCACACTCTACTGGTCTGCAGCAAGAGACCCCTGTCTCCCAGGGCCTCACACTCTTCTGGTCTGCAGCAAGAGACCCCTGTCTCCCAGGGCCTCACACTCTTCTGGTCTGCAGCAAGAGACCCCTGTCTCCCAGTGCCTCACACTCATCTGGTCTGCAGCAAGAGACCCCTGTCTCCCAGAGGTTCACAATGCTCTAGTCTGCAGTGAGAGACTGTCTCAAATGAGGTGGAGCAAGACCAACAACTAAAGTTGTCCCTCTGACGCCCACACATCTCTGTGGCACGCAAGAGCACACATGTGTGTGCACACATGTGAAGGCTGGTAAATCAGAGGGCATATTGTTTCTTTTTGTTCACCGATATGAAAACATGCTTTCTGACAGGTGGGTGTGTGAGCCTTTAGCTGCACTGCTAAAGGAACTAGTTTTCAGTGCCAATAAATCAGCTGAGGCAGCAACGTGAAGTCATTTCATGGACATGGACCAGCATGTATTGTTATAACTTAATGGAACAAAGTGTCAAGAAAATGTAGGTCAGCCTGGTGAGCCTTGGCAGGTGACAGGACGTTTCTGTGCTCACAGGATGTGCCTTGCTCTCTAGACCCTCACCTCTTGAGTTCCTCAGCTCAAATGCAAAACCTCAGCAAAGAGATACATCAAACCATTTGTAGGTTGACATTCAAATGTTTTAACTTGCTTCACTTGGCTCCCAGAATTCTTTCCTGGAGATCACATGACATTATCAGGCTGCGGTGAAGGGCAGGAAAGCTTTGAGACGCAGAAAGAATATAAACATCTCCGAGAGGCAGCCATATTTTTATATAACACCTCCTGGAAGGACATACTTCTATTATTCCTTCCAAGATTACAGCCAGACATAGTGGCTCCCGAATATAACCTCAGCATTCAGGGGCTGAGGCAGAAGGATTGCTTTGAGTTCAAGATCAGCTAGGGATATGCAGCAAAATTTTGATACTTAAATTTTGAAGTCAAGGCATTTTTGAAATATAATAGGGTAGATTAATCCTACAGCATTAATCCAGCATTTATAATCAAATGACTTTTAGCAGCTGTTGCTCCTTTCTCTGTAGTCAAACAATTCAAAGTCAATACAATAACATACAGTATCCAGAATCTCTGTGTATTTTCCATCTTTATGTGACTTTTTTTACTCTATTTCTTTTATATTTTTAATTTTTTTGGTTTTTTGAGACAGGGTTTCTCTCTGTATCTTTGATTGTCCTGGATTTCACTGTAGACCAGGCTTGCTTTGAACTCACAGAGATCTGCCTGCCTCTGCCTCCCAAGATTAAAGGTGTGTGCCACCACACCTGACTTACTCTATTTCCATTTTTTTTATTTCTCCATTCTTTCTTTTCACTCCCACACAAATGTATATTTTTAAACACACTGTAAACTATTTGGAGGTTGTTTTTTTTTTTGTCTGAAACTATGATTACTGTATATCTCTATCTTTTTCTGAGTACATGGAGCCTAGCTTCATTGCAGAGGTACTGACGAGAGCCATGTTTATTGTCACAACTCTGTGGAGTTTCAAGGTCCCTGCCACCACCAAGAACCCTGCTGCCAACTATTCACAAACACCATTTAAGTGGTTGGTGGCAGAGCCTCTTAAAAGAGCTGCAAGGTTGCACTGAGTTGGTAAGTCTCTCTTAAAGGAGTTGCACATCTCTAGCAAACAGAGCCCAACAAAGACAACGTTGCTACCAAGAAGACATGCTTGACTCTGTTCTTTTCTACCTAGAATCCCCTGCCCCTTAAAAAAAAAATAAAGACCCTTTTTAGGCTTTATGTGGAATTTTTGCCAAATGTTAAGGCACCATTATGTAAACAGAGGCTGCTCTTTCATTTTCTAGGCAACAAGACCTGAATAATCACTCAGAAACTTTATTAGTTGCAACACTGTTTTGCTAATAGCTTAGGCGTATTCCTAGCTAGCTCTTACATCTTAAGTTAACCCATTTCTACTAATCTGTGTATTGTCACTAGGCTGTGGCTTACTGGTGCTGGCAAACTCCTTTGGCAGCTGCATAGCGTCTCTCTGAGTCCACCTTCTTTCCCCCACTATCTCTGCTTGGATTTCCCACCTTGCTATATTTTGAGGCTTCTTTATTAACCAATGGTAATAAAAAACATATTTACAGAACACAGAGGGGAATCCTGCATCAGAAATTCTATGATTTTATGGGCTAGATGATTCTCACCAATGATTTTGTGGCTTGCCCATGGAAATTATTTTTAACTTTAATATTCTGGGACCCTGTGGTCATCTCTATACTCCATCTAAACTGAGCCGGTCTGTCCTGTCTGTCTGTCCTGTCTCTATGGGTACTGGAACATTCTAGACTTTGGACGCAGCAAACCTAGGCCCTATCAACTTTAATTTTCCAGTTTCTGGACCTTGTAACTGCTTGTTTTTAGACATCACTTTGCTCATCTTTACACAGAAACGCGATTTCTCAGGCAGTTACCAAGTCCTCATGCTAATCCCTGCATATGCACCGCATGGTCAGTGCACAGATTTTGTCATCTGCTCTCAGCTGTATTTCTTCTCCTTCCTCACCTTTCTGCTGGGGTCAAAGTACACGTATCTTCTACATTCTTGTCCAAGTCAATGATACTCAAAATTTGGATCATGGCAGCCCCCACAACTCTGCTTGTTATACAACACTAGGAATTTCTTTTAGATGACGTGAGTCTGTTAAGCATGTAATTTTCCATGAAACCGGAGCACCCATCTTTTCTTACCGTGCCCTCGCCCACCATTACATTCTTGGGAATGTCGCAGCAAATCTCCAAACAGCTTTCTTAAGCATAAATAAGCCATAGCTACTGATCTCTTCCCCGCTCCAGCCTCTCAAGGAGGAAGTGTGTTACTGTACCGTGACTTATTCAGAGGGAGATCTGCACGTAGCACATTGCCTGCTATTTACATCTGGCAGTGGAAACTAACTCACTGTGTGTCTGCTGAATTCCAGAGCAGAGTTGGATTCTGTTTACTTACTGTGATCACTGTCTTGCTAACAGAGTCTTTATATAAATGTTTATTGAATTATTAACCACATTCTTGATTATTATAATCGCCACTTCTTTTTTTATATATACAATTATTTTACTAGGGACTTCTAGAATCTTGCTAATGTTTATTTATCATTTACTGAATCTCTCTTCAATTCTTTTGGACATAGAAATATTATCTAAATTATGTTATGTAGGGTTTGGTTGTTTTTTTTTTGAGACACAGTCTCACATGGTAGTCCAAACTGGCTTTGAGTTTGTTATCCTCCTACCTCTGCTTCTGGAGAGCTGGGATTACAGGCATGGACCTCCCAGATCTTTGTCAACGATCCACAGGGAGGCTCCAGGTCTAGTGTCAGCCTTTCTCCTGTACACTAAAGGGTTAACCCAGAAAGCTTGGTTTGCTCAAAACCTGACCATTCCAAGAAAAGACTGGCCCTTGGGAGAATCAACTTCTGATCCTTTGAATATTCCATCTGACAAGAATATAGTGGTGTCTCAGGCCTCAGGCTACAACAGCATCATCTTAAACTCTGGTGTCCAGAGACTGACTACATAAGAACAGTCATGCAGAAACCTTTTTAGGAGTTCCCATGACAAAGCTTCCATCTCAGTGCTAGGAGAGTTAACACTGTGCTTGCTCCTCTGCTGAAAGAAGAAACTTGAGATAGTGTCGACCATCAACTTTATCTCTCACACATTTCAGTCTGTACCCTTAAAACAGCAAACTTCAACTGTGAGTTTTAGAGGTTTTCTGAACCCCAAGTCTTTCTCATGAATCTGTTCTGAATTGTTTTGGGGGACTCCCAAAGTACAACTGACTCTATTGTAGTCATGTGCCCTTGGTCAAATTAGCCTCATTTAGGTTCACATTCCTCACTTATAGAATGGCT
The DNA here is from genome assembly GCF_014885135.2 of Alexandromys fortis. NCBI lineage: Eukaryota > Metazoa > Chordata > Mammalia > Rodentia > Cricetidae > Alexandromys > Alexandromys fortis. The sequence goes on along the minus strand of NW_026067893.1, from coordinate 3,476,786 downwards.
ATAAAATCATCATCATCATCGTCATCACCACCACCATCACCATCATCGTCATCATCACTGTTTTGTGCTTATATACAAATGGAAACACTCCCTACTAGAGGGCAGAGAATGTTCATAAGACTCAGGAAGTAAATAAACTTCACAAGACCCAGGAAACTTCTAAAATTTAGAGCCACAAGGCTTCTCCCCAAGGTTAACCAAGTAGTAGCAACTGGTGGGGAAAGGAGACTCTGTATGTCTGTCTGTCTGTCTGTCTTTCTCTTTCTCCTTCCCCCCTTCCCCTCTATCCTTCCCTCCCTCTCCCTCTCCTCAAGCACAGCTACCTGCCAGTTGTGCAGGGAGCTCCAAGATGCAGTTTTCATGAGTTTTCACTCACACTGCAGCGGGCTTTCTGGTAAGGCAGCTGCCTTAGAGTCACCCACGCTCATGTAAGTCACTCTAATAAATTCGCTAGCTCCACTAGGCTCAACTTAGGATAGGTTTTGGTGTCTGGTACTGGTGCCCTACCTAAGGGGGACAGGAAGTTAGTTGCTCACACCTCCCCAGGAAAAGTCACACAGCATCTGCTTGGCAGTGAAGTTGCGCTACCAAGTTATTCTCCTGAGAATTATTACAGAAATGCCTGGGAAAAGCTAAGTGTCCGCATGGAGCATACACCTACCCAAGCCTGTCTCCTTTAGCAGTCTCTGTCATGAGTTCCCGCAGGCTCCATCTTAGGACAGAATTCTCTAGAGCAGAGTGCTCACCTCAGGTAGAGCAGGGAGAGCTCCCGTTCAGTCTTTCCCCCTCTAGGACACTTTCTCTCTCTTCCCCTTCCCATTTCCACCCCAAAGCATTCTTGATGGAGAAGATTCATCATCCCCCATCTTTGCCTTTTGGCCTTATGCGGTACAGCTATCTCTTTCTTGATCTTTTGCTTTGGTTTCCTCTGAACATCTCTGGGATTTCTTCCCATTCTTGGATCACTGGATGTCAGCTTGTTTTGGCCTAACTTCTACATATCTGTGATGCTCCTGATAGGAGCCTTTGTTCTCTCTCTTCAAAATAAAAACACTCTTCACTTAATTTTAAGTTTTATTTATTGCAATTTTTTTCCTAATTACAGGAATGTAAAGCCCAAACCAAAACCATACACACGTTTATACCTCAGGAAGCCCACCTAAACGTCTTCAATCCCTCAGCCCACAGCCGAGCTTCCTTTGCGCAGCCAAACAGATTTCCTTACTTCTCTTGCCCTTTCTTCCCTATTAGGAGAGTTTTCAGTGGCAGAGGCAGGGACAACATTTTAAAGAGTTTTCTAGCCCTTTTTATTTCCACGATGGAAATCATAAACAGATGGGGCAGATACATCTGGCTCGTCTCTGAACTTTATAAACACGGGCCCTTTCTCGAGCCTGTGATGCAGATCTGAGCATCCGCAGCTTTACCTTCCGAGCTGTCAGGAACACCTTCCTGGGTCTCAGTTTGGAGACTCAGATTGTAATGGCCTCAGAGTGCCCTCTGTGCCCCGCTGCCTGTGGCTCCAGAGAAGAGTGTGTACCGACACCTCTGGGAAGAAGAAGCTTCCCCAGGCCTGTGTGTCTATGTTGGGGATCAGAGCAAAGGCCCCAGGAACCATGGGGAACCCAGCACTATACTTGGATCTGGTTGATTTTTTTTTTTTTTTTTTTTTTTTTTGGTTTTTCAAGACAGGGTTTCTCTGTGGTTTTGGAGCCTGTCCTGGCACTAGCTCTTGTAGACCAGGCTGGCCTCGAACTCACAGAGATCCGCCTGCCTCTGCCTCCCGAGTGCTGGGATTAAAGGCGTGAGCTACCACCGCCCAGCAGATCAGGTTGATTTTTAAAAATCTTACCCATAAACAACCTTTGGTGAACCGTGGGGCGGTTGACAGCAACAAGACAATTTATCTAGAATGTTAGAGACTTCAGTTTGTTGGAGACTATTTTGAGATATGGTGGATTAGTTAGTTTTCTATTGCTGTGACGAAACACATGACCAGGGCAACTTATAGCAGAGTTTATTTAGGCTTATGGTTCTAGGTTGATAAGGGTCTGTCAGGATGGGGAAGCAAGGTAGCAAGCAGCAGGCTGAATTAGGGTGCTGGGGCTCATATCTTGAACCACAAGCAGAAAGCAGAGAGAAAACTAGGAGTAACACAAGGCTTTTAATCTCAAAGCCTGTCTGCAATGACGTACTTCCTCCAGCAAGGTCACACTTCCTAAATGTCTCTGCACAGCCACCAAGTTGTTAAACATCTGAGTCTGTGGGTGGTATATCTCAGACAGAGGTGTGCGCGCGCACGCACACGCACACGCACGCGCGCACACGTACACACACACACACACACACACACACACACACACACACACAGGAATGTAGGGTTTGGGGGGCGGTTTAGTTGTAGAAGGGTGCCCATGGGACAGGAAGTGAATCCTTCACCTGAGTTTCACAAGTTCGGTGTTTGTGTTGGGTAGTTCACAACGGCAACTCCAATAGCCCCCTGCCTCGAGGAACTAAGAAAAGTTCAGAAACAGAGATAATAAAGGAGAGATTCCAGGGGAACTCTGAGCAGCCACAGCAAGCCCTTGGTCAGTAAGGAGAGACTCCGGACTACAATTCCCAGAGGGCCTTGCGGCCCAGCCGGAGGAAAGGGGGGGGGCTGATCAGGCTGCAGCTCGTGGGTCATCTGTGTGCGCCTCCCGGTAGTGGGTGCAGGCTGTGAAAGCATGGCAGCTGCTGAGGCAGAGGTGGCGTCCCCTCCGATTGCCGACGCAGCCTCTGACGCTACAGAAACAGCCACAGTGGTAGCGGCCCGAACCAGTTCTCCAGCCCAGGTCTCCAAGGCCGCCCTGGCTGCTAAGCTACTGTCGCTCAGCGGCGTGTTCGCCGTGCACAAGCCCAAAGGGCCCACTTCAGCCGAGCTGCTGAATCGGCTGAAGGAGAAGCTGCTGGCAGGTACTGCAGCCCGGGTAGGGACCAGGTTGCGGCGTTCTCCGCTGCTGGGCAAGCGCCCTGGGGTTTTAAATTTTATCTTAGTGTTTGTTTATATTTATTTACCGAGTGACTTAATTTTCGCGCTCACGGCTCAAGCGAGAAAAAGAGCGACTGCTGAATTAACTTTCTCTGGACAGAAACCAGGTCAGCCTGGATTGAACTTAAAAAGCTCAGACTCTTACAACAGCGGCCACGTGAGCTCACGGGAAGTATGTGTGTGTAGATTGGGGCCCACCTTGCACACACAACTTTCCACCTACGTGCAGCCCAACTCTGTGGTTCGATCCCTGCCAGGGTTTTTGTTTGGCTCCTGTGGATGAGTCCCACCAAAGGAAGCGCTGACTTTCTACCCCCAAGCCACTAACTTAAAACTCTATTTTAAAAACTCACAGACTGAGTTAGCAGGGTCTTAGGACGTCATCTTTCACCTTTTAGCAGGAGCGAGAATTCATCTTTTAATCAAAAACGAGTTCCCAATCCCCACATTTGCAGAGGTTGTGATTCTGAACACCTGGGATATTTTTGGGAAATGGCCCTCTTAAACCGTTGTTCCAGATTCCGGTGGAGTACTTTATGGAACATTAAAATAGAAGCTGGCCGCTTTTCCAGTCACACTTCCTGATGATTCGTGTGCACTGCGAAAATGTTAGAAAAAGTTAGAAAAGCCCGGTAGAGCACTTAAAACTGTGGCGTGAACAACAAATAAAAAAAAAACCAAAACCTTAGTTTGGTTTTGCATGTGTACATACGTGTAGCACGCATGGATGTGTGTGTGTGTGTGTATGTAGGTCTGAGGTGATGACAACCATCTTCAGAGATGGCTTTCCATCTTCCATGCTGAAGCAGAGTACCTCTCTTGAACCCAGGGCTCGCCAGTTAGGCAAGTCTAGCTGCCCCGCTTGCTCCAAGGAAAATCCAGCGTGGCTCCCTCGTGTGGGCATCAGGCTTCAGTGCCATGTGGGTGCAATGTTCATGTGGGTGCTGGAGGTCCTGACTCCGGTCCTCATGATTCCGTGTCGAGCCCTTTTTACCCTGATCCTCACATTACTTGATCCTCACATTAGGCTGTATCTTTGAGTCCTGTAGAGACAGGAGATGAAGGGTGGCAGTCTCTTCCCTTAACTAGGCTTGCAGTCTTGTGATTTCTGCAGGCTTCAGTCACGGGGACCCCAACCGTAAAATTATTTTCGTTGCTACTTCATAACTGTAATTTTCCTACTGTTTTGAATCACAGTGTAAACATTTGATATGCGGGATATCTGCTATGCGGCCCCTGTGACAGGGTCGTTCAGTGGCGGAGAACGCTCTCTTAGAGGCTCCTCTTGCTCCATTCGTGTTCCTCCAAGTATGGTGATGTCATGTCTGGTGACAGGGGGACTGCTTGCCTGGTCTCGGGATTCCGAGCCAGTGGGACGGTGTCCTGCTGGGACTGGTGACCTGCACCCCCCTCGGAATGTGGATGTGGCCTCTGCACTCCCACGGTGGCTGCCTTTCTCCTTGTCTCTGCCCTGCCCTCTTTTCATTTTCTTTCCTGTGTTCTGTCCCCTGGTGTCAGTTGTTATAAAGCGGGTTGATGGGCTGAGGGACAGGTACGGTGTGACAGTTGTAACAGTGAGAGACAGGGAATGGCGGTTGTCATCATGGCGGGAGTATGAAATGAACCGGGCTGGGACCCTTCAGGTCCCCAGTGTGTCACGGCGGCTCCTCGGTGTCTTTGGGGCTCTCCTGACGGTGGGAGAGGATGTGTCTCTGACTCTTTAGCCCGCCCTTGCAGACTCTCTCCTCATATTGGGCTGCTTGTCCTGCCTCCATGGGTTTTTACCTTGTCTTATTATATCTTGTTTTGTCGTGTTTGGTTGCTGCGTCTTGGAGGCCTGCCCTTTCCTGAAGGGAGGTGGAGGGAAAGTGGGTCTGGGGGAGAGGGGAGAACGGGAGGAGGTAAGGAGGGAAACTGTGAGATTTGTTTCTTTAATGAATGGAAAGTTTTGTCATGAGGACAACAAATAAAACCAGGCCGAGAGCTCAGCACAGGTAGACGTAGCCCAGTACGAGATGTGCTTTCAAAGTGAGGAAGGACAGAGGAAATTGGGAATACTTAGAGGGGTTAACCGAGGACTTTTAACTAACAGCATATGCCAGCCCCAAGCTGTTGTCATTTCCTCTAACTATAGGAATAGTCCTAGAATTCACTGAGTTAGTGTAAATATAGACTCACTTGAAATTGTCTTCCTTGGGGCCAGAAAGATGGCTCCCGCAGGTAAGAACATTGGCTGCTCTTCCAGAGGACTCAGGTTCGATTCCCAGCAGCCACTGGGGTCTCATTTCCATTCGTAGCTCTAGTTCCTAGGGCTCTGATGCCCTCTTCTGGCCTTTTTGGGTATTGCGCATATATGGCGCACAGGTATACATACAAGCAAAACATTCACACACAGTAAATGATAGATAGATAGATAGATAGATAGATAGATAGATAGATAGATAGATCGATCGATCGATCGGAACGTAGGTAGATTTGGGCACTGCGTGTACATGGCACACAAGTATACATGCAACCAAAACATTCATTCACAGTAGATAGATAGATAGATAGATAGATGGATGGATGGATAAATAAATAAATAATAAATAAAATAATTTTTTTTTAGAAATGAGTTCTAGTTTCTAGTTGACTAATTTTGGAATACTCTTGTAAGTGAGCAAGCATCTGGTCATCTGTGTGTGTGTGTGTGTGTGTGCGCGCGCGCACGCATATGCGTGAGTGTGGGGGCAGAGGTCACCTCGGGTGTCGTTCCTCAGGCACTGCTCACATTATTTGAGGCATGGCCTGTCACTGGCCTGGAACTCACCACGTAGAGGTCAGCAAGCTCCAGAGACCCTCTTGTCTCTCCTTGCTCAGCTCTGTGATTATATATTCATGTCGCCACACCCAGGTTTCTTTTACGTGTGTCCTGAGGATGGAAGTCAGGCCCTCAGGCTTGAGTGGCAAGTACTCTACCAACTGGGGTAGTCCCAGGCCTGGCTGTATGTGTTTTGTTGTTTTGGTTTTTGAGACAGGGTCTCACCATGTACCCTTGGCTACCCTGGGGCCCGTTTGTTTATTTATTTATTTATTTATTTATTTATTTATTTATTTATTTTCGAGACAGGGTTTCTCCGAGGCTTTGGTTCCTGTCCTGGAACTAGCTCTTCTAGACCAGGCTGGCCTCGAACTCCCAGAGATCCGCCTGCCTCTGCCTCCCGAGTGCTGGGATTAAAGGCATGCGCCACCACTGCCCGGCTCCTGGGGCCTGTTTTTAAACTCAAACTTGTTTCTAAAAGCGTGCACCACCACACTGAGCCTGCTGCACCTTCTAAGTGGTCCCAGCCTTCCACTTGGACTGTATTTATTTGAAGAGGCCTTGTGGTCTTCCTCGTTCCTCCTGACTTGTCTTGGTAATTGTTCTTTTCATCACTCTGGCAGAAGCTGGAATGCCTTCCCCGGAATGGCACAAGAGGCAAAAGCAGACATTGAAAATTGGGCATGGAGGGACGCTGGACAGTGCTGCACAAGGAGTCCTGGGTAAGGAACATGGAGGAAGGTTGATAGCACTCTCCTTTCACACCAGGAGTGCTGGGCAATGCCGATCCAGTCGTCTGAGGCCCTGGTTCTGCAGACACCGGGAAGGTTCCAGTTACACTGCTTCTTCTAGGAAGCCCTGGAGCGGTACAAAGCACACAGCCCCACACAGCACACAACACACAACACACAGTACACACAACAGCACACAACACACAACACCACACAGCACACCACACACAGCACACACAGCATACAACACACAGTACACACAACACCACATAGCACACGACACACACCACACAGCACAGAGAATCATCACCTCTTCCATGTGTGCTGGGCTCTGAGCAAAGGTTTGAATTCGAGAAGCGTAGTAGCGTGGGCATGGCTGCCGTCTGGGGACTTGGATTATAGGAACAATGGCTCCCTTTCCTGTCATAAACAGGGTTTGCTGTTTGACCCTGTGGGCTTCTGCTTTCCTTTAGGAATCTGGAATTCTGTGCCATCACCCAGGCAGGGGTGCCTGGGTGACCATTTCTAAACACCAAATAAAGCGTTGGTTTACTGTGTTTCTGACGCTTCCCAGAGAGAAGCATTGTACATGTCATTATTGTTGAAGTAGCGAGCCAAGCGTGTCCCCTAAGCAGGAGGGAGAGAGGTCAAGGAAGCCGGACTGGGGATTTGATCTCACTAAGTCATAAATACACTATAGATAACAAGTCCTAGCTATTTACCAGTCTTTGGGCATGGGAGAGTTGTGGGGCTACTGAGAATTTCAGCACAGCTTTGGGGGAATTGCTGTATCTAATGCAATCTCAGATAGTTCTCTCTAGAACTTAAACCCGACAGCTCTTGAGGGGAAGCCTTTCGTTTCTCACAGAGTTATAGGTTCAGTAGCTTGTGGAAGGAACTTGGTCGAGAAAAAAAGTCATTTGTCCTTTTAAATGTCCTGTTTTAAAACTCCGGTAGAGGTTCTGACGTCTTCCCTTTATGGACTGTTAAGGTGTATGTCCACGGGTTAGGGTGGATTTTTCCTCAGATTGCACCCATAGGCACAGGAATGCATATATCAGGCTTCCCGTCACCTCCATCCCCGGTACTAGAAACAAACCTTTATTCTCTGCACGGCACTGTGCTTGATTTAACCCTGAGCGCTGGGGTTGAGGGCTGGCACCCCCATACCCAGCCCCATAAAAGCTCCTCTGAGAGGACAAAATAAAATAAAGGCATTGATGGAAAGGGGAGGAAGCGCCAGGAATTCGAGGGGCTTCCTATGGGGCCCACGTCAGTCTGTCCTGGGCTGGGGTTCAGGTGGACTTGGGGGCTTGTTTTTCCTGTGACTGATGCCGGGGGTGTGTTTTCCTGTGGTTTATGTACTATTGTTTCTTTAGGTCAGGTTTCTGCTTCCCCTACCAGTGAGCGTATGGCTGGAGGGGATGATGGTTGGTGGCCCCCCCCCCCCCATACCCCCAGTCACTCTGCGGTCCATTCCCTTCATCCCTCTGTGACGTCCCTGTGTTCTTCCTCCCTTTCTCTCATCCTTCCCTCTTCCCTGTCTTGACTCTGTTCTTGCTACATATCACATGGGACAACTTTGAGTCTGCCGTCTTACTGGGAAGTACTTTATGCCTTTCAGAAACTGCGTTCTTTCTGTATTCATGGTACAGATTCAAGACATAAGGTGAAAAGTCAGTTTGCAGAAAAAATTAGGGATGAACATACATATCAGGAGAGCCTGCAGACTGGGCTAATAGAGCTGCTGCCTGGTGTTACCTCATCTTCACCTCTAGGACCCCTGAGCGTGTTACGTTACATCACAAGGAACAGCTAGAGCTGATGTCGCTGCTCAGATGACTAATAACATTATCCCGGAATTTCCAGGTAAGCCCAGTGATCATCTTTAAAAGCAGAAGAGGCCAAGGAAGTCAGGACATGGCAGTGGAGGCTGCCGTGATGTGATTGCTGGCTTTGAAGAGGGAAGGGACCAGGAGCCAAGGGTGTAAGCAGCCTCTAGGAGCTGGACAAGGCAAGACATTCCCTTGGGGAAGCTGAGCCGTGGCTTCTCTCCCCGAGAACCACAGACACAGCACAGCCTCGCAGTCCCCAGACCACATTTCAAACAGATGTGCATCACTGTCACAGCCTGTTGTGACCTGCTTTAGATTTCTGGCCCGAGACCCAGAAGCCAGGGCTGGGTTGCACAGCAGCAAGAGGAAACTGCACACTTCTGTCCCCGGTTCCTCAGGATGGAACTCAGTTTCTCCTGATCACTTTACGTAGGTAGGTTTAGCTTTACAGGTATAAAAGCACAGGGGAAATTTCCAGAAGTATCACAGACCGCATTTCTTCTTAGCTCCCCGTTCGTGAGTGTTTTTATTTACTTTTATTTTGTGTCTCTGGCTGATGCCAGAAGAGGGTGCGGGGTCCTCTGGAATTAGAGTTACGGTTGGCTGTGAGCTGTCGTGTGGGTGCTGGGAACTGAACCCAGGTCCTCTGGAATTAGAGTTACGGTTGGCTGTGAGCTGTCGTGTGGGTGCTGGGAACTGAACCCAGGTCCTCTGGAATTAGAGTTATGGTTGGTTATGAACTGTTGTGTAGGTGCTGGGAATTGAACCCAGGTCCTCTGGAAGCGCAGCCAGAGCCCCTAACCATAGAGCCATTTCCCCAGTCCCTGCCCAGACCTGCTCTAAAACTGGTCTTTGCTCTGTGGTTTTCTATCCTTTTTTTTTTTCCTTAAAGATGTTTAGTTAACAGAAATATTTCTCACGATAGTTTAAGAAACTGTGAAGACACTTTGTAAACACTGTTTTTCATGTCTCCGTAACAGCAAAAACATAGTTATGTGATCAGTTCTCCGTGAGGAGACTGAGGTCCTTAGCAGAGCTGTTTTATAGGGCTGGTTTGGTCAGGGCTAGCACCTTGCCTTTGCTTGGTTCCTGAGTGACTCCCAGGACTGTAATGGTTCCGCTCGAGGCGATGTTACAGAATTGGATGAACAGCTATGAGCTTCCAAGTGTAGAAAGCTTTGGAAATGCCGCATAGTGTCCTCGCCCATCCGCAGGTGGTGCCGTCTCCATAACCAGAGACTAGCGTGCTGGGTGTGACATAGTGTCCTCGCCTGTCCTCAGATGGTGTCCTCTCCATAACCGGAGAGAGACTAGAGTGCTGAGGTGTGACATAGGCTTTGAGATAATTTTTTTTTTAATAAAAATTTTCAGTAAGTAAAGAAAATTTGGAAACTAGAGTAGTAATTGTGAGAAAAGCCTGTGTTTCATCCAGCCTGTACTCCACTGCTGTGGAATAATCCTTCTGTGCACTGTGAAATGTGTTGCTCTCATTGTTAATAAAAAGCTGATTGGCCAATAGCTAGGTGAGATTTTCAGGGCAGAGAGAATGCTGGGAAGAAGGGGGTCTGGAGCCAGATGCGGGAGAGGCAACACGGGAAGTTCACAGATGAGGGAAATGAGTCTCGGGAAAGACACGAGGAGAAGCAAGGTGAATGCGCCCTGTTGAAGGAAGGCACTGCCGCATGGCAGAGGGCGGATAAGAAGTGTGTAAGAGTCAGGTAGTAACAAGCCTGAGCTGCCGGCTGAGTATTTATAATTAATACTAAGTCTCTGAGTGATTATTTGGGAACAGCTGCTGGGACACAGAGAGATGCTAACTGCCTACAATCCACGTTTCCCAGGCCCATGTCTGCCTTCTGTAACTGCACTTCCTGTCTCCCGTGCCGACTTTTCCGGGCCCGACCGAGACTCCTGCATGTGAGTCTCCCTGATAGGCTGCAGCTCTGATGGCCAGACCAGACCAGTCTTACTAGTTCTGCACGTTTACACTCAGCCCACAGGAGGATTTTGCATGATCTAATGCGAGTGCAGGCCTTGGGAATGGGATGGGAGAGTCACCACCAAGTAAAACTGCAAAAGGCATCCCTTGACTCTTCCTCCAGCCCTGTTCCGCAGGGTCCCGGCTGCAGATACTCTAACTAGATACCGGTGCTGGACCCGATTCTGCTTCCACTAACGACCTCACTTTTCCACCTCGGTTCCTCTTGAGTATTAAACGAGAGGGCTAATCTGGGTGACTCTCAAGTGTCTCCTTGAAATCTCCTCATCCCGGACCACCTAAGTAGACTGGAAGCCGTCGTCACAGGGCAGGACGGAAGGCTGGTGAAGCCCCGCCCCACTCTCGTATCTGAATATTTGCGCACGCGCCTTTCCTGCCAGCCGATGGAAGCCTCTTCTGGCCTCGGCTTTCTGGGCGTTCTGTCCGTGTCCCTGCTGACTCTCACACACTATGGCTCTTCATTTAGCACTGTTCGCCCGTTAGCGGGGGCAGCAGTTTTAAGCACTGTGATTGCTCCCTGAGACCGTACTTTGCTTCCCCTGAGAAGACAAGCTTCAAATCAGGAAATAGTTCTCTGGCTTCCTTCTTGTCCTCTCAGGACTGTGTACGTAGTAGTTGCTCAAAATCTGTTGATCAGGGCCGGGCGGTGGTGGCGCCCTCCTTTAATCCCAGCACTCGGGAGGCGAGGCAGGAGGATCTCTGGGAGTTCAAGACCAGCCTGGTCTACAGAGCTAGTTCCGGGACAGGCTCCAAAGCTACAGAGAAACCCTGTCTCGAAAAACCAAAAAAAAAAAAAAAAACAAAAAACAAAAAAACAAAACAAAAAAAAAAACCTGTTGATCAGGGATTCATCTGTACTTGATCAAATGATATTGAATCTTAGTTGCTATCATATGTTTTTGCCTCATCGGCAGCATTAGCAAGTGCTGCCATTTCAAGAATATGGAGCTACTGAAGGCAGGCGGCCTCTGATCTTCGTTCTTGAACTATTATGATTCTACTTAGAGATGCCGGGCCAATTCCAGGGAGTGGCGTAGGTGTTCGTGTGGAGGCTCAAAATTGCGAGCCTGTTTCCATCCTGACAGAAGGTCAGGATGTGCAAGCATACTTTTGCTCCTGCTTTTGTAATTGGAAGTTACCTGCCGAAGGGCTGCCTTCGGGATACTTGATCTTGGGTAGCTTTACTGCCTAAACAACAGAATACCAATGACTTGATGTCTCGAAGTGTTGAAGCAATTAACTGTTGGAGTTGTCCTTTGTATCATGTTAAAGACGTCTTTTGTTGCCTCCTTCCCCCTTCTGAATTGGGTATAAAAGTGTTTGGAAAATTAAAAGTGAATGATTTCAGTATTCACTGGAATGCCCTTCAGGTACTATTTTATGGTTTCTGTATTATTATTTTTCATGCATCTTTGTATTCTTTACTTATATTTCTAAATTCCCACACCCCTACCCTGGCAAGAAGTGTTTTTGTCAAGGCTGGTCCCCGACAGGTCAGGGGACCTGGGGTAGACTTTAGGAGTGAGTTGAGACCTGAGCTTATTTTGCAGGTTGAGTTTTGAATACTAAGGAGCTGGGCCGCATGAAGGTTTGTCAGCTGTGCAGTGCACAGTGAGGGTTTCAGAACGGTTATGATCTGGTCTGGGTTAGAAAGGACGCCTGGGATGTGGATGGGCAGTGATTGGGCTGAGGGGGTGGGGGTGGCAGGGCTGAGGAGGCCACACAGTTGGTGTGACCTTCAACTCCCCCTGTATTTCTTGAGCTGTGAGAAGCTGGCCAGCATTCATAATCTCTACAGGCCTCAGTTTCTTCACTCTTTAATTTTTCTTAAATTTTCATTTATTTTTTTATTGTTTTTATTTTTTTTCCAGTCCCCTCCTATTGAAATAAGAGCGGCGGCCGGGCTGCGTCCCCAACACCCCGGCTGCTTGGCTAGCTCATGCCCGAAATAACAACACACAAACTGTATTCATTTAAGAACTGCTTGGCCCATGGACTCTAGCCCTTACAGGATAATTCTCACACCTGGACTAGCCCATTTCTAATAATGCGTGTAAGCACCCCAAGGTGCGCTTACCGGGAAGATTCTAGCCTCCGTCCATCCAGGGAGAGTGGAGCAGGGTGTCTCTCCGGAAGCAGAGCAGAGTCTGACCTCACTTCCTCTTCCGCCCAGAATTCTATTCTGTTTACTCTTCCCATCTATGTTCTAAGCTATGAGGCCAAGCAGTTGGTTTATTATAATTAACCAATTACCTTCCTCCATCACCCTCCCTTCCTCCCCTCTCCCCATGCTCCCAATTTACTCAGGAAATCTTGTCTTTTTCTACTTCCCATGTAGATTAGGAGTCTCTTCACTTCTGAGGTAGAGACAATGACTTAACTTACAGGGACTGAGCGAGGTGATGACTGGAAAGTCGGAGTGGAAATTAAGGGCAAACTGCTCTACACACTGAAGATGATCTTTTTCAGCTCACCAGCCATTTTGCTGTTTCCTCTGAATTCTGAATTGTGCAATTACATTATATTCTTATGGTAAATACTTGGATCCTTACAAAATATTGCTTGCTTATATAAAAAGAAATTATTAAATCCTCTCTAATATCCCTGGTGAGCTGTGGTGTGTAAGGTTAAGTTATGGACTATTTGTTAACCAGGCAATAATGTGTTACATTTCTTAATGCTGCGTTTATTAACTATGTAAAAATGTGTTTCATTTCTTTATGTTACGTTTGTGAACTATGTAAAGATGTGTTACATTTGCGTTAATTAAATAAAATTAACCTGGACTCAGAAAGGTGGGGTTAGCACCTGATTGACAGGAAGAAGCAGGGAGGAGCTTAGTGTAGGGTTTTTGTTGTTGTTTTTTAAATTTTTTTTATTTTCTATTTAGTTGGGGCAGTGTAGAAGGGTATGTTTCCAGGGCACCAGCAAAGAGAAAGTTAGCCAGTAGCTCTTCTAACTCTCTGAGCTCACAGGTTTTCTCCCTAACTTTGAATCTTGGCTTGTATTAGAACGATAGAGATTTAGTAGTTAGAGCTATCTTTAGTGGCAGCAATGTGCCTTTGTCTGGGGAACAGAATACATCTTAGTGGCCGGCTGCTGGCAGTTTAAAGCAAACCCAGTGTAATGAAGGCCCAACAACAACGAGTCAAGTTTGAGAGCAGAGGAGGACAGCGCTGTGCGGCTGGGCTGGGCTGGGCTGGCTGGACGACAGGAGTGGTTCATGTGGCCCTCGTTCCAGCTATAGCTTCTTTTCGTCTCGTTGGCTGCTTAGCTGTGTTTCTCTTTCTTGATTGTGTGCTGCCCACTACTAATCATCTTTAATGGTTCGTTAGCTACGATGATGGCTTTGGCTTTGTTTAGTAATGAGTCCAGTCAGGATTTCATCAGCCCACTTGAACATGGCTAATTGTACCCCGTCTCTTTTATGGTACCATATAAAATTCCAGTGCATCCTTTGGGACTGCTCTGAATCTCCGTCCTGTAGTTGGCTGGGTTAGGCAGCTGCTGTGTTTAATGTTTGGGACTGGGAAGGTACTCTTTTCTCTCTTTCCCTAGTCAGAATTTCTTAGTTGCCCGACATCTTCTAGCTGGATTAGTATGGAGCTCGAATTCTGTTAACTTTCCAGCCTTGCAGTGCATGGGCAGCAGATGTGAACAAGATGTGCAGGCGTGTGACGATCTTTGCCGTCAGAAGAGATTGTCATACTGTTTCTTTCTTTCCTAGTGGTTGGGATTGGAAGAGGAACAAAAATGTTGACCAGCATGCTGTCGGGGTCCAAGGTAAGTCTGTCAGAATGTTTCTCTTCTCAGAGACTGTCTCTTCCTGTTGTTCGACAAACCACCATGACCAAGGCAACTTATAAAAGAGGCCGATTGGACTTACAGTTCCGAGAGGTTAGCTTCTATGATGGTGGAGTAAAACAAGGCCACAGGCGGTTGGAGCAGCAGCCCAGAGCTCCAGTCTCAAACCGTTCACACTGGGAATGGCAGGAGTCTTTGGAAACCTCAAAGCCCACCCCCAGTGACCTCCTCCAACAAGACCACCCCTCTGACCTCCTATTTTCCTGTTCCACCAAGGGAGGAGCGAGGACTCAGAGGGGGTCATTGTCACTCAAACCACCACAGTGACCTACGTGCTGAATTTCATTAATAAAAACAAACAAATAAGAAAACCCAGAGGACTGAGAGGTGGTTCAGAGGTTTCAAGTATTTCTTGCTTTATAGAGAACCTAGGTTCCAATCCCAGTGCCCATATGATGGTCACAGCCAGCCATAACTCTAGTTCCTGGGGCTCTGTCACCCTCTCTTGGCTTTTGAGGGCAACAGATACTCATACATACATGCAGATGAACCATTCATATACATTAAAAAAAATCTAAAGTCCCTCAACCTTAGTAAAAAAAACCAATTGCCAGACATAAGACATAGTGGTATAGGATTGCAATTCCAGGGCTTGGGATGCTGACATAGGAACATTGTCACAAGTTCAGAGCCAGTCTGGGCTACATAGAGAGCCCTGCCTCAAACATGGAAAGAGAGAAAGAAAGAAAGAAAGAAAGAAAGAAAGAAAGAAAGAAAGAAAGAAAGAAAGAGGGAGGGAGGGAGGGAGGGAGGAAGGAAGGAAGGAAGAAAGAAGGATGCACATGGACAGTGTCAATGCTTGTAAACACAGGCTATGACTTGAACAATTAGACTAAACATTTTTAAGTATTCTGTATTTGGATTTCTTAGTGATGAAAGGAATTTATAGATTATAAATCCCACTTGAAGATTTTGTGTTTGTGTGTGTGTGTTTGTGTATACACACACTCATGCTGGTGCTCCTGTGCCTGGCTCTTCGCGGGTTTGGGGGGTTTGAACATTGTGTTTGCACAGTGAGGGCTTTACCCGCTGAGCTGCCATCTCCAGGCCTGGTTGGGTTTTTTTTTTTTTTCCCTTGGTATTTTTATAACAACAGAACCATTTTGTTAACTGTGTACTTTTTAATGAAAATATGCTTTATCCGGTAATTGTGAAATGAAGACACTGAGGGTTGCTCAGAGAGCGGCTCAGTGGTGCTTACTGTGCAAATATGGAAACCTGATTCAGATCTTCAGCTCCCAACATAAGATGCTGGCCTCGTGGCGTGTGCCTGTAACCCTGTGGTTAGACAAGGGGATCCAGGAGCTTGCTGTTCACCCAGTGTAGGCAGAGCAGTGAGTTCCAGGTTCAGGGAGAGACCCTGCTAAAAAAGATAGGGTGGAAAGACACTTAGGGGACGATATTCCAGAGTCAACCTCTGCCTCCACACACACATGCACCCCGCACACTCCTACACACACACACACACACGCACACACACACACACATGTGCACGCACCCACAGAGACACACAGCAGAAGACAGCAGGATCCCTTTCAGATGATGTTAAGGTGTTTGCCTGTGAAGTGGCCTTGACTAAATCCAAGTGTACTTCTCTGGGCACTCGGAGAAGAAAGAGGAGGTTGAAAACCCATGAAGCCACTTGGGGTGTTCCGCATGGTAGAAGAACATTGAAGAGAAAGTCAGGATGACGGTGTTGTCAGCCCATAGGCCTACACGCCCCACACAGGTACAAACAACCCACACATCCGTGAAAAGCATTCTGTGTACTCACACATTGCTCCTGAGCCCCACCACGCCATTCACAATCTGTTTCAGTCACAAGTTTTTGCCAGCTGCTTTGTTGTTTTTTTTTTTAAAAAGATACAGTCTTTATTTCATATTTTTATTAAAAAAATTTACTTTTCATTTTACATACCAGCCCCAGTTTCCCCTCCCTTTCTCTCATCCGCACCTCCCCTCTTCCTATCCCCATTCACTCCTCAGGGTGGGTAAGACATTCCGTGGGGAGCCCATTCCCTACAGAGGGATACCTTGCTCAGCTTTGATCCGGGGTGCAGGGAGGTGGGCTTGGTCCGGCCTCATGTTGGAGAGACTTAGCTGTGTCTGAACTACAAACTGTAAACAATGGCTGTTTAGTAGGGGGGATAAGGATTATATTTATTTTTTGTACTATTTGCTCTCCTTTAAAAGTTTTACAATAAAAACATCACTTCCGTGTGGGTAGCAGAAAGGCTACTTACATTAGTAATTGCTGAGGCGCCCCAGGCTGACTTGGCTGAGGTCAAGGCCTGTTTGCTGCTCAGCTCCGCGGAGTCTCCAGCAGTACAGCGCTCTGGTCGCTGGAAGAGTGCACTTGTAAACTCCGGCCTGTTCCGGGAAATGAGGACTGGGGGTGCAAACATTCGGTTCAGGTTTTTTTGGGTAGAAACCCTTTTGGTGTTCAGCTAGAAATGCCGAATGTCACAGAGAGGAACCAGGGATCCTCAGATGACTGTAACGGAAATAGAACACCAGGTGCATCTCGTCACAGAAACCTAATTTTGGGCTTCACAGAATTTTGGATCAGGCATTGATGTTCGCTTTTCTCCCACTTTTGATTTCGTGTTATTTGTTAAAAAGATAAGTCATCTTATTTTGACTCGCGTGTTGAAGATTGCGTTTTTGTTAGAGATAGTAACTATTAGTAGATACTGTTCCAATGGACTGTGTTCTTTACTCTGTGTGCTGCTGTGAGAAAATACACAGCAAAAGCAACCAGGGTTTCTTAGGGCTCACGGCTCCTGGGTTCAGTGCGGTAGTCGGAGCAGTGGCTCCTGCCACAGAGAGCGGAATTCTGATGCTCAGCTGGTCTCCCCCTTTTACTCGGGCTAGGACCTCAGCGGTGGGAAGATACAGCTGCACTGGACTCTCCCCACCCGGCTTCACCTAATCTACACAGTTCTTTACTAACGGGTCCAGACATCGTGCTTCCAATTCCCGTCAAGTTGGCAGTAGAGATTAGCTATCATATAGACCGCAGTAAATTTACTTTATTGTGAGACTGTATTCAAACATCTATAAAATATCAGCAAACATTTTCATTGAATAACGCCAATCCTCTATATGATGGGCCTTTGTTTGTTTGAAGCATGTACACATTCAGCCCCATGTGGCCAGGACTGTGCCTGGCCTTGAGCTCCTGATCCCCCTACCAGCTCCCCCGAAGTGCTGGGATTAGGTGTCGCACCACCATGTGACTGCTACACTCCCCAGTCCCTGGTGTGCTAAAAGATGTGAGCACAGCCTCTGTCTCTGCTCATCCGCTTCCTAAATGGGCAGGTAGATTGTCACTTGTATCACACATGCTTGAGACATTACACTTGTGTGTAAGGCGGACATGCTCCATTTCATCCTAGGGTGGTGGGTGCTGTGAACCCTCACACGCCGGGCTTAACTGGAGGCCTTGCTCTTCTGACATGGCTGACCATCTTCCTGCGGTCAGGAACCATCATGAGAAGTCGTTTCTTCTCGGTACTTTCATATAGTCACTCCCCATTAACAGGCGGAGTGCTGGATTTTGTTTTCTATTTTATTGTTTTGTTTGCTGGAGGGAGAGTCTCACCATGTAGCCTGGCTGTCCTGGAACTCACTGCATTCTGAGTGCTGAGATTAAAGGTTTTTTAATTCCGCCATTGGACTCCTAAATAAAATCTTCAGGCCATCTACTGTTCCTAATGTCTGTGAAGAGGGAGGCTATCCGGACATCCAGATCTTTTCTTGCAGTTTCTTACTCAGGTCAGGTGTTAGAACCAGGAGGCCTAGCTCAGGTCCTTATGTGGGCTTTACTTTTCCTGGGCTCTTGCTGCTCTTGGGTCTTGTGTTGTTGTTTTTCACTGCTCTTTTGAGGCTATGTGTGTGATATGTGTGAGAAGCATCTGGTCTTCCTGACAGTTGGTCAGCACACAGAGAGCTCCGTGAGTAGTGTTCTTACTGCTCCCAGGAGCTTCATGTATCATCAAGTCCTTTCACTCTGAATTGCAAGCCTGCTAGATTGCTTTAATGTCAGGTTCCATATACACCCGAAGTCAATTTTATTCAAACAACTTATTGACTACAGTTACTTTTTTTCTTTTTAAAATTTCCTGTAATTTCTCAAACTATAGAAAAAACATTACACACCAGAAAGAAAAAGCTATTTTTTTTTTTTAAAGAAGAGGTCAATTTCTCCAGACAAAAATTTCACACATTAAAGGATTTGGGGTGTAGATAGATGTGGTTCTCAATATAGTTTACATGCCAGGTCACAGAGCTAGTTCCAGGACAGCTAGGGCTGTTACACAGAGAAACCCTGTCTCGAAAAACCAAAAGAAGAAGAAAAAATGAAGGGGTTTGATAAGTAAAGGGAGGAAAATCCGCTCGTTCCAAGGTGAAGGACATCTAGAGTCCAGAAACCAAAATGCGAGCACAAGGCACCCAGCTCAGACATGTTACATAACAGACCACTGCAGATGCATTCAAAGCACAGAATATAACATCATATGTGGCAGTTTTCTATAAGTGTAGACAGCTGTGTTATTCCCCCACCCACCCCGTGTGCATGCTGCTCCGTGTACACGTGGAAGCCAGCGGTCAGCCTTGGGTGCCTTTTCTCAGGAGCCATGCGCCTGGTGTTTGAGACAAGACCTCTCATCAGGACCCAGCGCTCACTGACTAGGTTAACCTGGCTGCCATCGAGCCCTAGGGGTCCACTTCTCTCTGCCTTCCAAGCACTGGTCTTCTACACACACGCCACTGTGCCTGGCTTTTTATGTGTGTTCTGATCCTCCCGGTGTAGCCAGCGCAGAGCCGTCTCCCTAGCCAGTGTCCGTGCTACCTGTGAGAACACAGTGTAACTGCGCGAGTCACTGACCATTGCAGATGCTGAGTCATCTTGTTTTCATGGGATGGTGATTGTTCTCCATTGCTTACCGGGGACGGAAACTGTTGTTTTAAATTCTTTGCCTCTTCTCACGAGGCACTTATTACTTTCCCCTACTTTAAGATGAACTGATTCAGAAGCAATTAAGATGTACTTAAGCACTTTACCATCTGTGATGGAGCGGTAATTGCCACCGTGCCAGTTCGCGTTTGAGCCTCTGCTCTTGCCGCTTATCCTTCTGTGCCCTCCCTGTGGGACGCTGACTCAGGGCTGACTGCTGCGAGCTGGGGAGAGAAGCTGTGTCTCAGGGGATGGGACTGGAGAGAAGCTGTGTCTGTCTCGGGATGGGGCTGGAGAGAAGCTGTGTCTCAGGGGATGGGACTGAGTGTAGGGTTCTAAGGAACTAATTGTTTCCAGTCCTGATGAAACTTTTAAGAGGCCATTTGCCGTCATGTCTGCATATTTGTGGAAGTTACAATTTTTAATATTCTTTTCATTTTTTAGTCCTTTTACTAGCACAAGCTTATCATTAATAAATTTGCATTTCTACAAAATTCTTTGAGGTTCTGTTCCAGACGGGGTCTCACTAATGTAGCCCTGGCTGGCCTCGAACTCACAGACATGTGATTGCCTTGCCTCCCAGGCCCTGAGATTAAAGGGTACGGCACCACAGCTGGCCTGAGTGTCTGTAAAAGTCACAGGTGCAGATTATTTTCTCCAGGAGATTATAGTCCTTTCCTCTTTCTTACTACTCCACATGAAACACCCAACAAAAGCAGAATTTGCCCCCAAGAGTGGCGGATAGACTGCACGGCACGGGTGTGCCTCAGCTGGTGGATACACTGCCATGGTGCAGGTGTGCGTCAGCTGGTGGGTAGACTGCATGGTGCAGGTGTGCAGCAGTTGGATTAATAATCACCAATGATACTAGGTATTTGAACAAGTTTAATAACAAAACCAGACTCACGAAACCAAGGTTCCAGCGAAGTAGCCAGCGAGACAGGAAGGAAGGGGAAGGGGCGTGCAGCATCTGCGCGCCTAATTTATCAGTCAGACCACGCCCGAGGGCAGCCCGCCCCCAAGGGGAGGGCTTATCCCTACACAGGTGTGCGTCAGCTGGTGGATACACTGCATGGTGCAGGTGTGCGTCAGCTGGTGGACAGACTGCATGGTGCAGCTGTGCGTCAGCTGGTGGACAGACTGCATGGTGCAGGTGTGCGTCAGCTGGTGGACAGACTGCACGGCGCAGGTGTGCCTCAGCTGGTGGACAGACTGCACGGCACACCTGCATCAGCTGGTGGACAGACTGCACGGTGCAGGTGTGCAGAGAGATGCGGCCCAGGCCTCAGCTGGGATGTCTTAGTTCCATGAGAACTAATGTCCTTCATGGATAGTGATCAATTCTAAAATCAGTTTCCTTTCAGCCAGCTTTGGTGTCAGCTGTCTTTTTCTGAGAAAGCACGCTGCTGGCCAGAGTGCCCCGTTGTACTTAGTGTTCTAACCTCGTGTGACCCAGAGGTTTCCAATATCTAGCTTTGATTTAAATGTGTGATATATTTACTAAGATGGGTGTTAGTGTTTCATGGAATAGTACCAGATCATTTGACTTGAAATCATTTTAATTGTGTGTCTGGTACAATTATTGATTCTTGTGAGCCACGCTATGGTTTATTGTACCGTTCTTTCCATTTGCGGGCATATAATGTCCCCACTTTCTGGAGAGTATCGGTTCTGGGACCTCTGTGGCGACCAAAGTCCATGGGTCCTTGGCTCCTGCTAAAACATGGTGTGATGTACGCGGGCACCTCAGTCCTGCTCAGGCTTCTGAGTATCTCTAGGCAGCCCGTCCTGCAGAAGAAATGCTATGTAAGCAGGTGTCATCCTGGGTTACTTGGGATAGCGACAAGTCTGCACACAATCATACAGATCTTCTTATTTTTAGGATATTTTTTATCTATGGTTGATTGACTGTGTGAATGTGGAATTCATGATGCAGAGACCCGGCTATGCCTGCAATTTCTTTAAAAGCCAGTATGCCCAGTATAAAAATAGTTTTGGAAATTTGTGATAACAGTATGCACATGTAAGCCATGAAGCCATTTTGGTGGGTTTTTTTTTTCCCTCTTGTTGGCTGGTGTGGGGAGTTTGAATGTTTCTGGGCTTGCAAATGCTTCCCACACAACAGAAGCAAACCAACAAGGCAATTTCAGTGTGTTGTTTTTTACCTTCACTTTGTTTTAGGTTGGTATTAATAAAGTTCCCTGTTAGGAGGCATGCCTGACCGTCCTGAGTTACTCATGGCCGCCCTTCTCATTTCCTTTCCTAGAGGTATATTGCCACTGGAGAACTGGGGAAAGCTACCGACACGCTGGATTCTACTGGGAAGGTAACGGACGAGAAGCCATATGGTACGGAACCTCTGATGCCATTTTTCCTTGGCAATTAAAGTTTGTGTGATTGCAAAATGCAGAACTTAAGTAGCATGTGGTAGTGTCTGTTGGTAATCCCAGCCCTGGGAGGCTGAGGCAGGAGGATGGCTACACAGTGAGACCCTGTCCCCAAGAGAAACGCCACAGCAGAGTTACAAACAGCTATGGTGTGCGATGCTTCCAGCTCTCAGTGATCTCTCTAGCTGAGCTCATCACTTCAGACTGTGCTCTGAGGTCCACTGAGTTTCTAAGTGATTTCCCGAGTTTTTGTAATGTTCAGAATTATTGTATTTGTAGCCAGGATTTAGGATGTTTTTCCTCCATGAATGAGTACCAAGACAGGGTTATTATCCTGGTGGATCTGACCTGTGTCATGCCTCTCCTGGTTTTTAAACCGACTTCCCGGCTGTTGAAATACATGTGCCCGAGTTAGTCCTGCACAAGTCAGTGTGTGCAAAGCTCCAGCAGGGGAGAGCGAATTCTCTGAAGGAGAAGGGAACTCCCCAGGGCCCACCTTAATTTGTCTGCTATTCTTTCACTACTTCAAGAAAGGGAAGATAAATGAACTGGTCTCCTAGCAACTCCCACAGCGCAGGAGCTGTTTCTAGTGCAGCACTCGGCGGCGCTGTCAGGGAGTTCACCTGTACTGTGATGTCAGCGACTCTGAGTTATTTGTAGGCTTTCTGGTTTCCCCCGTGTTGACATTAACTCTTCTTGATTTGACTGCAGACAGTGGAATGTCTGCTTCCCTGTGCTTCTGTGTTGATTGCCCTTACTGCGTATTCCGTATTACGCCAGTAGCAAGGACGACCTTCTCTTGTTCATAATGGCTTCACTTGCTCTGCCAATATCTCTGCGCCAGGTAGTAGCTCACTCAGTTAATCAAGCAATATAATGAAAATTAAAACCACTGATTGATTTCCACATCCTCGATGTTGAAGTATTGTGAAATTATTGTTGGAATTGGTGAATGCCGGCATTCCACTAAATCCCCTGATTAGGTGAAACCGAGCTATGACTTTCAGTTAGTGGGGCTTTTAAGGCGTAAGAGGCTTAAGACAAGAGGCGGAGCGGACTTTCAGGGTACGCAGGGATGCTGGCGGCAATGACACCCAGATGAGTAAACCTCCTGTGTCCTCATCCCCATTGGCCAAGCATAAACCGGGACAGGAAGCTTCAGGACCATGGTGGAGGAGGGCCGTGTGGAGGGAGCACCGTGGTGGAGGAGGGCCGTGTGGAGGATTTAATTCTGTCTGCCCTTCCTAACCAGTGCTCGGAGCGTGTCTAACATTTTTATTTGTCACCTCCCAATTAATAATGGTTCAGCTTCCTATCGCGGCTGGAACATAATGGGTGGCACACAGACACGCCACGATCACGCGGCTCTGGTAGTAGCTGAGGCAGAGCGAATGGTCGCGTGGACCAGGGCACTAGTGGCAGAGCCGGGGCAGTTTTAGCTGGAGAGAGAAGTCAGCTAAAGTGGTGCAGTCTGACTACTGATGCACTGGATGGGGGTGGGAAGGAGGCGTCAGTTGTGACCTAGGTTCACGGTTACAAATCTGGTTGGAGAATGCCGCCATTCATTGAGTGGGGATAACTGGGGGGCAGCTGAGAGGATGCTTTCTTCCTAGCCTTAAGCATTTTGGAATCTTAAAAATGTCTGCATTGCCTTTGTTAATCTGTAACTTCGTGTTAAAGAAAGATCAGGGTTAGAGAGATGAGCACCTGAGTTCCCATCCCCAGGACCCGTGTAGGTCTGCGCCTGGAGCTCCCTAAACCTAGAACTCCTAAGGGAGCTGGAGGCAGAGACAGGAGACTCCAGAGGTCACGGGCCAGCTACTTTGGCATATGCAGCGGCAAGCATGGTGGCAGGCGTGGTGAATGAAGTTGTCTTCTAACCTCCGCTTGTGTGCTCCCATCTCATGTGCACGGGGTGGGCACACACGGGCACATGCACACATTGGCACACGCATGCACACACACACTGTCACATATTTTTAAAAAGTGAAAGAAAGCACAGTACATCGATGTGCTGAGTCCTGAAGACCATGAGGAGGGGCTTCCCTCCAGCCCGGACAGAAGCATCCTCCACACAGTGTGCTGACTCCTGAAGACCATGAGGAGGGACTTCCCTCCAGCCCGGACAGAAGCATCCACCACACAGTGCAGTGAACAGTGCTGGAGACCCTGGAGGATGATGGTTCTAGACACTGTTTGTGGATTGGCAGGATTTTTCCGTTTCCTTTGGTAAATCATGAAGTATTTGCTATCTGAAGCCACAGTGGGCACCAAGGACAAGGAGAGGGGGTTTAAACTCTAGCTTCTGCCCTGAGGAACTGACTGCCTGGTGGGGAATTCTGTTTTCAGCCACTCAAGGCCAGGATTCTGTTTCCCTTAGGGTTATCCTGAAATAAAATGCGAAACACAGTGACCTGTCTGCATAAAGATATGTTTAAAGTCACCGTAATGCAGCACACAGTCTATAAAGACAAATCAAAGTAATTTACAGTAAGCGCACCAATATGCAAACGCAAACTCTAGGACACCGAGGGCTCCAGGAAGTAGCAGACATGAACCACTGACCGCACAGGCACAAATCTAAAGTGAGCTCAGGTGTTGTGCCAGGAATCAGTACGTATAAAACTGGAGAAAAATGATTTGTATTGAAACATAAGGTGGCGTCAAGTTCTGGCTGTCTCCTTATATTGACATTTATTTGTATTTAAGCTTTGTTATGAAGTTTTATACAGCGAACAATAGATAAATTCACAGCTCAGTTCATAATCACAAAGCAAACACCAGGTAGCTATTGCCCTAGTGAAGAGGTGGATTTCTTAAATCTCTCCCTCCCTGCCCATGGGAGCTGGCTCCTCTTCCTTCTTTTCTCAAGGTAGACACTAACTTCCCCATTATGGTGATAGCCCATACACAATATGTATCCTTCTGTGCTGCGATTCTCCCGTGTGTATATGTGATATTTATCCCTGTGCATGTGTGTGTGTGTGTGCGCGCGCGTGTGTGTATATACGCACACCTGCTGCCCATGAAGTCCAGAAGAGGGCATTGGATTCCCTAAGACTGGAGTTACAGGCAACTGTGAGCTACTGTGTGGGTGCTGGGAACCAAACCCGAGTCTGCAACAACAGCAAGTGCTCCTCACTGCTGAGCCCTTTCTCCTGCCTGCACTCGTGTGTCTGTTTCTGCTGGGTTTGGCGTCCAGGACTCCATGCTTGGGGGCAGCACTGTTGATCACAGCATGTGCCTAGGCCTCTTCTGTTAACAGACGTGTGGGCTGTTCCCGGTTTGGAACTTCACAAAATATAGCTGTATTTTGTGTTCACTTCTCCGATGTTTACACCTAGGATTGCTAGGTCACAGGGTGGTCAAGTGTTTCACTGCCCTGGAAATGGTAAAATAGTTTTCCACAGTTGCTGTGTTTCCTCCACAGTGTGTAAGTTCCTCATGGTCCATATCCTCAGCAGCACACACATCACGTCAGTGTGCACTCCCGTGAGTGGGCCACGGTCCTCTGACACTGCTGTGGTTTCTGACAGGAGTGGTGTGGGACAGTGCCTTGGCCGTCTTCCTCCGTGCACCTTCCGCTTGGGTGTCTCGCCTTCTTTCTCTAGTGAGATACTGTTGAAATAGTAGCGGCGGCAGGGCTGCGTCCCCGGCACCCGGCCGCCCACATTGCTAGCTTATACCCAGAAATAATTACACGGAAACTGTATTCTTTCAAACACTGCCTGGCCCGGCTAGGTCCAGTTTCTTATTGGCTAGCTCTTATATATTGTTCTAACCCATTTCTAATATTCTGTGTAGCCCACGAGCTGGCTTACCAGGGAGGATCTTAACCTGCGTCTGTCTGGAGCGGGAGAATCATGGCGACTCACCCTCAGCTTCTTTTTCCCAGAATTCTCTTCTGTCTACTCCGCCTACCTAATTTTCTGTCCTATGAGGGCCGAGGCAGTTTCTTTATTA